>NC_034591.1:22970773-23003754 GCF_900095145.1 Mus pahari
TGTGTGTGTGTGTGTTGTGTGTGTGTGTGCGCGCACGTGTGCACGTGCGCGTGCCTGTGCGTGTGTGGTGTGCGTGTGTGTGTGCATGTGCGTGTGTATGTGTATGTGTGTGGTACAATCCCTACTAAAGCAGTATGGAAGCATAATGAATATTTTTAAGTTTTTCAAAACACCTATGTCAAGATGCCATCTACCAAGAGCAGTTTCCAGTGCTGAGTTTGCACTGACCAGGCCACACAGCAGCCACTGCCAACTTCCCTTGGGCTGGACAGGTGAAGAGCCCAGCACCTTCCCTTCTTCTCAACTATGCCATCTCCCCAGGGTAAGAATAGGAGAGAAGAGAGATGGCTTTCTCTTGACTCACTTTCCAAACCATTAATTAACTGCCCTAGGTCCTGCCCACCTCTTGCTTTCAAGGTTTTGGATTGTCTATATGCATCTCATGCTTTCCACTACTCCACCTGCATCCCCTCCTTCCAATTTGCCCATCCATTCCACTTGCAATCTACTTCTCTTCCATCCCACCTGCATCCCAGCCTTCCCTTCATCCCGCCTGTGCTCACTTCCCCATCCCACCTATATCCCACCTCACCTGCATCTCATGCTTGCCATCCCTCCTGCATCCAACCTTCACATCCATCTCACCTGCATCTCAGCCTTTCCACCTTCCCATCTGCACCCTGTTCCCCTGCATCATAGCATGTCTTCCTGGCCTGAAGAACTGCCTGTCTGTTCTATTTTTAGTTGGAAAGTTGGAAAGCAACTTTGGATGAATGACTCCAAACCTAAGACAAGGCTGCCCCAGTAGCGTGCGAAGACGTGAGTTAGCTAAGTGTGAGGAGGTGACCATTCACAGGCTGTATTCAGAAGGAAGGTCAGTGGGCTGTGGGGGAATTAAATTTATATGAAGCTGCTTCTGTATCTTGTAATTTTGGATGCTACATTGTCAATGTTGTCTTCATAGACTGGTTATTGACAGTTGTGGGGTTTTGTTTTTAAGGAAGAGAGAATGAAGCTTGCTTTTCAGTTATCTAAACAATCTGCTTCTTGCCAGGAAAATAAAGAGAAAATATAGAGAATAAAGCTTCTTCATGGAATTTTGGGTCCATCGCTTAGCAGTCAGTTTAGGCTGGACCTAGTCTCCTATAGGAGTTCTGTGTGTATACAGCTCAGGTGCACACAGTAGAGGACTCAGTGGAGGTGTAGCAAACTTGATGAAAAAAAGGGGAAATTCAAGTTGAACAGTCAGTATCTGTACTGTGGTTTGGAGATGAAAAGTCAGTAGAAGTTATTATGGTTACTGTCGTGAATAATGGATGAGCAGGACTTCAAGCACAGCTCGTCTACTACAGATCTCAAGGTCCCTTGCCTTCAGGTACAATGATCTATGGCCTGCTCTTGTGGTTTACTGTGCAATGGGTTCCTTTCCTTTGCTCCAGTGGGAAGTGAGGCCAAGAGGCCTCTGCAGTGTAGAGAGCCAGAGGTGCCCCCGGCAGGCCACCAGGGTCACATTCTTCAGTTGTCAGGGTAGAGAAAGCTGGACAATTCCACTATTTCTAGGCCCAAAGCAAAAGACAGGAGGACTCTTCTGCCTGAGTTTGTGATGACCTCTGAGCAGCTAACATCTGGGGCCACTGCTAGATACGGTTCTTTGAGCACTGGGACCAGTGCAAGAGTATCAGGTGGGGGCTGTTTTGAGCTGAGTTGAACATTGCAGGTCTTTTGGAAATTCTCCCTTGGAAAACCATCTATGTTCTCTTGGGCTCCTGTCCTTGCTGTGAACTGGAGAGAGTAGGAAGAGCTGGAAGTTAGACAAAGAGGCTCCTTCCCAGGAACGCAGATGGTGTGGAGAAAGCCAGGGCTCAGAGAGCTCATGTGGAGACTGCTAACTACCATCTCAGCACAGGCACAGGTGGGGGCAGAGTTCTAGAACCACAAGCAGTACCCCTGCGTCTGGGTACAATGTCCCTGAGTTCTAGAACCACAAGCAGTACCCCTGCGTCTGGGTACAATGTCNAGCAGTACCCCTGCGTCTGGGTACAATGTCCCTGAGTTCTAGAACCACAAGCAGTACCCCTGCGTCTGGGTACAATGTCCCTGAGTTCTAGTACCACAAGCAGTACCCCTGCGTCTGGGTACAATATCCCTTACTATTTCTAGAAGGTGGTCAGTTGTTTTGTTGTAATTTATGACAGAGGACTGGGAGCATTGAGTTAAAAGTGGCAACAGAGAGCTCCTGACAGGGAGGTTAGGGTGGCTGTACTGTTTCCCCTTTGCAAGGCCCTTGAATGCTGTTATTCTGGAAGAGTTAGCCCATTCAGCCTCTTCTTGAAGCGTGCTGTGGATCCAAACTGAATGAGAGTGCTCTGCCCTCAGGTATCCATGAGACCTGGCCTCTCATGAGTGACCATTCATTCCTCATGGAACTGGAGTGCGGAGTTGGGGAAACTCAACTTCAGGAACCACAGTTGTCCCATGGTTACACCCTAACTTGGCATCATCCCTACGCCGAATCCTAGCACCAGGGAAGCCAACTACTGAGGCTGCACACATCCTCCAGTCACAGATCTCTGGGGACAGAAAGTCATGGGAGAGGGTAAGGACCTTACTTTTCTGGGTGCTACCACTACCCTGAAGCATGTGACCTCTAAGTTCCCCAACTTCTTGGCTATATTGTCTTGATTTTCTTTTGGTTCATGCAGGGGAAAGATCAAGATTGGCTTTAAATATCTTACTGGCCTGGGCCAGTGGGGTAATGGGGGTGCCAATAGTCTTGATTTTGGTGAACACCAGTTGATCTGAGCACTGAGGTGGCCTGAGTACTGTGAGGACTCCTGGATTTCCTGATTCAGGATGGGAAAGTTTGAAGAACTACAGATGTGGGCTCCAGGACGATGGTTAGCAAGCACCGATTTCTCTACACACTGTTCCTCTACACGAATCGTGAAGGTGTCATGCATGGGTCCAAAGCTGTCCATGGTACAGCAGGGAGTCTGATCCTTCCTTAGTGTGGCCGCAAGTGGCTCTGAACCAAAAATAAACACATGAGGAAGAGGCTTCTGGAAGGAAGTCTGGAGTGGTATAAAGAGCGACCTGGCACTCCTGACGGCTCAGTGGCAATGAGTCTGTGAATCAACAGTTCCTTACTTCCACACTTAGCATCCTTACCACCACATCCAACAAGGAGGCGCGTGGATGCTCATGCTTCCCAGACGTGGAAATGGAGGCAAAGAGGGTTAATTAACTGTTCTTTGTCACCTCACTTGCAACAGGTTATGGCTTTCACAGCACCCTTCTTTGAACTCCCTGGGATGGGGACTCAGCAATGAGGAGCCTGGTCTGGCCAGCTATAGGTCCCCATACCAGAACAGCCCAAGGTTCTCCCTGAGTAAAGGCCACTACAACAAGGATGATGAGGACTGAGTGAGGCTGCGGACACACCCTTCTCTGCCCTTTTCCTGCCCATACTTCGAAGGGAACACACTAAGCTTTTGCCCAGCACACTGGAGGCAAATGGTACACCTACCCAGGAGACAGATTGCCAATGCACACAGTGAAGGATCAATGCTTCCTAAAGAGAAGCCCATCTGACAAGCACTTGATTCACACACCCCTGGTTTTAAGGGGTATCTACTAAAGTGTCACTGGGCCATGGCTCTTCTCTAGGGTACAGTTCCCCTGGGTACAGTGGTCAAACGAAGCTCTCAGTCTAACAGTTCTTTGGAATCTTGCTTCTGCTGCATGTTTTGGGAAAGCTGGTAAATTCTGGAAGTGTTAGGCTTCTTATACATAAAATATGGACCACGTAAGCCAGCTCCCGCATGGCTGATGATGAAATGAAACAAAATGCAAAGCACTTAGCATGGTGCCTTGTGCTTAGAAGGTGCCCCACGAATGCTATCTGCTACTTTTAATTTTCTTCTTTATTCTCATTAACAAAAGTCCATATTTTAAATAAAGATAATTCAGCCACCATGTGGGATGTTTAGGGACAATGACTTCCATAGGCTACTTGGAGTTGGCCATGTCCTCCTAGCCCAGGCATTGGCTTCAATCGAGGAATGAAGTAAGAATTAATAGGAACTGGCAGTAGTTCTTCCTCTGAGTATTAACAGTTTTGAGAAAAAGATTGAACTGTTCTTACATTTACTAATTAGATGGGCCACACTCATCTATATTTCAAGGAGCTCCAAGTCCTCTCTCTGTAATGAAGATAATAGCATGTGGGGGATCGAGACCCGAAGGTATGATTGAGTGGCCCACTGCGAAGCCACTTGGCCAAGCAGGGCTGAATCCTGGGAAGGCACCGCTTTTCTGCCTCTTGGTGATTAGCACCTGATTTATCTCTTCACCTTCCCATTTCCAGACTAATATATCTGCTAGTTATTACTGTTAGCTACTCCTCCAGCCCTCTGGGGTTGGGTGTGCCATCCCATCTTCTTGTTCATGGTGGTAGGGGCAGTTTAGAGTGTCTGTCTCCATGACTCTTAAGGATGGGTACAGTCCCCTGAATAGAAGTTTTTCCACTGATCAACATTATCAGTTAGCACAACACAAAACAGCCATTGTGAGGAGCATGATACTCAAATTCCAGTTTCTTAACCCAGGGAAATTGTTCATTACCTATGTATGCTTGTAAGGCTGTGTTCCTGGGGGTAAGGCTGGACTTATTATGGGGTTGAGAGCTAATATCTCTCAATTTCTGAGGTTTCGTAGAGACTCACAAATTGAAGCTTAGAGAGGATGTGCACACACTCAAATGACTGGCTGTGTGTGCTGTGCACTTTAGCTCTTTAACTGCCGCATAGACAATGCACACAGCTTCCTTTAAGCAATGACACATTCAGTAGGAGCATGCTTTTGGTGCCACCTGGTTTGCCTGCAGGTCTATGGTCTTCAAAGTGGGAGGGCAGGTAACTCAGAGCCACCTCTCTTTGTCTTCTTGCCTGCACTGCTCCCACTGCAGAGGTCTCAGTGGTGTGGTGCTCCCACTGCAGAGGTCTCAGTGGTGTGGTGTTCCCACTGCAGAGGTCTCAGTGGTGTGGTGTTCCCACTGCAGAGGTCTTAGTGGTGTGGTGCTCCCACTGCAGAGGTCTCAGTGGTTACATTTCACTCTCACATTCAGATCTCATTTTAGATGCATCCTACCTGCACACCCAGCTTTCTCCACCATCAGTCTCTAATGCACCCTGTTTTATCACCTTAGAGCATTTCATATGACTATTCAGATTATGTCATTTGTTTCATTTTTGATATATTATCTTTCTCTCTGAATGGTTTAAATTCTCTTAGAGTGTTGAATGGTGGGTGGGTGGCTAAGTGGATGAGTAGATGAATGAGTAGACATGTGAATGTGTGATTGGATGCAAGGATGGATAGATACATCCTCTCTGAGTTTTTGTCACTGCCTGCAGACTGATGTGTGAACTTCTACAAAGCCTCAGAAATTAAGAGGATGAGAAATCAGTCCTGGATCCCACAGAGAGCCCAGGTGAGTGGATGAATGGATAGATAAGTGGATGGACATACAGTAGGGATGTAGGATGGTTCATGGGAGGAAGGAGGCATGGGTGGATTTATATACGAATGAGAGGTTGATCCCTGGCAATGGGCAAAGAGACACCTTGTTGGTGTTCTTATCTCATCCAGGGAAAATGTCAGTCCATCAACCTAGCTTGATGCCTGGTTTGGTGGCAAAAGCTGATTTATGCCTAGGATTCATAAAAATCAAGTCAAATCAAATAAAATCAAATTAAATCCAGACAGTGCAGTGAGAAAGAAGAAAGACCTGTGGACCACCACACCACCCATAGACCTGTCCTCCAGTGCACAGAACAGTTGTCCATTGACACCTGCTTGTATACACACCATGCAGAATAGATGGAGGATGTCACCCAGGGGCCTGCCAGTCATGAGGTTAGCCTGCAGCTGGAGCCACCACAATGTGCAAGTGTGTGGTGGTCAGATGGGGGAGAAAGAGAAGTGGAGCAGCTTGAGCACTGTGAAGAGAGATGGAACTGGAGACTCAAGAGTGGAGAGGAGTAGCCTGTCCAGCCCTGCCACCTGGAGCCATGGTGAGGTCCCAGCCTGAGCTGTCACTGAGGGCCATGCCTGAATTCATGTCTATACAGCAGCAGGGGTGAGTGTTGACATCTGTGCTCATATTACCACTAGAGAACATGGGACATCCATGGTCTGTGCAGCCACTGGCGATCATCCGACTAGCCAGAGGCTGTGTAGAACTTGCCCTTCCCCTCACTGGATGCAGTGCTCTGGAAAGCTACCCCCATCTCTCACCCCTGTCAGTACTCAGGAAAGCAGGCCCTGCACCACTCCTGGGCAACACAACAGTGCTGGCCATGGCTGAGGAGTTGCAGAGCAGCCAGCACTGAGAATGAGAGCAAGGGAGAGCTTGCCTCCCCCAGCCCCCTACTGCGTTCATCTACTGTGAGATGGCATAGGTGCAAGGGTGATGCCCTCCCCCTGGCCACATGCAGTAGTCTGGAAAGCTGGCCCCAAGGGCAGGAGAGAGGAAAAGCTAGCTCTGCTCCATCACTGGCTATAGCACTTGGAAGAGCAGGCCCTGCACCTTGCCAGAGCAACAAAATGAAGCTGGCTGTCATGTCAAAGGCATGGGTGAGCCAGCCTCAATGAGATGAGAGTGGGAGAGCTGTTCCAGACCCTCAGGGGAGTGGGGGAGTGGATCCCATTCCTTGACTGGGCAGCACAGTGGAGCTAACTCTGGAGGTGTGGGTGTGTAGGCACCGAGAGCATTAGGAGAGTTGAACCAGATGTCTGCTGAGGGTGGCACTGGGTGACCCAGTGGGAGCAGTGCTGGCAAGTTCACCCTTGTGGTGCAGATAAGGGAGAGCTGGTGGGCTGACCAGCTCTGCTAGCACCCAGGCCCAGATCCAGGCTCTGAGGTGGCCCACCCCCAAATCTATATAATCTGTGAACTGTTGGGACTTGTGAAAGGGCCAGTCCTACTGATCCAAAGCTGCAGGATCTCTATGACACAGGGCAACAACAGAATAACCAGGAGGAGTCCCAGTGAAGATCCAATATTGATGGTATCACAGAAAGCCAGAGATCTTGAACCAGACCAAAGGTTCATTGCAGTGAGCATTTGCAGTGATGATGTGTGGACAGAGGGGTATACTATGGGACATGCTGTGACACACTATAGCTTCCACATTGAGATGCTTTCTGTGCCTTTTATTTTTTAAATGCTGTTTGTGTATGTGTGTGTTTCTTATGTAGAGGGTGGTTTGCAAGGGCAAAGGTAAATATGAGGAGACAGGGGGTGAGTGGGACTCAGGTGCATAAATGTGGAACTCAGGAAGAACTAATAAAAAGATTTTAAAATGAATGGAGTTTGAGGGATAGGTGAATGGAAGGGTGGCTGGTTGGCTGGTAGGCTGAGTAGATAGTGGAAGGGTGGAAGGATTACAGATATAGGTATCTGACATATGAGGTAAAACTGAAGAATCATTTGTATTAGCTTTTGTGTGAAGAATGGTAGAACATGGGCGTTTCTGTCCTTACCCCTCAAGGGTTTCTGACACGAGGAAGTAGTTATTAGCTACATGTATCCTCTGATGAACTAACTCTCTCTCTCTCTCTCTCTCTCTCTCTCTCTCTCTCTCTCTCTCTCTCTCTCTCATTTGCCTGCCATGCTGCTTACCAAAGTAGAACTCAGTGTCATGGGACCTCTAACAGGAATTTGTGCTTTCTTAGTTAAGTTATAATACAAATGGGAAGAAAAATGCATTAATAACAATTTGATTTTTTGATTAGCATTTTGTTTTGCATGACTGGGAATCAAACTCCATTTTATCACACAGCTTTTGGGAACTAAAAAAGGGGCCCAGGGGAAGTGGGAGAGGGGGAAACCCACACCCCGCCAGAGTTCCACCTATTCTCTGGTCAGTCAGGTGTGGGAGGGCTGCTACCTACCTTCCACTCATCCCTGGGTGGGCATTCCTCTATCCCACTCTTCAGGGGGTGGCCAAAGGGTAGCCCTGCCTGGGGATCCAGGAGCTACTTTGCTAAAGCCACCGGGGTTATGGGAGAGAGGGATGAGGGAAGAGGTTCCCAACACTGACCAGAGTGTGCAGTGGATCTTGATGGAGCAGAGACTCTCTATGGTTTAAGAGCTTTACTATAGAAAGGCAGGGGGAAAGAGAGAAGGTAGAAAGAGAGAGGGAGAGAGAGAAAAAGAGAGAGAGAGGGAGAGAGACAGGGAGAAAGACAGAGACAGAGACAGAGAGACAGAGAGAGACACAGAGAGGAAAGGCTAGAGAGAAAGAGAGTAAGGGAGAGGAGAGAGGTGAGGAGAAGACAAAGGGAGAGGAGAGAGGGGGAGAGTGAGGGGAAGAGGGAGACAAATAAGAGTAAGAGGTAAGAGTGCAAGGTGGGGCTGAACAGCCCCTTTTATGGTCTTTACTGTTGCTAGGTAACTGGGGAGGAGTTTAGCCTGAAGGTCAGAAGCTTGGGCCATTGCTTCTCTTGTGGGGGGTGTGGGAGGCAGTAACTTAGGCAGGAGCCAGAGTTCCAGGAGCATGAGGGAACACCTACAGTGTTGTGTAGGTATGGGGTTCAGACCTCAGCTCAACTGGAGACCAGCCTGCAATTCCCCACATACGGCTATCCTGATTAGCATTTCTCTTATTCCTTCTACCTATGATGTGTCTAGAACAGATTCTATTGAGAGGCTGCAATGTGGGAGGTGAGAAGTCTTAGAACTTGGATCTTGTCTAGCTGTGGAGAAGCACTGCCACTGTCCAGAGATGGAGATAACAAAGTTGTGGGTGGGTGAAGGATGGGTGGAGGAATCAGGACCCCAGCTGTGTCTGACATGCCATGATTACAGCTAATGCACTCAGCCACACTTTGCTTCCTTATCTGGAGGCCAAGACATATAGGTTGGTTATTCCAGTTGTTCCTTTTAATATTTGTGAGACAGAAAAGAAAGCACAGGGAGAAGTGAGAGGTTTTATTTTGATTTTCTGTTTTAATCTTTGGAAATTTCACAAATGCGCATGATACATCTTAGCCATATTCTGCTCTTCATTCAACCTCTGTTTCCCCCACCACCACCACCACCACCAGCACTGTTGACTTCAAAAAAATCTTTTTGTTTTTGTAAAGCAACTCAGTCCAATTTGTGCTGTTCACATGTATGGGTGCAAAGTCATCCACTGGAGCATGGACGATCTTCTGATGGCCACCTCCAAAGAAAAGTGACCTCCTTCCCTCAGCAACCATATACTGCTAAAATCTGCTCAGCTAGAGGTGGGTATCAGGGCTCCCGCTCTCTCTGTGTGAAGATTTTGAGCTCTTTTGATCATCTGTAGATCTTGTGGGTTAGCATAGCTACTGTGAGTTGATGAGAACAGCTTCTGTGTCATGGCTGGAGCTCAGCATTTCACAGTTCTCCTTTCCATCTTCCAGCGCTCTGAACCTTCTTCCAAGATGGCTCCTGACCCTGGAAGGGAGGGTGGTGCTTATGTCTCATCTTGACATCTATTTGTTGCTTGTTCTCAGCACTTTAAACAGTAGTGACTCTTTGTATTCATCATTATACATTACAACAACAGTTTTCTCCAACCACAGTTGGAGACTGCACAGATCTACGGATATAAATAGAAATGTTTAAAATGCAGTTTGACAATATGACCACTTAGCAAAACAACACCAGCAGGTTTGCCTATGGCCTCCTGAGCATAAGTTTGGTCATATTTAGAACATCAGGCATGAATACCCCCTTAGAGCAGGCCTCAAGTCTAATCGCAATAGTGCTTGGTTACACCATAAACAATTGTGCTGCGATGACACTGGTAGGCACATCTTACAAGATAGAGTAATATAGTAGCACACAGGATCCAGCACTGGGTAGGATCACTGATGCTTTTTCTTCCCCAGAAGCCTACATAGAAATCTCTAGTACCATGAAAGCAGGGGGACAACATCCAGGTCAGCCCAAGAGTGATTTCTCTATGTCCTGTAGAAAGTATATGGTGTGTTATCTTCAGGAAGAGGATCTTACATGGTGGATATCTAAGAGCAATGGCATCAATAGCTTGTATTGTTTGTAGGTGCCTCTGGGGTCTCCCTAAGAATTAGTAGGGAGATAACATGTGTCTGGCAGTGAGATTGTCATTTAACACCCCAAGGTGCTAAATGATTCTAGCGATTCAAATCAAACTATAATTAGTATGACTATTATCAAAAGAAGAAGAAGAGGAGTAGAAGGAGGAGAAGAAGGAAGAAGAAGAAGAAGAAGAAGAAGAAGAAGAAGAAGAAGAAGAAGAAGAAGAAGAAGAAGAAGAAGAAGAAGAAGAAGAAGAAGAAGAAAACTATTGGCATGAATGAGAGAAACTGGAAAATTAATGAAATCAGACCTAGAATATTGTTTTTTTCTTTTCTGCTTTCCTTCCTTCCTTCCTTCCTTCCTTTCTTTCTTTCTTTCTTTCTTTCTTTCTTTCTTTCTTTCTTTCTTTCTTTCTTTCTTTCTTTCCCTTTCTTCTTTCTTTCTTTCTTTCTTTCTTTCTTTCTTTCTTTCTTTCTTTCTTTCTTTCTTTCTTCTATTTCCTTCTTTCTTTCTCTTTCTCTCTTTCTTTCTTTCCCTCTTTTCTTTCTTTTTCTTTCTTTTCTCTTTCTTTCTTCTTTCTTTTCTCTTTCCTTCTTTCTTTTTTTTTGAAACAGGATCTCATGCATCCCAGGCTAGCTTTGAGCTCATGATGTACTTAAGAATACCTTGAACTCCCACTTCCTAAGTACCAACATTATAGGCATGTGTCCCCATTTCCAGCTTAATACCTAAAATGTTCAAATGCATAGGTGTAGAGTACTGAATGGTCAGAGGCTGGGCTGGGAAGGGTGTGTGTGTGTGTGTGTGTGTGTGTGTGTGTGTGTGTGTGTGTTGGTGTGGTTATTGCTTCATGGGGACAGAACTACAGTTTGGAAAGAGCAATGGTGAAAGCTGCTATCATATATGAATTTACAAATGGCTGATATTGGGGATGGAGTTCATGTGCAAGGCCCTCTGCTCCATCCTTACTGCCATAGGATGTTACATATAAATAATAAAAGAAAAATCAATGACCTCTTGATTTTAAAACATCAAATGTCCACTGCAAAAACTTTACAAATTCCAGAACGATAAAGAGGAAAGAGTATCACATACACAATCCCAGCTCTGAAGGCAAATTCAAAATAGCATCCTGTAGTGTAATGATTCTGTATTAAGGCATGCGACACACACATATACACACACACAAACTCATACACACACAAACGCATAATACTCTATCTCTCTTACAAATACACACACACACACAAACGCATAACACTCTATCTCTCTTACAAACACACACACACACACACACACACACACACACACACACACACAGAGTTTTACATGGTACATCTTACCATGTTTTGGACTTTGTTATTTTTATTTGCTTTGTTTTGCTCTACATGTCTGGCAGAAGTTTTTCCTTGTGTCATTAAAAACACTTTTATGATTTTGTATGTTTTGTGTAAAATACATTTTTTATAGTAATTAGTTTTTTTCTTTGGAAAAGTTAGAAAGTTAACTTTAAATTAAAATGAAAACCACCAAAAAAAGAAGATCAAATCACACTGTACTCCAAAGCTAAGAAAAGTGCTTTGGCCTTCAGTGTTTCCTGAAGGACTGAACTTATTTGCATATGTGATCATGCTCGCATGCTATTGTATGATTCCACTCACATCTCACATAGTTTGCTGTTGCTTCTCAAAAATACAAACACAAAACTCAAACTTATTGGATGTTCTGGAGACACGTGCTTTTCTTGCATCCTGAAGGTGAGGTGACCAAAAGGCCCTGGGGAAGGGAATCTGCTGGACACTCTGCAGGCAGGAGGAGGGTTCACAGGGAGAATTCTGAGTGCATGGGTAGGTGGAGGAGCAGTCAGGTGAGTGAATGGGCACATGTGATGGATGGGATGATGGACATATGGGTGGATGTGTAGATGGGTGGATAGATACATTGGTGAGTAGAGGGATATATGCATGGGTGGATGGGTGCAGAGATAGATGCATGGGTGTGTTGGTGGGTGGGTGTATATATCGTTGGGTGGATGAATGGGCAGGTGGCTGAACAAGTGAATAGTTAGGAACATGGATGGATAGAGATGGGGAGTCTAGGAAACCAAGGCAGAGCAGAGCAGGCCATCACAGGTCTCTACACTCATCACCATCATGGCACTGAGGAAGTTTCTCTTTGGAAGCCTTTGTGCCTCATGTTTCTGGAGCCCCAGGAGTACCCCTCTTATGTGTGGGTCCACTGGCAGCCCAAGAAGCTTCTCCTTGCCCAGGAACTCCAATCTTTCAGGGCTGTTACCTCATCCCAGCTGGAGTTTCCCCTTCCCCACTCAGTGCCTCTGGGCCTCACTCAGACTGGGGAATCCCAGTGTGCCAGGCCCTTTGAAGTAAGAGCCCCACTGGGCCTGCAGGCTCCCTGCCTTCAAAGGGGCTCAGAATGAGCTGCAGTCACATGGGGTGGTAAGTGGTGGCAGGTGGGGTGCAGAAGATGGGCTCCCAGGACTCTCCCTTGAAATCAGGGAGCCACAGAAGAGTATAGAGGCCTCTACCCTCATCCTTTCCCATGGCCTGCTGGTCCTCACTTCCCAGAGCTAGCAAGCAGAAACTCCTCCATTCATCCAACATCCCAACCTTCCATTTACTAAAAGCTCTGTTGGATGGCCTTGCTGAAGCAGGCTTTGGGTAGGGGCTTCATCACATTGAACTTCTGTCTTCACTTCCCATCCACAGCCCGATTTCAAGATTTGCTCACTGTCTCCCAAGAACTCAGTTCCATCACACTTTCCATCCAGACTTACCTCAGACACAGTCTTTAAGAAAGCCAATCCACTGCACCTCACAGGCCTCAGCACCGCTGGATCTTGGATCTCACATACTGGTGGCAGCTGGAGCAGGAGAAACACCTGATGTCAGCCTCAATTTCCTCCTGCAAATAGTGAGGCCACCTTCAGAACAGCTGGGAGAGGGAAGACATGATCTGCTCTGTGGTGCCCCAGTGCCTTCCGTGCACAGCTAGAACCCCCCTTTCCCACATCGTCTATAGCACAGCTTTTAAATCTATGAGTTGTGAACCATTAGTGGGTTTTGAAATCGATGTGGTAGGTCACGACCAGCACTTTTATAAGAAAAGAAATAGAATGTATGAAGTAAAAAGGGCTAGAGGGCACAGTGGACCAGGGATGAGCATGGATGAAGAACTGTTTGCTCACACGCACTCAAAGTCCCACTGTGCTTCTTTCTGCGCATGCCCAGTTGAGCAGGAGCAGGTGGCAGCATCACTACAGACACCAGTTTTTCAAGGTTTCCAAAAATAAACTAGCCTTATGTGCCCAACTAATTCTTAAAATTTAGCATACTCCTGCAGTGAAATGTGGGAATGTTGTTCATCCATTCATTCCTTTGTTCCTCACCTTCTCTGCTGGCAAAGGTAGGGAAAGCCAGAGTTAGTTGTTTTATCTTTGTGCTTTCTTCTCTCTCTCTGTCTCTCTGTGTGTCTCTGTTCTCCTGTATGGCTGTATCTCTGTCTGTCTGTCTGTCTGTCTCCCTCCATCTTTCTCTCCCTCCACCCATTCGTCCATCCAACTCTCTCTTTTTGTTTTCTTCTTTTTTCTTGGTGGGATTTCTCTGTGTAACCTTGACTGTCCTGGAACTCATTCTGTAGACCAAACTGGCCTCAAACTCACAGATGTGCCTGTCTCTGACTCCCCAGTGCTGAGATTAAAGGTGTGCACCACCACCTCCCTGCAGATTTTTATTTTTTAAAAGGCAAAGGAAGAAAGGGTTTTTTTTTGTTTTGTTTTCATCTTATTTTGCAGTTCTGGGACCAAGACTCCAGAGCACACACAGACTCCACACTGATACTTTTTTCTCAATGATGACCAATCATCACACTTTCTTAGTTCCCAAGAGTAAATCACAATTTCCCAGCTGTTTCCTAACCTCAGCTCTTGGTGAGGCATGTTCTTTCCTCTGTTTTTTTGTCCTAAAATCATGAGGACATAGCTGAGGCTTTGTTCTAAACATCACTGAGTTCATGAAGATGGACTGAAGGGGTTGTTGGTCTTTGGTACAAGACATCCCAGGGCTAAGATCTCAGCACAAAGAAGATTTATTTGTACCAGAGGGCCAAAGGCAGGGAATAAGAGACAAAGATGGGAGTTAGAAGATGAGGGAGAAAGGGAAGGGAACAAGGCAGAGGGGGAAGGAATATTTGTCCCAGAAGGACAAAGGACTGCCTCTGAATAGAGAGGACACAGACATGGCTCATAGGCAAATGGCAGTTTATAAAATTAAAATGGAAAACCCATGTTAGGATGAGGTGTTTAATTTTAATTAGGCATGCTAATTAGGTGAGCCAAAGGGGGCTTTTGATTTTGCTGGACCTTAATACTTTGATGGTCAGCCTCACAAGGAGAAAGTAGCTAAATAGGAAAATAGATCTTCGTAGCTAGCTTTAGGAATACATTCTAATGGTTTTTAACAAAGAAGAGGAAATAGGGGAAGGGAAGGGCCTGCCAATGCCAGGTTTCTCATGCTTAGACTGGCTAGAGTCCCTTCAGGAAGTCTAGAGATTTGGGGGGAAGTACCCTGTAACAGAGTCCTGTGTAGCCCAGGCTGGCCATGAACTTGTTATATAGTCAAGGATCACTCTAACCCCTGACCTTCTCACCCCCTGAGTCCCAGTGCTGGGATGATAGAAGTTCTCCTCCATGCCTGGCAGAGAATTAGAGATCATTAATAAAAGTGATCTCTATGGGCTGATTCAAGATGGAAAGGAAGCTTAACATGTGATATCTCAAAGTCTCAGTTACAAGTTGCTGGTGTCCACATCTGTCTGTTACATGATTTACTTTTGCATGGACACCATGACTGTGCTGAAATCTCCAAGGTAGATCAAGAACAAGGGAAAGATTTGGAAATTATGTCCTTGTCCCCACCAGAGATGGAGCCACAACTCCAGATTGGGAGATCAGGAGTCAGGAGGGCAGTCTACCTTACAGTTCCCAGACTGTCTCTTAGGCTCCTGCCTACAGCTCTCACCATAGCAGAACCACAGAAGCCCCTATGAACACAGGGCTCCTGGGACAGTGTCCAGAGTTCTCTAGCTGGGCCTTGTGTGGCCACGACCCAGGGAAGCATCTGCGTCTAAAGCCTGAGCCTCCAGGGTTTTACTACCAACCCCTCGCTCCTTCAGTCTGAAAACATTCAGTCATGAGGACATGCTCCTTTTGCTCTTGGACTAGAAGCAGCCTCTCTCAGGGCTCTGCCAACAAGCTGGCAGTAAGCAGAGGTGGCAACCTGCCCATGAGCTGGAGATGAACAGAGCTGACCTTCTGGCTGAGTGCCGTCCGCAGTTCCTCTAAAAGCAACTGTTTTCTGGAAATCTGTTTGACATTGATCTCACCACCCTGCCACCTGGTCTGTGAACATCCATCCCCATTGCTGCAGCAGTACTGTACGTGCCTCTCTAGGGTTTGCAAGAAGACTCCATAGGCTCTCTTAGGCTTTTCCTGTATGACCAGCTTGCCCATACCAGCTAAAACTCCATTAATCAAGGCTTTGGTAGCTCACATCCATCTACACATTGTGCCAGCAAAGGCTCTAGCTCCGAGGTTATTTTCTTCCTGCCTGCTGGCATGTTTGTCAGTTCCATGTAAATATTAATTAAGCCAAGGCTTCCTCTTGCAGGTGGTTGATAATGACTCAGAAGGCATCCTTTAAAGCTGAGCACCTAGTTATTGCTTCAGCAATGCACCGGGCACGTGACTTGTTGTCAATGCCCAGGTCTGAGGCCTCCAAGACTCCTAGGCAATGTGTTGCAGTGTGGGCAGACAGGCTGAGCCTATAAGCCTAAAACCTGCTTTTATATCAACACTGTTTCTGTATCTGAATTCACATAAGACCTAGCACTATCAGTTAGTAGTTTATTCTGTCAGGAGGGTGAGGTTAGCAGCATTTTATAGGCAAGGAAACTGAGGCATGGCATTCACCTGGGTTTCTATGAATACATGACTATGGGAGTGCCCCTTACTGCTTCGATCAGAAACCCCTAAGCTGAGAAGGAACAGAACCTTTGTCTTCATGGGCCAAGGTGTCAAATGGGAGTAGAGGCTATAGGACACTGGATACCTGGCACTGTGGCCTTTCTGATAGTAAATCACTGTCCCTGGTGCTGCTGGGCATGTGTGTACTGCACTTTCCTCTGTTGACATTCATCCAGCTAAACAGGTCACTGACCATCTCAGAACCTTGTCAGTTCTCTGTTGTGTACCTCCAAGGATCTTGTCTATAAACAGCCATTTGAATGCACAAATGAGGACAATGGGGGTATGTGGGAAAAACAAGTAAAAAAACAGTTTAGGTCTAAACAGGTTATGGACACCATGTAGAAAAATCCCCCAGTGTTTTGAAGCTGGAAGAAGTGTGTAAAGTCTGCAACAGCATGAGTCCTCCAGTCTCAGGGGCCAGGCCATACTGTAGAGAGTCTCTAGAAGTAGGGGACTTAAAGGTCTTCAGTGTGGCTGCATCCTCTGTGTCCTTCTGTATACTTGCTGGCGATACAATAGATGCTGCAAACTA
This sequence comes from Mus pahari, assembly GCF_900095145.1. NCBI lineage: Eukaryota > Metazoa > Chordata > Mammalia > Rodentia > Muridae > Mus > Mus pahari. The sequence goes on from NC_034591.1 coordinate 22,987,442, forward strand.
GATAACTCATAGAGCACAGACTTCTGCCTTATAGTCCTGGAGGCTATGAAGTTTAAGGTTGGGTGGCTGCATCTGGAGCAGCTGAAGCTCTCCCGGTAGAAGGAAGAAAGACAAGAAGAGGGAAGGAGGCACTGGAGACAGCCCTTGTTTCCACAACAAACTCACTTTCACATCAAGAATCCACCACTCCTGTGCCAACAGCATCTGTCCACTCCTGATGATGGGCAGCACACTTGCTTCAGATTTCACTCATGCTGCCTACTGGGTATGTGGGTGGCTAAGTTCCCAAAGCTCAAGCCAGCTCCATTAGCTTCCAGTGTAGTCTCTGGCTGGGTCAACATGTGGTGGCTCCATAGCTCTCACTCTCTGCCACTCCTGTGGTTCCCCAAGATCCTACCTCTAGAGATCTGCAGCAGCAGCAGCAGCAGGTTCCCTTTGGCCTGCATCTGCCAAGCCCCCAGTCTGTATGCTACATCATTTGGGACCTGGGTGAGGCTACCCCACAGCTCCAGAACCCTGTACAGTCAGCACTATGTGAGTGATGCCCTGGCTCTGTATCTGCGTGTCTGAGCGAATGACCCGAAATGCACACAGACATCATCTTGAACCATGACTGGGACAGCTTGGAGCACTGCTCTAGGCTGCAGGAGCAGAGTTCCAAGGCAGGTCAGAAAGAATCTTGAGATTCCCACAGGCTCCTCTCTGGAGGACTTGCCTAAGGATAGGCAGTCTCAAAGCCCCTGAAGCACCTCTAAGATCCTCTTCTTGACGAGCACCTAATTTCTCCCTGTACTGGCTTCTCTAGAAAAGATGGCTTGGCCACATGCTCAGTGTACTCTACTGAACTCATCTCAGCATGCTCACTAGCTGTTCAGCACTGTGACAAAATACCTGGAACATTCATTTTACAAACAGGAAAGGTTAATTTTGGCTCATGGTTTCAGAAGTTTCCAATCATGGCATCATGGGGTCCATAATGAGATATAGGCTTGTGAGGGAGAGTGGAACTACCCACCTCATATTGACAGGAAGAAAAGTAGAGAGAGAGGAGAAGCCAATGTCCCAGGATCCTTAAAGGTGTGTCCCCCAGGACCCAACTTCCTTCCAGAAGTCCTGATCTTTTAAAAACATGTGGACATCCTGAAGGTTGCAGCTTGGGCTTCCTTGCTCTGTCATATGTTAGTTACTGCACCACACAGTGTGGGAAGACATCACACCAACTTCAATTGCTTAGCTTTTGTGGTGGCTCTCCTATCTGAGGTTATGAACTAATTGATCACCATGGATACAACTGAGCTCTTTCAGCTCAACAAAATGGCTACACTTCAGCTTCCAGCACCTTTCCCCTCTCTTCCATCAGAAGCCCCTGAACAATCCTAACCACCAGTATTTACATTGTGAGCCCCTAGGGCCTAGATCATCTCTAAGGAGTTCCCACAGCTTCTTCTCTTCCTTTCTTCTCCATCGCAGCAGCCAGCTTTCTGCCCCAAGCTCCTGCAGCCTCTACTCATGACACACTGAAGAGCCATGCCCACCTTCGTGTATCCCCTGACAGTTTTGGTCTGGGATGAGCCAGCTGTGGGACATTGGTCCCATAAGATTAAATCAGTTTATGACATCATTGTTGCCTTAGGTTTATAAGTTCATTCTATGCTGTTCATTTGATAATAAAAATCACCAAATACCATCTTTTTCAGAGCATGTCCCTTTCCTGAGGTGACCCATGGCTGCATTTATTGTGCCAATGGCCTTTCTTCTTGGTACTAATTCCATCATATTCCCTTCTGTACCCCTGCAATGGAATGATATGGACTGGGTAATTTATAATGAGAAGATATTTATTTTCTAGAGTTCTAGAGTCTGAGAAGCCCAAGGTTAAGGGGCTGATTTGGTGAACAGCTTCTTGCTGCAGCTTACAATGGAAAGTAAGAGGGCAGGAGGGGAGAGGAGCTCAGGGAAGCCTGCATGGTTGGGATGAGTATTTTTATTTAAAATCTCTGCCCAACATAACCTGACTTTATTTAATACTGCAAAACACATACCAGCTAAGAACAATTTACAGGGAAATTTACACACCTAATTAGCCCTAACCATCACTGGGGGTTCTTGTGAACCAAATGACCTCACAGACACCAGCTCAACACTCCTCTGTTTCCCACACTAATTGATCTAGTGCTGAGAGTGAAGCCGGCATGACATAGTTTTTAATCAAATGAATTCAGTTTGCAATTGGTGAAGGTGAAGCCAGGAGATCAACACTTCAAACTAGTTGTGTTTTTCTTTCCTTTATCTTTGCTTATCTTCCCTGTTCTCCCAAGGCCTCACTGAAAGGGCAGGCAAGGGACTCATGAGGCCTGCCATTGTCCTACCCAGGCAGTGTGTGTGCCACTGAACACATACCTTAGAAGAGGAGAGGCCTCTCAGATTTCATTTAGCTGTTTGAAAACCAAGCCGTGAAAAGATAATCCCATGAGAATCAGAGTCCATCCACAGAGGATGCTAGATCCAGAAGCAGATGTGGGTCCAAGAGTTCTGCCCGGCAGCGGACTGCTCTGGGAGGCTGAACTGGAAAAGCCCTCTTGGGATCTTTTAATCCTGTCATTCCTCCAGGTTCCTCACACACTCCTCTTTGTTGACCTTCTTGGCACCCAAATGACCAGCCCATTTTTTATGTCGGTGACACTCAGCACAGCTGCGGTCACTGCCAAGGACACACTAGCTTTCCCCCTGTTTTGCTGACTGTGTGCGATGAACAGAGGCTGAGTGAACAGAACAAATGGACTTCGGTAGAGCTGTGCTCTGGCCTGTCTTAGGCTGTTGCTGATTGCTGGGTAAGTAGAGTCCTTAGAACGAATCTACCCTGATGCTGCAGAGGTGCACACGTCTTGCCTCTTGCTCAACAGGGTGACCAAGGGCCTAAGACTTCAACTTTCCAGGTCCCTGCCATTCTTTCCTCCTAACGGATGTCGTCCCTGATGTCGTCTTCTCAGGGTGTGTCCACAGATTTCCAGTACTCTGGTCAGTCTTCAGTGTCCCCTCCAGTGTCAGTCACCCTGGATCATGTGGTAGGCTGGATCCTGAGTGCCATTAGCCCAAGGTGGACATCTTTAATGCTCTCTGTGGACACAGTGTTTCCAAGGCCTAAGCACAACTCCAGCATCCTATGGTAGCCAGGCCTGGATCTTGTTTTCTGTGGTTTCTGGCTGTCATCACACAGCAGTGTTCTTGCTGGCTGGAGCTGGAAGCATGTGTGTGCTATGAACCCCAAGAATCTCTACAATTTCTGGCGCTTACCTCTACTCTTGCATTTGTCACACTGACCACCTTACGCCACATCTGCCTCCTGGATCCTCCACTCATAGAACTCAAATCCCAAAGTCCCAGTGACCCAGTTTCATGGCTGACATCCTGTGCTATTTTCCCCACTTCGAGACGGATTATTTCTTTGCCCCTTGGAATTGATGCTAATAGGGTTTTGCTGTGCGTATTCATAATTCTCTGGGCAAGTCATCTGGCCATGTGGATTTTGTGGAGCAGAGCTACTCAGACTTCACAGCACATAAGCATTGCTGGGGAGTTGGAACCTGAGAGCTGTGTGTCTGATTTGCTCTCAGTCTCCTGAACAACACCTGGTAGAGATGGTTTGTCTAATGCAGGCACAGGGGCAGCCCAGTTCCCTCAGCTCTAGGCGGTTGTTCTGACTTGCTTGGTGCAGTCTTACTTTCCAAAACAGAAAATCTACTTACCCAGAAAGGAGTCTATGCAACTCCACTTTATTTATGTGTACGCATGCACATTCTCACATTTTGAGCCTAGCAGTATATGTATTCCTTAATTATTTTTCCACTTTGTTTTTTGAGACAGAATCTCCTACTGAACCTGGAGCTCAGCAATTTAGCTAGGCTGGCTGGCCATCGAGCCTCAGGGACCCACCTACTTCTACCTCCTGCCGTCCTGGAGTTATAGGCACACACTACTATGTATGGTTTTTACTTGTGTGCTGGGGATCTTAACTCAAGTCCTAATGAGTGACAGGCATTTCCCAACTGAGTTATCTCTTCAACCCGCAGTTCTCTACAAAGACCCATCATGTTACATGCAATAATACCCCCAAATGATATCAACCATAAAGTTATCCCTAACTGTCTTCCAGGTACGCTACCCATGTCCAGCCGTATAGACAGCCCTTCCAGGATGCTTGTCCACTTCTTGGCTCTAGCAGGGAGCACCAAAAGCAAGGGAGACATTATTGGCATACAGAAGAGACCCCAGATATTTGAGTGGTGTCAGGCCACACCCTCTGCCTGTTCCTGCATCAACTCCTCTGAGGACCCCAGGCAGCCACCTGAATAATCATCAAGATATAAAGGCTTCAGTCTTGCCATGCCTACCATTCTAACCCAAGTGTCCCTTACCAGCCAAGCCAGGGGTTGTGTTCTTGACTCTGCCTGAGAATCACCTGAGCAGGTTTCAAAGCTAGGGGCCCACTCGGAACAGCTCTGGCAGCTTAGACCCTAAAGTTTTGCAAGCTCCTGGCTTAGATAGTGCAGCCTAGATGAGATCTACAGTGGTGACGAGGCCGGGTATGGTAGGGAGTAAAGAATTGTAAAGTATTAGGGGATCATAGACCTGCCCAATTTTCACCCTTTCAGTTTATAGGTAAAGTAACTTGCCAAAAACACAGTACAAGTCTAGAATGCCAGGCAGCTGACTTCCAGCTCTGTGTTCTTTTTATAACACCCAATTCCATACACGTCGAAAAGGAAGTTAACCAAAACATAGCAATACAGCCAAGGGCAGAAACGCTCCTTGGCATATCTGAAAAGGAAGAAAAATACTTTGAAAATATTAAAAGCTATTTCCAGATGTCATATGAATGTCATGAACACAGCTTTAGGTTTTTCAACACACTGAGACTAATTTAATTTATTTAAATGTCTTTGTTAGCGTGAGGAATTCTTAAGGCGGAACTTCTTGTCATGTCACCCCACTACAGATCGCCTGCAAGCTACCTTGAACTAGAAATAACTGTAAAATTCGTTATACTTCAACTGATCAGGATTCTTAACAGTTTGTGTAGGATCAAAGATATGGCTGTTCTCCAAGAAACCTGGATGTTTACATCAAAGTTGGCGTTGAATCCTTTTCAACCTCACACTGTCTCTTTAGTGCTTAGATTTGAGTTCTTGTTGGAGACCTTTGCATAGAGAGCAGGCTTGTGTGTGTGTGTGTGTGTGTGTGTGTGTGTGTGCGCACATGGGACTGTGCATGGTTGTGCACACACATAGGCAAAAGTGTGGGAGGTACATGTGTATGTCCAGGTGCAGTTGTCATCCTTGTTATTTTCAAGGAACTATTCCCCTTGTTGAGACAAGATCCATCAATGAGCTGAACTCACACCAGGGGTCCACTCAGCTCCACACCCACAGGGCTGGGCTTATATCATCAAGCGTGGCTTTGTTTGTTTGTTTGCTTGCTTTTTTTAAACATAGATTCTGGAGTGTGAACTTCGACCCTCATGCTCGGATGGCAATCACTTTACTGACTGAGGCATCTCCACAGCCAGGAAAGCTTTGGACACTTGTCTTACTTGGTCTCCTGTCTGCAAAAGCCAAAGCTAATCTGCTTTTGCATCAGAAAACTCACTACGCAAATCCCCTGCCTGCTGCTTTTCTAGGAGGTGGATTTTGCCCTCAGGGTTGAGCCTCCTACCTCCTCCTTCCCTCTTCTGCTTCCCAGCCCCTCAACCCCTCTCCACGAGGGGCTGGGGAACTGTTTGGGTTTCTAAGGACATGGCAAAGCTTGTGCTGGGAGCGCAAAACAATGTAAGTAGGGAAGGACTATCCCCTGGAAGTGAGGAGATTCCAGTTGCTGATAATGTCTTCCCTGCTACCAAGTGTGATGGATACTTCAGAAGTGTCTAAAGTCAACCAGCTCAAAGCACACCAGTCAGAAATACTTTCATGTCTGACTCCCTTAAGCTGGGGTTGTAAGTTAGCATTACCCTGTGCCTTTAGATTATGAAGTTTAAAGGCATTCCTTTCAAAACCCAATGTTTGGCTCATGATGAAAGGCAGTTGAACAGCTTATTCTAAGTTACATTCAATAATTACATGAGTAACCCTTTAAATACTAGATATGCAAATAACCAACTATTCTTCCTATAATTACTTTGTGTACATGTTTGATAAACCCCCAAGATTGTAATACATGTTTATGAGATTAGCAAATACAATTTCTTTCAGAATGAAGGAGTGAGCTAGGAATTAAGAGCCTTGCAGCTGCTGTGAAAGGGTGCCTGCAGGTATTGGTAAAAAGGGGCAGTTGTGGGGGGAGGTCTGGGATGGTCAGGGTCCCTAGAGATGTTGCCTCTGTCTAGCTTTCTCCAAAGTACCCCCAAAATTCCAAGTTCCTGGCTTTGCTCTCTCAGGTCTAAAGAGTCCAATTCCCCATCCATCCAGACTGAAAACATATTGGTATTGGTGGCATCAATGTGTATACATGTGTATGTGTGTGTGCATGTGTGTGCATGTGTGTGTGTGTGGGGGGGTTGGGCAAGGTACCTGCCTAAGATCACAGCTTCCCAATGCCTTCTCTTACTCCTCAAGAGGGAAAAAATTTACTTGTGTTCAGATCTACTGCAACTGGCTCTCCTCCCCAGAACACATCTTAAATATAAAGGTTAAGTAAGGCTAATGATAATTATAGCCAAGAAGATATGAAGACATTTGTGTCCTTTTTTCTCTAGCTTTCCTAAGCCATGCCAAAGGGAGATTCTGTGAGTGCACAGTCTGGATCCTTCCACACTGTATCTAGCACACAAAACCATTCAGCTTGTCTCAACACTGTCTGAAACACATTTGAACTTTGTATTTCACACAAATACTTTGTTTATTAACTGAAGTGGAAACTTCTAGTACTTTGGAAAGTTATCTCAATGATGTTTTGCTGGGGCACACAGAAAGGATGTCTTGCTAAAGCAAACATGTGAAAGACAATTTTACTGAAGCAGACACATGTAAAAGAATGTTTAGATATAGAAAACATGTGAAAGGACACTTGATGAAGAAGTATAAATATGACCCCACAGATAGTGAGTCATGGTTTGGTTTAATCCACCTTGTTATTCTTTGCTAAAGACACACATGTTCACCTTCCATAGCATCATTGAGCTCAACTTGTAATGCTGCCATTGAGAAAAACTTACCAGAGAACTGCTTGTGAAGATTTCTTCAGGATTGAACTGCCCCTACCTCTACCCGGTATCTACCTGCCTAGAGGACTGGTCTGCAGCTGCTGAATTGTACTTGGTGTCTGCTACAGGACTGAACTGCTGCCAAAGAAGATCAAGCTCAACCCCAAAGAACTATTGCTGAACAGGTCCACTTCCCCCATATCCTAATAACTTTTCTCTTCTACTACATCTGCTTGGTGGTTGGCTAGAAAAGTTGAACCCTTATTAAAAATAGGTTGCAAAAAATGTGTGCCTACAACTAACAGATTCCATGCATCCACTTATTCTATTTTCTGTTATCATCACGAAATACTCAGGACTGTATGCTTTAAAAATAAGAAAGATGAAACTACCTCACAGTTCCAAGAATTCAAAGGCAAGTTACCAGAGTCCACTGGGCTCTGATAAGGACATTCTGACTATAGTATAACATGGCAGATGTCATCAGGGTGGGAGCAGGTTTAAGGGAACAATCAATGAAATGGCACAAGGGAGTGGGGACTAGGCTGACTGTTTTGAAGGCAGATCAGCGATGTGGAAGCTAACTAGAATCCTATGAAAACTGCATTAATGGCTCCTGAGAGAAGGCAAACTCCCAGTGAACTAACCGCCTCCAGATTGACTTCACTTTCTACAGTTTCCATCATCTCAGCCTGACCCTGCAGACCAAGCTTGTGGACACATAGGTTTGGGGAGATGCTTATATCCTGACTGACTCAACCCTTGGCTGATGAGGAGAGGTTTCCGGGGTGGTTCCCTTTGACCTCATATTCATGCCATGTGGTTGAATCAAGCCGTCAGTGTCCCGGGGTTCTAGATCTAGACAAATGGATAACCCTATACTGCTGGGCAAAAAGAATGGCTTAGGCTTGTCCATATGAGTCATAGAAGTTCTGCAGGGTTCCTTCATGTATCTCAGAAAATTACATGATGCCTACTGTATATCAGATAGTGTTTTATGCTCATGGCCAAAAGACAGTCATACTCCCCAAGAGCTGGCATTACATCCGGTATAAAACAGAAACTGATGCATATTTATAAAAGTGTGTTATTTCACATGTTGGAAGGTGTCATGTGCTGGAGAAGAAGGGTAGAGTAATGTGGGGACTGTTGCAACTTTAAAGAGATGGTGTTTGAGCAAAGTGTTGTAAGCAGAGGAGGAGGAACTCAGCAAACAGACACATGAGTGTAGCATGTTCTGCTTAGAAAAACATTCAGGTCCTAGACTTGGAAGCCAGAGAAACAGCAAGAGAGTCAGAATGGCATCAGGAGTGAGGCAGGATGCAGGCAGCCATCGACATCTCTAGCAGTAAGAAGAAGAGAGATGCGAGGAGTGTTAGTTTGAGGTTGGGCTGCAGTCTTTGCAGGAAGTAAGGACAGGACAGCTGATAGAAAAACCTCAGGGAAGAAGCTGAAGCCAGGGCAGGAAAGGAGAAACAGGGCCTGGTTACAGATGACCTCTGCAAGCAGAGACAACATGAGTCATAGGTTAGATGATTGTCAGTAATGGAGGAACTTGCTGGTAGCTATAATGAGAAACGCAGGTTGGGTAGTAGGGGTGTTGGAAGGAAGCAAAAGGAGCTATACAGATGCTGAAGAAGCAAGGCAAATTCTGGACATGGTGATCTTTATGTGCCACAATGAACCTAGAACAATGGGACTTTGGGCTGCTTGACTTCTGCAGAGAACAGAGGGAGGAGAAACATGCCGGTGAGCCAGGACAGTTGGGTAGAAAAAGGACCAGCTTGGGCATGGTGGAAGAAAAGAAACTGCAGCTGGAACAACCAGTGCTATACTGGAATGGAGGAGACCATGGTGTAAAGTGCTCACTGCACAGTGAGGATGTGTGTAGACAGATTTCTGATGTCCATAGGGGTGAGTGTTGCGAATGATATAGTCCACAGCCCAACCATCTTTACACAGTACATGTTCTGTTTTAAAGGAAGAATAGGTCAAAACTACCAGTTGTGTTCTGTTTGTACAAACTTGTAAATACTGTGGTGCCTCAGTTTTCCTATCCACAGAGTAGAGATGAAGTAGCGCCTGGAATGGGCTAGGGGCACAGCTCATTTGGTAAAGTCTTTGCCTTGTGGTACGAATATCTGGGTTTGAACTCCAGAACCCGTGTAAATAAGCTGGATATGACAGCACACACTAGTAAACCCAAAGCCAGAGAGGTAAAAAGGTGGATTCCTGGATCTGGCTGAGACAGCCACTTAGCTCATGTGATAATTATTTATTTTTAACCAGTGAGAAGCCCTGTCTCAAAAAAAAAAAAAAAAAAAAGGCTCCTGAGGAAATAACAGCTGGGGTTGTTTTGTAGCCTTTACATGTACTTCTTGGATGTTGGTCAACATGCAGTGATGGTATTTGCATTGTCTGTAAAGATGTAAAGACATCTTGTCTTTAATCCTATAATGTCAATAGAGAACCTCTTAGAGATTTAAAATTATGTGAGTGAGACTGTTGTAGGCATTTTTTTCTAAGCATTGGGGTCTAGTGAATCTTTTGCAGACCCCTATCCAGTGGTCTAATTAAGTTACCACCTGGGCCGACAACTCAGGATTCCTTTGCATATTTATTCTCTACTTACTTCCTCATGTTTTTATGATTGTGAATTTGCTGAGTTTTCCACCTTTTTCTCATATTTGATTCCTAGTTTGGCTGATACATTACTTCCTTTTCCATTGTTGTGATTAAAAACACCAAGACTAAAATGCAATTTATGGATTAATGGAGAGGATCCAGGAACAGTGAGAGACACCACCTCAAAAATCAAGGTGGAGCAGCAGAGAAAGATGCCCCATTTTGACTTTTGGTCTCTGCAAATTTAGTTTAGCTTATGGCTCTGTAGATAAGGGTCCAGCACAGCAAGGAGGCAGGGCAGCAGGGAGCAGGCAGGGGCAGAAGGCTGAGAGCTCACCTCTTTAACCCCAAGCACAAATCACAGAGGGGGAACTGGAAATAGAACAAGGGGAAGTACTCTCAAAGCCCACCCACTGTGACATACTTCCTCAGTCAAGGCTGCATCTCCTAAACAATCTCAAACAGCATCATTTACTGGGGACTGAGTGTTCAAACACCCAAGCCTAAGTGGGGACATTCTCATGTGAATCATCACAGCTAGGTGAAAGTATCTGGTCCTGAGGCTCAGGGAGATGACTCAGTTACTAGAGTGTTTGCTGTGCAGACATGAAGACCTGAATTTAGACTGCCAGCTCCCATGTAAAAGCCATGCATATCTATATATGCCTGCAACTCACATGCTGGGGAAACATCCCTGGGTTTTCTGCATAGCTATTGTTGCTAAATCAGTAAGGAACCAGGAACAGTGAGAAACTCTATCTCAAAAAATGAAGATAGAGTAGCTGAGAAAGATGCCTGACATTAACTTTTGGGCTCTGCATGCATGTGCATACCAATAGGAGTCTTCTGACTGCATTCATCAGCTCACTAGTACAAGGTTGGTCATGCATAGCTACATATGCCTGCAACTCATATGCTGGGGAAGTGGGTCCCTACATTTTGTCTTGTTGGCCCTTTCCTAGATGGTGCTAGCTATAGAGTTTCTGGATTTCACAGAATGAGTCCACAAGTAGAACTTTGAAGAGCTAGCTTCGATTATTATCTTGCAGCCCTCTCATAGAATGTGGGCTCTTCCTTGGACCCTTAGGATCCTGCAGGTCTGGTTCCCGGATCTCTCCTGTGGTGTCTATGGAAGTCCATCAGATGGACTTTAAATACCTGGAAATGAGACATTACTCTAGGAGCTTAATGATGCTTGTCCCCACATCATAGAAATGTAGACATCTCTCAACATTGTCATTGACTTTGTTTGTCTCTTGGTCTCTCTTCACAGTGTTCAGAAAGTTGTCCCTTGTAGTCTGTTGGATATATTCATTCTCCAGTCCCAGCTGAAGTATGTAGCCTTTGGGCAAGATTATGAAGTCAGAAGACACTTGTGAATTTCCTTGGCTTTCATGAAAGTTGGCTCTTTATTTGTTTATTAGCAGAGATTTCCAAGATATATTTCATTTTCTTCCTGAATTTTCCTGTTGTGAGCTTCCTTTTGTTTTGCTTTCTCCTCTCTTTGCCTTGTGATTACCAAAATGCTTAGTGATGGGTGTTCTGGGTTCACATCTACCAGTGAAAGGACTGTCTGTCAGTGCAGGGGGCCTTTCAAAGACATTGGTCGCTGCTGTCTGTGTGCTTTGGGAGGCAGGTGTTCCTGCTGGAGGGTAGATCTGCCTTTACATTCTGGGAGAGCCCAAGGATCCTTACCTTCCTTCAGGATATTCAGTATGCAAGCTTGGGCACTAGCATCCTTCCCAGCAGGTCTGCCCTGTTCTGAGGAGCAGTTCCTCAGCTTTAACTGGAAAAAAGCTAGGGTGCTCCTAGGCAGGACAACATAGAACCCCCAGCACACTCTAATCTGTGAATCCTCACAGCCAGGAGCGACTCATTCATGTTTGGCTTGTGTCTGTATTGCCTCACTTTGTCCTTAATTAAACTTTCTGAAAACGTATCTCCTTTGTGTTCTTGCTGTGGTGTATTTTCTCTTTTGACCGTTATGGTCATTCTGACTACCTGAAACTTTGTTATGAGGTCAGGCTACACTGGCCTGCTCAGTTTGTTCCGGTTTGGAGCTTAGTAAAGTAGGTAGAGGTACTCAGGGAGTACTCCCTTTTCCTTTGGAAACCAAGAACTTAGGGCTGCATGGAGAACTATTTGAGGACTATCAGAATAGTGTTATTCAGTGTAACCAAATAGATCTTAAGCTCCTGTTTTCAAATAACATGTGAAGTGACCTTAACCAACCAAGTCCTTGAAATTTCTGAGCTTTGGTACCCTCCTGGACCAAGTAGGTCTCTTGATTGCCTGTGGATGGAATGTGCTGGTTTGGAGACTGTCTCAAACACCTTCCAACTGTCAACCAAACACTGGCAACCTGCGAGGTTCCTGTTGTGAAGGGAAACACAACAGCCCATGTTGTGTTTAAATATCTGGAAATAAGACATTATTCTAGAAACTTGATGATGCTTGTCCCCACATGATAGAAAAGTAGACATCTCTCAGCATGTTATTTACTTTGTGAGTATCTTTAACTTGCCTCAAGCCATCTCTCTTCACAACTATAAGCCCAGTTTCCCCTGCTTATTTACTATAGCTTTCTGTCAAAGGCTCCTTACATGGGTGATGAACCAAAACTCAGGTCCCAACAGAGGGAGGCTGCAGAAGATGCTGTTCTGGGCCTTTGTGAGCGGTGTGTTTCAGATCCTGTGGACCCAGTATTCCTTGCTGCCAGCAAAACAACCCAGGATTGACAGGTTCTGTGGGAGATTAGATGCTCCCACAAATCTGAAATGAGTATCCTGCCATTGAGACACTGGCTGCCTGTCCAGGTCACTTGGGTGTATCATTGGTGCTTACCAAACCAGAAAAGGTGATCGTATCATTGCAACAGGATACAGGAAGCAAGGCAGTAGCAGCACCACGGCAGAGCCATGGTGGAAACCGTCTTCCTGACACAAGGCCTCTAACCAAATGAATGAATACTGGTGCCTCCAGAGATCTGCTTATTGAAGAGCCACTTACTGCTTAGTCCTCTACAACCAGCAGCACTATTTGTTACAGACTAAAACGGTTTATTTCTCTAAAATTCACATAGTGGGGCCCAGCCCTTGTCCCTTAGGAAGTGATAGGGTTTAATAAGGTCATTAGAGAGGCACATTCATGATAGAATTAGTGTCGCTTGAGAAGACAGAGAAAGGTTATCCTACCCTGAGAGCTCCTTGTCTGTAGGCCAAGTGGGAATACAGCAAAGAGACCACTCTCTGTAAGTCAGGAAGCAGTTCTCAGCAAGAATGGGATCCACCATCAAGCACTTCGACCTTGGATTTCATCTCTAGAACAGCAGGAAGGGAATGACTGCTGTTGAGTGACACCTGTCCTTGGAGCTTGTTTCAGTTGCAGAGAGAAGGCCTGCTTGCCCATCAGAACTCTGTGCTGAGAGCCTCCTCTGCCTGTCTAACATCAGAGCCACTGGCCATATGTAGCTCTTGATCACTTAAAGTGTAGTTATTATGATTGAAAAATGGACAATACAAATTGCATTTAGTTTTCATTCATGTAAGTGGGAGTTTAAGTAGTCAAGTGGGGTGCATACGCACTGTATCTGACAGCATGGGTACAGATGAATTCCAGTCACTAGCCTGCCTGAACACTGGTTGGAGCAAGAGGTTCATGGGATTGGAAACCTAGGAGGCTCTCATTAAAGCTGACCCATATCCTCACCTGTCTATAGCCTCAGAATTTGAGAGCGATGGGCTGCTGTCATTAACCCTTGAGGTCTCTCTTCAAATCCTTCCTATGTCCTACATTGCATGTCTGAAGTATACATTTTTCTCAGGATGAAACATAGCCACCAGAGCCCCAGTAATATGAGAAGGGCATGATCGAGCCCCAAAGCAAGGGTTATCTGGTACAATATGGCTTCCTCTAGAGCCCTATGTCCTGAGAAAGCTCAGAGACACTGTAATAAATATGGTTGTAGAGAATGCATACTATGTCAGTATGAATGTGGCAAATGTCAATAATAAATCTGAGTGCCTATGGCTTTTGGCAGGAAATGGGAAGTGGGAGATCCAGGAGGCAGAAAGAATTCTGGAAGAGTGTCAGGAAAGAGGTACAACCTTTCCAATTTGTATCCCCTTGATCTCCTTTTGTTGTCTAATTTCTCTGGCTAGGACTTCAAGAACTATATTGACTAGGTAGGGAGAGAGTGGACAGCCTTGTCTAGTCCCTGATTTTAGTGGGATTGCGTCAGGTTTCTCTCCATTTTGTTTGATGTTGGCTACTGGTTTACTGTATATTGCTTTTATTATGTTTAGGTATGGGCCTTGAATTCCTGATCTTTCCAAGATTTTTATCATGAACTGCTGTTGAATTTTGTCAAATACTTTTTCAACATCTAATGAGATGATCATGCAGTTTTTGTCTTTGAGTTTGTTTATATAGTGGATTACATTGATAGATTTCCATATATTAAATCTTTGCATCCCTGGGATGAAGCCTATCTGATCATGATAGATGATCATTTTGATGTGTTCTTGGATTCCATTTGCAAGAATTTTATTGAGTATTTTTTGCATCGATATTCATAAGGGAAATTGGTCTGAAGTTCTCTTTCTTTGTTGGGTCTTTGTGTGGTTTAGGTATCAGAGTAATTGTCGCTTCATAGAACAAATTGGGTAGAGTACCTTCTGTTTTTATTTTGTGGACTAGTTTGAAGAGTATTGAATATAGTACTTGAAATTCTGTCTAGAACAATTAGACAACAAAAGGAGGCCAAAGGAATACAAATTGGAAAGGAAGAAGTCAAAATATCACTATTTGAAAATGATATGATAGTATATATAAGTGACCCCAAAAATTCCAGCAGAGAACTCCTAAACCTGATAAACAATGTCCGTGAAGTAGCTGGATATAAAATTAACTCAAACAAATCAGTGGCCTTTCTCTACACAAAGGATAAAGAAGCTGAGAAAGAAATTAGGGGAAAAACAACCTTCAAAATAGTCACAAATAGCTGGGCAGTGGTGGTGCACACCTTTAATCCCAGCACTTGGGAGGCAGAGGCAGGTGGATTTCTGAGTTCAAGGCCAGCCTGGTCTACAGAGTAAGTTCCAGGACTGCCAGGGCTACACAGAGAAACCCTGTATCAAAAAACAACAACAAAAAAAAAAAAAAAAAAAAAAAAAAAGAAGAAGAAGAAAAAAGTCACAAATAATATAAAATACCTTGATAGGACTCTAACTAAGGAAGTGAAAGATCTGTATGGTAAGAATTTCACTTCTCTGAAGAAAGAAATCAAAGATCTCAGAAGATGGAGAGATCTCTCATGCTCATGGATTGGCAGGATTAATATAGTAAAAATGGCTATCTTCCTGAAAGCAATCTACAGACTCAATGCAATCCCCATCAAAATTCCAACTCAATTCTTCACTGAGTTAGAAAGGACAATTTGCAAATTCATCTGGAATAACAAAAAAACTTAGGATAGCAAAAACTATTCTCAACAATAAAAGAACCTCTGGGGGAATCACCATGCCTGCTTAAGCTGTACTACAGAGCAATTGTGGTAAAAACTGCATGGTACTGGTACAGTGACAGATAAATAGATCAATGGAATAGAACTGAAGACCCAGGAATGAACCCACACACCTATGGTCACTTGATCTTTGACAAAGGAGCTAAAACCATCCAGTGGAAAAAAGAGAGCATCTTCAACAAATTGTGCTGGTACAACTGGTGGTCAGCATGTAAAAGAATGCAAATTGATCCATTCTTATCTCCTTGTACAAAGCTCAAGTCTAAGTGGATCAAGAAACTCCACATAAAACCAGAGACACTGAAACTTATAGAGGATAAAGTGGGGAAAAGCCTCTAAGATATGGGCACAGGGGAAAGATTCCTGAACAGAACACCAATGGCTTGTACTGTAAGATCAAGAATCGACAAATGGGACCTCATAAAATTGCAAAGCTTCTGTAAGGTAAAGTACACTGTCAATAAGACAAAACGGCAACCAACAGATTGGGACAAGATCTTTACCAATCCCAAATCTAATAGGGGGCTAATATCCAATATATATAAAGAAGTCAAGAAGTTGGGCTCCAGAAAACCAAATAATCCTATTAAAAAATGGGGTACAGAGCTAAACAAAGAATTCTCAACTGAGGAATACCAAATGGCTGAGAAGCACCTAAAAAAAAATGTTCAACATCCTAATCATCAGCGAAATGCTAATCAAAACAACCCTGAGATTCCACCTTACACTAGTCAGAATGGCTAAGATAAAAAACTCAGGTGACAGCAGATGACCGTGAGGATGTGGAGAAAGAGGAACACTCCTCCATTGCTGGTGGGACTGCAAACTGGTACAACCACTCTGGAAACCATTTGGCATTTCCTCAGAAAATTGGACATAGTTCATTTGGAAGTTCCAGTGATACCACTCCTGGGCATGTACCTAGAAGATGACCCAACATGTAATAAGGACACATGCTCTACTATGAAC
>NC_034591.1:23005725-23027359 GCF_900095145.1 Mus pahari
AGAGAGAGAGAGAGAGAGAGAGAGATACACTCAAGAAATGGATGAGTGTTACCTGAGCACAGGTAGCCAGCTATGTGGCAAAATGTAAATGAAATATTTTCATTATGATCTAGTCAAAGATCTATAGTCTAAAGTCTAGTTTAGCTATATGGCCAAGGTATTTGTAAGTATATTTTGAGTCTGAGTCTTATTTTTGAGAACATGGGACTGGAAGGAAGAATTGACCCTAACTTCTACACACAATATCTTCACTTTTCTGAGGTGTGAAGGGAACACCAGAACAGTTCAGGACTTGTTCCCTCTAGATCCACCCATAGCTTGTACGGCTGCTGCTCCATCGAAGTCGAGCTCATTTTGCCTTGAGATGTCCCTTCTTGAGAACAAGACATTGCCAGAGTCTGACACCCCTCCTGACAGCCTTTCCTCTTAGCCTCACAGTCACCACTCAACAAATTGCAGATCCAGAGCATAGTCACAGCTGCATTAGGAATTCTGAGGTTCAGAAAGGACTGTGGCCGTCGCAGTATTGCAAAGAACAGATGGCCTGTGGGTTCTGACTGGGAGCACGGTAACCTGGGAGCTGGAAGGCTTTCCTGTAGTTTAATTTTGAGATTGTGGATGCTCTGTGATTTCAGACATAAACCTAAATACCCCATCTTTCTGTTGAATGGCTGAAACCTGTAGGCTAATATGACTGAAAAGCCCGTGACTAGTAGGTGACCATACCTTCCCAAAGGCATGTTTATTATTCTAGAATTTTCTTTAAAAAGAAAATTCATGTACTGCTGTGGGAGACCCTGTAAAATTTGGGCATATTGAAATACAAAGAACAAGGGAAGCATACGTGTTTTGAAATGCCTGAAACAGCTCTTCCTGTTCGTTTTTAGTGACTGTTTACTGGAAGCTCCTTGGAACAACTAACAGCATCACTGGGAGAAAGCTTTAGGGGCCTGGTATAGTGTCTCAACAGAGAATGTAGCCCTCTACTAAATATGCTGTCTCTTCAGACCAAATTCAATTGGCTAAGTGGAGCCCTTAGCCTCAGTATTTCTGAGGGTGCATTGATGATCCAGTGCAAGCCAGCTGCAAGCCACTTAGGTCATCTCCTTCAGGGAAATACAAATTTAAAATACTTTGGGATCCCATCCTGACCAATCAGAATGGTCTTCAAGAAACCAGATGACAAATGCTGCTGATGGTGTGGGGAAAGAGGAAGACTTATTTAAAACTGGCGCCGCTACTGAGGAAATCAGTGGAAATTCCTCAAAACACTAAATCCAGAATTACCATATGACCCAGCTGCTCCACTTCTGGGCATCTACTCAAAGGACTCCATATATTACTACAGAGACATCCCTATTTATTGCCTCTCTATTCACAACAGAAAGACAAACATGGTGTGTACTCACTTACAAATGGATATTAGCTGCAAAGTAAAGGATAATCACACTGCAATCCACAGACCCAGAGAGGCTAAGTATCAAGGAGGGTTGAAGGGAGAGGGAATGCATGAATCTCTTTGGAAAGGGAAAATAGAATAGACAAGTGTGCTTGGGGCTCGATGTGGATGGAACAGAAGGATCTAGTTTGGGGAAGATAAAGGGAGAGAATTCTGAGACAACTGGAATTGGGGACATTAGGAAGTATGATAGAAATGTAGTAAACTCCAGGGAATCTATGAGGGTAACTCTAGCTAAGATCCTAGTAGGCGGATAGATAAGGAGCCTGAACTGCCCATCTCTTGTAACCTGGCAAGACTTCCAGTGGAGGGTTGGAACATAAACCCAGCCTCAAAACCTTTGGCCTAAAATTTGTCCTGCCCACAAGTTGTGCTGTAGTGAAGATGATGCAGAAATTGGAAGAATGGCCAACAAATGACTGGTCCAGCTTGAGATACATGTCATGAAAAGGAGACCACCCTGATGACAGAGACTGCCTCAAGGAACAGAAAGTAGAAGTTGGACAATCTAGACACCCAGGACAGAACCAAACACAAAAAGAAAGAAAAGAAAAAAGAAAAGTCAATCAGATTATTCCTAGTAATACTCTGCTCTACTCTTAGAGAGGAGCCCAGCATGGTTGTCATTGAGAGGCTTCACTGAGCAACTGGTGGGAACAGTTGCAGAGACCCACAGCCAAACATCATGTGGAGATATGGAGATTGGGGAATCCTGCAGAAGAAGGGGTTGATAGATTGTAGGAGCCAGAGGATCAAGGACACTATAAGAAAACCCATAGAATCAACCAGCCTGGACTCATAAGGGCTCACAAAGACTGAACCAACAATCAGGGAGTCTGCAAGGGTCTGACCTTGGCCTCTGTATATATGGTATGGTTGTATATCTTGGTCTTCTTGTGGGACTCCTAACAGTGGGAGCAGGGGCTGTCTCTGACTCCTACTTTTGGGACCATTTTCTTCCCATGTGGGGGTGGTGCAAAAAGACAAATGCCACACATTCCTCCTCATATTGGATCTAATGCTTTGTGGACAACTTGGAATTTCTGCAAAATAACCTAGAACTTAGAAGCTACTGGGACAGGGATGCTTTAAGGAAGGGGGAATAGTAGAACGTAGATATCGTGAAAGAAGAGAGGGGGAAGCATTGGCAAGCAAGGAGAATGAGATGGGGTTAGAGAAAATGAAAAATTGGGAAAGAGGGCCATCCTAAGACAGGTGACTATGAGAGAGTCACATAGACATCTACTATCTTGTCACCAAACTAAAAAATTTAATTCATTTTTAAAAGTGAAAAAATGCTAGGAAATGTGCTCCTAGAAGCTGTAGGTCATTAAACAAAACCTGTAGTGCTGGGTGTGTGATACCTTTTTCTGAGTTGTTGGTGAGAGATGTCCCAACCCCTACTCTGAAGACAGATTTTTGTCATCCTCTTGGTTGCTCACAAGAAGTATGTGATAAGATCCTATTGATGAAGGCGTCAGATGCTTTGTCAGTGGGACACACAAATATCAAGCTGGGACAGAACTGGAAGCTTTCTCCCTATTTGCTAGCTTTCTTAGTGCCAGAGGTGCTATTCAGGCTGCTGGGGGAGGAAATGTATTAATAGTCTTTACCTAGATGAGAACACTATCAACTACAAGATAAGATTTGCCTGCATAAGCAAAAGTGGCCCCACAGCTATGTAGGTAACCAATCAGTCTTTGATTGGATTTGAGATCACAAAAGAGAAACCAGAACCTGATACTATAAACCTGAATTTATTAAAAAAAAAAACAAAAACAAAAACAAAAACAAAACCATGATGGGGGAGGTAATGAGCTAAGGATGCTAATACTGTTAGGAAAAACTGGCATAGAATTAAACCACCATCTAAATATTTGTACTTGTACCTGTAGGACAAATAATCCGGATTCAGAGAAGACTCTTTTTACAGTGAGTAGTAAATACAGACTCATGGCTTCACAAGGTACTAAGAATAAGAGATTGTTCAGCCTTAAACAAGACATTTATACCACCTCCTCTAAGACCCAGAACATTTCAGAAGAGAGCAATGAAGAAAGGCAAGAGCTGGAAGATAGGGAGAAGAGCCATGCAATGGCATCATCTGGGAAAGACATGGTTTTGACAAGGATAACTGCCATGCAGTCCATCTTTGCGACAATTTACTTCTCTTCTTTTGGTCACGGCTTTTTGTCTCATTGGCCTTCATATATGTTTGTTCCCATAGCTGTTTAGGCTCTGTAGGATGTGAGACCATTACTAGTGGTGAAGACTTGGTCTAGTTCAGGAGTAATTATGTCATCAGGACTAGAACTTGGCCTCACATGGCTTTTGTAAGGTTTTTTGTGAATTTCCTCTGTGTCCAGAGATTCTGGAACCCCACATGCTGTAAAGCAGCTGTTGCTTGAGTAAAAGGTACTGCTGGTATGAGCATCTTCAACTCTCTTGTGACTTCTCCAAGGCATTTTATTTCCCCTAGTTTCCTTGAAAATCGTGGCCCAGCAAAGCTTGGAGACTAATGGATCCAGCCCCCCTTTGCTTAGGTGAGGATGCTGTGGTTTGCCTGAGTCACGATGATGTCCTGGCAGTCCTTCAAAACCAAATTCAGTCTCTGCCCTCTCCAAGAGAGGTACTTTCACCTCTGGAGAAACTCTCACTTTAATCTGTGTGTTCTAGAAGGGTCTCAGGGTTTCAGTGGAAGAGATCCTGTGCATGGTGTAGACCCAAGGCCCCAAACCACAATGTGGAGACCATTCTCACAGGGATCAAACTGTACTGAGCCACTTGCAACTGGGTATACATCAAGAGTTGGTAGAAGCATAATTTTCCAGTCTTGCAGCTGACTATATCAACCCCTGAAACAGATTGAGAAAGCAATTGTTTGTAGTCTGTGGAGTAACAGTTTAAGTCAAAGCTCTCCACAGCTTGTGTCCAGAACTGAACTGTTTGATTTTGATGTGCTCAGGATGGAGGCTGCCAGATAGCAACTGGGCTCTCTGTACCATGTCCTCTTCTATCCCAGTGTTCAGCCAAATGTTGTGAGGCATGAAAAGGTCGCTGGCCCTTGGCTTTGGCATGATCCCAAAGTCTAGTCATCCAAGTGCACCAGCAGTGCCTGACATCTATCTGAAATGAGACAGTCACTTTGCACATTTTGATTTTTACATGGCATTTAGATGATTATTATCTGTGACTGACATCAGGATCTATTTCACCCCAAGCAAAGGCAGCGTGTGGATTCTGTCAGCATCACCGCATCCTCTTTCTCTTGGAAGTATTGCACGCTTGTGCAATGCCAGAGATGTTCCTGTCTGTCTGAGACAGATGTTGGAGATGAATATTGTTTGGAAAGGATTAGAAATGTTGTCACAGGAAGAATCAAGTGCCAGGAGTGACTGGTGAGGATAGCGCAAGCTCTGATGATGGCTGTGTGCCCACAGCACTCTGCTTCCTTAGTGGTTTTCAGATGGTGGGATCTCTATACAAGTGCCTAGTGGGAGGCTACAAAGGCAGGGAGAGTCTGGGAGCAGTGCCCATTCTTCTAAGGAATGATCAGGGAAATGGCACCTACATAAATATCCACCTTCATCACTCCCCTCCTCCTGCTTCCTCAGCACACTGCAGGGCATTGGAAATGGGGGCAACTCCAGTTCATGCAGGGGACAGCTCTTGGCCATGGCTGTTTCAGAGCCTGGGCTCTCTGCTACCTTGTAAGTGCTCGGGAGGACCAATGTCTTCAGTGACAGGTGGACAGTCCAGTTGTCACCTGAATTTTCTCTAGCTTTCATTTATCAAGACTCTTATACCCCCATTTGTTTACTTTTCAGAAGGTAACACAAAAGAAAGTGAAAGTATTGAGGGACATTAAAGCTGAAAGGAGCTCACTGCACAGAGAAGCAACAGGAGGTTGAGGTTGGAGTGACTCACATGTGTGGTGTTATGACATGGGCATAGCATCTCATTTATTCCCGGGAGGAACCCGGGAAGCCAAGGTTGTAATAATACCTTTAGAAATGTAGAAACAAGGGTTGGAGAAATGACTAAGTAGGTGAAGTGTTCGCTATGCAAACATGAAAACCCTGAATTTGGATCCCAAGTACTCATGTGAAATCTGGGTGTGGTGGCACAGGCCTGTAACCCCAGCACTAGATCAGTAGACAGGAGGGAGGCCCCGTATCAAAACATAAGCTTGAGAAGTGATTAATGAAGGCACCCTGTGTCAATCTTTGGCCTCTACATGTGCCCACACAGCTGGTACATCCCCTTAAAAAACATAGTATACAGACACACACACACACACACACACACACACACACACACACATTGAATATGGAAACAAAGTTCCACACCGTGTGTTACATCTATCAGGCTGCCTGGAGGCCTTCCACATGGTGTACATTTTTGTCTGCTGTGAGCTTGATGGACACTTAGAAAACAGATCCAGTCTGGATTTCTCCTCGATCATGTGCCTGTGTCTGGCTCTTAGTCCCTACCTCCATGAGCATCACAAGCTTCTTTCCATCCTCAGCCTTTCCCACCTCAGATCTAGCCTGCTACCATATGCCTGCCTTTAATTCTGACCTGGCATACCCCATTGCTCCCAGTTTCTAGAGCATCATCATCCAGGAAGCCTTCTTTACCTCACCTCATGGGCTCAGTGGTCCCTCCTGATTCTCCATGGCACTGACTGCCATCCCAACATTGATATGAGGACTGCCTCCACTTGCTTTGTCTTCCACTTGACCCTTGATTCCCACTGAGTGTGATTTTACCATGCAAGGGGCACTTGGGCTTCCTGGTGACGTTTTCTGCTGTCTGGGAGAGCTCCTGATATCTAGGGCTTGTTCTCCCCTGCTCCTTATTACAAGCATGTAGTTACAAGCACTCAGTAATGCTGGCTGAATATTACTGCACAAACAGAGTAATGGAGACAGCAAGATTCATGACATCTTTCATTGAAGAAATCAGTCCACCTGTTGGAAACCTCACAGTAGCTTCATGTCACCATGGAATCCCCCCTCCTCCACACTATAAGAGCTCTATATTAAGGACTGTGTTCTGGGTGTAAGATAAGCACAGCAGCAAGAAATAACCGTACTCTGTTGTATCTCATGGCTGGAAATAAAAATGCATTATTGTATGCTAGTGTTTTTCTTGAATGTATTAGAACTGTATTCAGTGACAAGACCAAACACACTTTGCTTGTCAGGTAATTCAATGGCCCTGATTAGAAGTCACTTGGCAGTGGCAGAGGCCCTTACTACAAAATTCCAGAGAATTCTTCTTTTACTGTTTGTCCAAAGTGAGTGGAGTTAATGAAGAAGAAACCAGGTTAAAGTCTACACTAATGAGGTCTGGCTGTAAGATTGGGCTCTCTGAGATGAGCATGCCCAAGAACTGGCATGGACAAGTTAACAGGTTCTTTGTTAACTAGCCAGTCAGATACTACATAAAAACTACAGTGAACTTTCAGCTGCAGGAAGACAAGAAATGCTTGCTGTGTGTGGTCCTTCACCTGCTCCCTTCAGCCCACTAAATCATGTGAAGGATTTTAACATAATCTTATGTTTAGAATTTTAAGTGTAGTATCTAATTTTTAAATCATAT
Organism: Mus pahari; assembly: GCF_900095145.1. Lineage (NCBI taxonomy): Eukaryota > Metazoa > Chordata > Mammalia > Rodentia > Muridae > Mus > Mus pahari. The sequence goes on from NC_034591.1 coordinate 23,012,792, forward strand.
TGTAACACAATGCATTGTGAAATGTAACCATATCTACCACCTCATCCAGTCATCTCTCATAGGGTGAGATGACTCACTACTGGATAGGAACTAGTAGAATACAGTATGGTATTCTGTTGACACATAAGTCACCAGACTGCACACCAGGGTTCTAGAACTTATTCTTGTCATTTCTCCTTTGACCAGTATCTACCTCCCTGTAGATACCAGTATTTCACCTCCCATCTCTAGCAACCACTGTGTCATTGAAGTGGAAACTTAAGGGTTCTTTGGAAAGTCAGTTGTGTCTGATGGTATTTTGCTGGAGCACATGGGTGAAGGAACAGACAGGGGTGAAAGGATGTTCTGCTAAAGCAAGCATGTGAAAGGACACAATGAGATTCTTCACTAATGACACATGTGTATTGGTCTGCCTTACATTGCATAGTTGAGCTGCATTTGTTGGTACTCCATAGAGAGAATCACTTCAAAAAAAAAAAACTTGTGGTGGTGTGCTGCGGCTTCTTGCCACTTCTGTGGACTCAGGCTGATTGGCAGAATATGTCAGCTAAGACAGGCACACGCCAAGGCAAGACCTGTGGACTGCACATGATGTTTAGAGATATAAATAGGACCCTATGGACAGTGATGGAGGCTGATCTAGGCTTATTTATAGAGCTAGCTGTGCCATGCTTCTTGGTCTTCATATCTTTGCTAATCTTCACTTCACTGTGAACTGAGCTGCTGATTTCCTGACAATGCAGATGGGATTTGTTCCAAAACAAACATTTCTAAACAGGTTCACTTCCCCCATAACCTTTCTTTTCCACTACCTCTTGAGGGTGGTGGGCTAGAAGAGAGGTTAAAGCATTTAAGAACCATCATTAAGTGTAGGTTTTGAAGAAAGTAAAGCTCCAGTGCCTAGCTACTCTCTCCACTTAGCTTCCTTTGACAAGCCAGGGTAAGGAGAGACTGTTTTCCTCCCTTCCTCATGGTGTATTTCACTTATTTTCTCCAGGCTCACATAGAGCAAATGAAGATTTCCTTTTCTTCTCTAAGACTAAATACTACACTGTTATGTTGATATGCCACATTTTTTAAATCCATTCTTTGACTGATAGACACAGACTGCCTCTGAATCTTGCTATTGTGAATACTTCTACCATGAATCTGGGGATGTAAGTATCTTTCTAATATCATAATTTAATTCTCTTTGGGTATATGTTCAGTGGTGGAATTGCTGTATCCTATTATCCCATATCCCATGGTAACTCTGCACATATACTCAACGTTCAACCTGCATGTGGTCTCACAGTTACAGAACTGAAGGTATAGTTGTGAGGAGCTTCTGTGATGGGTGTACCAATTCACACTGACACAAAAATCGTACAGCAGTGGCTCTCAACCTTCCTAATGCTGCAACCCCTTAATACAATTCTTCATGTTGTGATGGTTCTCAACCATAAAAATATTTCATTGTTACTTCATAACTGTAATTTGTTATTGTTATGGATCATCATGTAAAAATATCTGATATGCAAGATATCTGATATGTAACCACTAATGGGGTCACGATGCACATATTGAGGACCACTGCCCTACAGCAGGGTTTCTTTGCTGGTATTTATATTTTTATCTTTTGACAGTCTCTATTCTACTAGGTGGGAATGTAATCTTGGTGTGGTTTTTGGCTTTGCATTTCTAGGGTAATTGTTGATGCCATTTCAAATAAATACTCATTGGCTATTTGTATGTCTTCTTTAGAAATATGTCCTTTTAGGCCTTTCTTTTTTAATTGATTATTTGTGAGTTTTTGTTATTGGATTGAGTTTGTTGCATAGTTTTATATCAGCTCTTTATTGGTATAGGATTTGCAAACATTTCCCTCATTTTGTGAGTTGTCTTAACCTATTGTTTTAATCTTAACGACTAATGGTCACTTAGCCACATCTCATAAATAAAATTTGTGAATGACATTATATAGTTCAGCATGCTTAATTGATATTTGCAATGTCAGTTTTTTGGCTATTACTAAATGGAATCCATTAATAAATTAAAATATGACTCATTTGAGAAAGGACTTGAAGCCGATGAAATTCATATCCTATAAAATGGGAAGAGATGGAGGTGAATGCAAACCAAGGGGCACTGAGATCAGCAGTGCATCACAGTGCTGCACAGTGGCTCGAGTATAATGGGCACCCTCAGTCTGGCTTCTCAACAGTGTGAAGAGGACAGGGCAGTTGGAGGTGTCGTGGTGCTTACATGTGAAAATGTGGTAGCCAAAATAAAATTAATCAATAATATCCAAAACCCCTATGTTAAGATCTATGGACAAATGTGGTCCACCTTACTCAAATCCAAAGAATTTTCTCAAACATAACTATAAGGTCAACTTTCAACCTGCATGTGGTTCTCATAGCTACATAACTGAGGGGATTTCTACATGTAAACATCTTTCAAATCTGGAGTGGAGGCAACTGTGAAACAGTGTTAAACATTAGAGCTTGCAAGATTCACAAGTGTTCAAGGCTGACTATCTTCTATCTTTACATTGTACAGATTAGTTAGAAAAAGAAGGCTTTATTTTTAAAATTAGTCACTAGAATTCTAGAGTATGAATGAGAACACACGAGAGTGCTTACCCGTTTAGCTCCTAGGACTGAATTTCTAGGATACAGGACTGCCAGTGAATGAGGCTGTTCCCATGTAGATTTTCATCCTAAGGACACAGACAAGATTCCGATGTAGGACAAACCATGTATATCCTTTGGGGAGACACTCCAGAGCAGGGCTGTCCAGTATGTTACCACTGAGCAAAGGTGGCCACTGAACTCTTAGAACATATCCCATCTGAATGGAAATGCACTTTAGGTACAAGCACAGGAGCAGAGGGGATGGCTCAGTGGGGAAAGTGCTTGTTATGCAACCATGATAATCAGAGTTTGGATCCCCAACACCCATCCAAAAGGCTGGGAACAGTGGCTCACATCTATAATCCAGACAGGAGGATCATAGGACTCATCCGCTAGTCTGATCATGTTGGTAAGCTCCAGGTTTAGTGAGAGCTCTTGTCTCAAAAATAAAGGGAAACAGTGGAGTGGATATGGGGAAGGGTGGACATGACAGATAACTGGGAGGAGTGGAGGAAGGGGAAACTGTGATCAGAATATATGGTATGAAAGAATTTAAAAAGCAACATATTATTCGTATTATGTGTATGAAATGTATACAAATATGGATTAGGATTGGAGTATTATATTATTAGGATTAGGGTTAGTGTTGTATTAGGGTTAATGGTGGGTAAGGGTTAGGGTTAGGTTTGTGTTATTGTTAGGGCTTGGGATTAGGATATAGGGTTAGGGCTCAGGATTAGGTCAATGAGAAATATATCCCAGGAAGAATTATTCAACCTTTGCATTATTGGTACAATGATGCCAGTTAGCTGGGCCTGAAAAATACAGAGGTGATTAATAAGAGCTCTGCATCATTGATGTTAACTCTTCCAAGAAGTATCTTCCCATAGTCAGTTCTTAAGCTATTGTCCAGTGGCTCAAGCATCTCCTACTGGCTGACATCACTGGTTCTCACCATCAGCATCAGCATCAACATCAGCACTACCACATCATCAGGCTCCTCTCAGAGTCATCAGTTCTTGTCATCACTACCATGTTAATTAATTACCATCACTTTGTCATCATCGCCATCTTCATCACTGTAATAATTACTGCCACTACCACCATTGTTTTATAATCAGCACCACGTATTCAGCATTACTACTGTTTTTACTGTATCACCATCACCATCACCACCACAATCACTGCCATTAACACTGTTATCACCACTACAATCATGACTGTCATTATCAATAGCATAATCATCAGGGCTGTGAACACAATCAATCATCACCTCCTTGTCTCCAGTACCACTACCACCATCATCATCTTTACCTTCAGCAATCCTTTATGGATGTCAAAGTGAAAGGTGCATTGGTGGGTTGTTAGAAAAGCTGAGCTTGCAAGCAAGCACCCTTGCAGCCATTGACATCTGTGGTCCAGACAGTTTTACATACTTTTAGCTTCTAGCTGATCTAATATCTCATGGCTAGTCAGAGGGCTCTGCATGGCTCAGGTATGAATTTCATGGCCCATTTATCTTTCCCACATGAACCCATATTCTGACAGCTAGTTGAATAAAGGAAAAGTTTCTGGAGCTTTCGAACAGTCGCTGGTAAATGATTGATAGCTGCTCTTCTGGACCTACAGCTGTGACTCTGCTGCAGAGAGGTGCACAAGCATGCAGTAGGCTTCATTCTGGACCAAAATGTATAATATATAATTGTATATACAATATATCTTATAATATTACAATTATAATATTTAGTATTATATATACATTAATTAATTAATTTATAGTTAGAGAATATGATTGCTAATTTCATCCTGGAGATAACAAAGGAAAAGAACAATGAGAAATTTATTTTGGCTATAGATATTGATCTATTGTTCATGAAGAGATACAGTTAAAGTTCCCCAGGTGCCTGCAAGACCCTGCCTTTGAAAGCACCATGTCAGCAAGCTGGATAATAAAGAAGGCAGTTGTGTGTGATCAGGACAGATAACTTCATGATTTCCTTTCCATAAAACAGAAAATCCAGGGTAACTTTAGACAGCCATCTGTATTTCAAAAACCTGAATACTGTGTCAATATGAAAACACAGTCACAACTGATCTTCCTGAGAAATGGAGAGATGTGGGAAAAAATCCCGAGAGGGAAGGAGGATAGCTGAGGCCTGGAAGCTGGTCCCTCTCTGCTAGCAAATGGTCCTGGAGTCACTGAGTGGTTTGGATAAGAATTCCTTTGTTAGGCACTCAGACAGTGTCTGCTATAAGCTAATTCTGAGGCCATGGTGGCTCCAAGAGGCCATGGATGTGACTGAGAAAATAGATATGATAAATACTCGTTGCTTCACCTAGCACGACTGAATCCTGAGGGTGCAATCTTACAACCTGGAGGGCAGAGTAGGTTAAAGCTCCTTTCATTACGTTGCCCTGCTTTGGACGTAGGTATCTGCTGCCTTCAGTAACTGATGGGAACCACAGAGTAGGCTCAAACCAGGAGCAAATGTATCTGCCTCAGTCTAACTGACATCCCCTGTGGCTTTCTTGTCTCATCAGAGGAACGCTGGCCAAAGCCTCAGCTTCCTCTTAATGCAAGCAAGCATCATTTAATTGGCATCAGTTCCAGAATTCTGCATTCTAAACAAAAGAAATTTAGCCCATGTTTCCTAGTTAGTGAGCAGATTTCCATTTAGATGTATATCTATATACATGTACACATTTATGTATGTATATATATATATATATATATATATATGCACACACACTATACATATACATACATACATATATATATATAGATAGATATAGATAGATAGATAGATATGTGTGTGTGTTTGTATGTATATATGTATGTATATGTACATACAAACACACACACATATCTATCTATCTATCTATCTATCTATCTATACAGAGAGAGAGGGAAAGGGGTAGGGAGAAGGAGAGGGAGAGGGAGAGAAAGAGAGAGAGAGAGAGAGAGAGAGAGAGAGAGAGAGAGAGAGAGAGAGAGAGAGAGAATTTACTAATAAACTTGTATTTTTCTTGACCCTGCTATATAGATGTCACTAATATGGTTGTACCATTACTCCATCTCTTCATGCTTTCCATATTCCCTCATTCATTCACTATTAGTAACTCATATAATATAAGAAATAGAAGTGAGTAAGTACTCAAGGTCTACGGTGGGTGATATAGGTGTGTTCCTATTGAATACCTGTACCTGCTGGGTTCTGAGTACAATGCAATGGTGTTGTGATGAGCAGAGATGAAGTTCTTGACAAGTCACAGTAGCTGCTATGGTACCAACTAATTCCATTCACAAAATGATTGCACATACCATTATTTGGAGAAGATGTAGAATAGTTTCTGACAAACAAGAAACATCTAGTGTGGTGAAGAGTTCATGTTCTGGGTACTGGTCCATTGCTGGAAGCCACCACTTACCCCAATGATGCTGGGGTTTGAATGAGAGCTTTGAGCAGCCTCCTGCTGCTCTCAGGGACTCTCTCTGTGCCCCTGGCTAGGCTCTACGCTGGAGAGCTCCAGGCTGGGACCGAGGAGGTTCATTAGCACCTAGCCTCTGATTCTGCACAGTTGCTTTAGGCCTGGGCTAAGCATCCCTGTGGCTGGGTCTGCAGATTCTAGTGCTGGGGCGAAGATGTTCTGAACATTAGAGATCGTGTACTTCATAACAATGTTGCATGACAGACAGATTATGGGACAAATATGCAGGAAGTGACTCAGTGTGTGCACTTGTGTTTGTATGTGTCTGTGTATATGGAAAATGGAGAGGACAGGAGTGAGATGTAAGGAAGAGCAGGTTGCCTTTACCCAGCCCTCCTTCCCCCAGGGCTTTCGTTTTAAGAAAGTCAGTTTGGGTCTTTCAATTAAAGCGTTGTTCCAGATAAAGGTTATTCTAACACTCCCCACTGAGTCTGGAGAAGCAGGAATCGTGAGATGCTCTACTTTTTATGTGGCACTAAGAAGATAGCCTGTCACACTGTCTGTTGTTTTTATCTGTGAAGCTGTTTCTGATTTCAGAGATATCAAAATATGAAATAATGTATTGCTGACACACAATTGCTGTCAACAGTGGAAAGACTTGATTTACAGATTGACCAGATAGACACACAGACACACAGACACACAGACTAGTACATGAACAAGTAACAGATGGTTATTGATGTATCAGAAATACATAGCTGTGTGGACAGACAGTGATGCCCACAGATAGGTTCCCATGGAACTCAGAGCAGCCAGTGTCCTCCTCCCTCATAGATGACATGTGAATAGATTCTAAGTAGGTGTTTCCAAATAACCATTCACAGACAGGGAGCTCTGACATAACCGATCTCTGCTCCTGTAACCTTCTTGAGGTTCTGTATCATCAGAGCTAAGGGCTACCTGCATGGGGATGATGGACTAGTTACATGCAGCACTAAAATACTGTTTGGCAGTGAACCTGATGGCTAAACCACTGTATCCAGATTGGATCACATCAGCTTACAGAGGTCCTCAAATTTCTCTGAGGAGCTTAGGTGCCCATCTTTGCAAGGTAGAAAGATGTGAAGTGTTTGATTACACAGCACATCTACTCTTCCCAACCGCTTCTCAGTGAGGCTACATGGTCTCTTTCTCTGCTGCATTCTAGCTTTCTATGTGTCTTTGAACCTCTGATCCTCCTGTCTGTGCCTCCCGAGTTCTGGAATTACAGTCATGTGCAGCCATGACCAGTATTTATGATTCTGGAGGTTAAAGCATGCTAGGCCCAGCTCTACCAACTGAGCTATCTTTCCCAGCCTCCAAGTGTCTTTCAATACTGACTGCAGGTGTCCTGGCTGACAGCAGAGGTCAAAGGGCTCTGTAGTCACTTTTCTCCACTGTTGTTCTAGCTGGCATCGTGGACTGGGTCTAAATCTCCTTAGAGCTTCCAGGACTTACAGCATGATGCTGTACTACAGTGGGATCCAGGTAAATTAGTTAAAGTTAAGATTATCACTGAGGCAGGCAAGAAGCAGTTGGTTTCACTGCTGGCACCATATACCCAAGCAGAAGCAACTAGATCAAACTACACAAAACCAAAGACCAGAGACAACTTTAAATCAGGAAATGGTTGTTAGATGCTCTGAGTGTGTCAAGCAGCATTAACTCTGGGTTTCAGGATGGAGAGAGAACTCTAGATATAATCTCACATGACCCATGGGGGAGGTGTGTTTTGAACTTAGAGGCTGCAGGTGCAGATGAGAAGTCAGTATTGGGCTATTGGTACTGCTGAGGGTTAGCCCTTACCAGAGATGAGCACCATTGAGCAGCTTTGCCAGTTGAGTGTGATGCAGGCTTGTACCCACAGTGGTGAAGTGGTGGAATGAACTGAGATGTAGGTCTTTCTCCTGTCTCCTCCTCCAGTCTAAATTCTTCAGACACTTCAGACAGCCTGTACATCACTCTCAGGATACCTGTCACTAACCCACAAGCAGTAGACACCCTAAAGGTAGGGAGGGCTCAGGTTTTAGTTTTTTGAACTCCACCATCATCTTTTCCACCATCCACCATTGTCGTTCTGACTGACCAGGGAGAGCCGAGCAGGGCCATGAAGCCCACTGGTGTTCATCTACTTCTGGTCACAGTACCAGGTACTGCTGGCTAGTGGGGCAGCAGGATTGAAGTGGGGTGGTCACAGTACCAGGCACTGCTGGCGAGTGGGGCGGCAGGATTGAAGTGGGGTTGGACAGACAGTCCACATACCCTAACAGCCCTTCTTGCTCTCTTCCTCCTCCTCTCATGGTGGTCTCGGGGTCTTTTATCGCAGTGGGGACTGTACAAAGTAGGAAGAGTGAGGCACAGCCAATGGGCAGAACGTCACTGACCAGCAGGGAGACAAGAGAAATAGTTCTTGGAAACAGCCTGAGGATTTGGCTTTTAGTCTGTGACTTGTGCCCCTAAACATCACACAAATGCTGTCCATTTGAGGAATGCCCATACAATCGCGGCTTCCTCTGATAAGTTCCTGATCTGTTATCATATTCCGGATAGATGAGAATGTCAACTAAAGCAAAGTGGCCAAGGGCAGGATGCCTTGCCTCACAGCAGTGGTGGGTAAGATCATAAGAAACAAGACAGTCATGTCTAGCACTCACCAGCTCCTCACCGGCTCTGTGGGGGCCATATCTTTGCAGAACCACATGACTAAGGTTGTAGCCCTTGCTACATGACTGAAGCTGCAATCCCTTCACACCTGCCTCTTTCAGGCAGACTAAGACAGGTAGCCCCAGAAAAAGCCTCATCGGAGGTGTCTACAGCAGGTAAAGAGAAGAAATGGGGACTTTGGCTCCACTCTTACGTTACCAGGAGCAAGAAACCCATTTCCTGGAGGTGGGCTTTGGCTCTTTCTTGCTTAGAACTGAGCTCTGGGCTCTGCAACACTGCTCTAAGTAGCCAGGAGCTGACCTGTGGGTACAGCCTACTTCCCAGAAGATCACGAGGGCACCAGGACAGCCTGAGTGAATTGTTACCTGTCAATAAATCACAGTTCCTTGATTGGAATTTAAACTCAAACCCAAGGTATGCTGCTTATAAGCTGATAAAATGAAAGATGGAGAAGAAGTCAACAGTAGGATTGTGTGCATGCGTTCAGGAGAGACCAGAGAGTTCATGTCACACAGAGTAGGCATCAAAGCAGAGCACCGACTGAACAAAGACAGCGATTTTTATATTGTAAAGGGTTCCATTCATAACAAAGATATATAATTGCTATCACCTTTTACACACTGAATTATACTGTCTTTAAATAGCTATATTAATGTCAGCAATTTCAAAAAGATGGACAGAAACAAAATGAAGTGGGAAACTTGAAGTCTGCCTATTTCTGACAGGTTATTCAAGCAGATTGTAAACAAAGTGAGAGAGGGAAGGAACAAAGGAATTAGAAATGATTTCATACAGAAGCAGGTATCCTTGGGAAAGTGTAACTTGCCCTCAATATCCAGGGGAAGGATGGATATGCGTGAGTTCTATGGTGTAAATAATAATCTCAAGTTAGAAAAAGCAGCCTGAATTCTGAGAGTCCAGCCTCCAGCTAGAGAGAAGGGGAAGGAATGTGGGAGCGAGGAAGAGTAGGAAAGAAAATAAGCAGAGATACTTAGTGGGGAAAGGGCTTCCATACATGGTGGCCAGAGGTCCAAACCCCAGGGCTCACGTAAACCCGGAAACAGCAGCTTGCATCATAATCACACTGTTTCTTTCTTTTTTTATTATTATTATTTTCTTTATTTACATTTCAAATGCTATCCCGAAAGTTCCCTATACCACTGAAAATCCCCTATCCCTCCCCCTACCCCTGCTCCCCTACCCACCCACTCCCACTACTTGGCCCAGGCCTTNCCNTGTGCTGGGTCATATAAAGTTTNCAAGACCAAGGGGCCTCTCTTCCCAGTGATGGCCGATTAGGCCATCTTCTGCTACATATGCAGCTAGAGACACGAGCTCAGGGGGTACTGGTTAGTTCATATTGTTGTTCCACCTACAGGGTTGTAGCCCCCTTCAGCTCCTAATCACACTGTTTCTACTGCAACCTAGGAGGTAGGGATGGAGGAAGCCAGCGAAGCCTGTGAACCAGCTAGCCTGCTGACCTCAGTGAGAAGCAAAAAGAAGCTCTGTCTCAAACAAGGTAGAAGGTGAAGACTCACACCCAGTGGTGTCCTCTGGCCTTCTCACATGTTGTGACAGGCATACACACACACACACACACACACACACACACACACACACACACACACACACAGGGGGGTCTCCCTCTTCTTAGAGGAGAAGGGGAAAGGGAAATGGGGGAGGGTCTGAGTGAGGAGGAACTCAGAGGAAGGGGGCTGATATTGGTTTATAAAGCAAATAAATATATATTTTTTAAAAAGATAATCTCCAACAGACATGCCCCCACTAGACAATCCCCCACTAAGACTCTTCTTAGGTTACTCTAGCCTGTGTCAAGTTGACAAAACTAACCATTACAGTACCCACCATCAAAGCATACCTGGGTTCCACAGCTCTCAGATGTGTTGGCACTTGCTGTTTTCTGACTTATGGTACAAGAACTGAATGGCTCTAGGTTCCTTCCAGAGAAGTTCTAAAAAGTTAATTGTACATCAGTGACTAACTCTTCAGTGTTGTTGCCTGGGCAACAAGGCTCTGCTCCATGCATGAGGTCTGGGTTTGAGAACTGGGTAGAGGAAGCTATGTTCTGTTGAGGTGGCTTTCAGTTGAAAAGCAACTGTAGCTGAGGAATAGGAAAAATTAATTTGCTGGGTATAAAATAAGTATACAAAAGTGAGAGCATATATAGAATAAAAAAGAACTATAAGTGTAATTGCAAAAAGAGTCAATTTTCAGGAGAACACTAGAAACCTCCAGTTGTTCTTTCAGACCTTTAAATACTAGACTACTGATGGAAGGTGCTGCCGTGACAAGAAAGGGTCAGTCTTTCTCCTTCAGTTAAATCTTCCAAGAAGCACCTTTACCCTCACACCCCTGGCAGCTGGACACATTTACAGACTTATCTTAGTTGAGCCTAGATCCAGTGACATTAGCCACCAAGAGTAGCCATCATACACTGAAGCCTTACATGACAAAAAGTGTGACTGAGTCTTGTGAGATGAGGAGATTTCACTGGGCTTTCTGGATGAGGATAAGCACAGGTGTTTACATCAAAGGCAGCTAGAACTAGCAGGGAATGAACGCCATGCAGGAAGCCCAACCATGGAGAGACAGTGTGGGGGCTGTAGCACTACTCAGCTGGTTTGGAGGCTAAGGAACTCCTAGGAGCCCAGAATCTCTAGAGGGAACACAGCCCCAAGATACTTCAGTCCTAGGAATCCTGACCTCAGATAGATGATAAATTAGGATTGATAATTTTTCTTTGGAAGATAAGTGAAAAGTGGCAATATCTGAGAGGAAGGAAGGACTTCTGAGAAGCTGTTCTGGTAAAACATGTCAAAATAAAAATCAATCTAGTAAGTTCATTCCTAAAAGTTACCTCTGGGGAATTAAATAGAGGTACAAGTAAAAACTCATTTTAAATTGTGTGTTCATGGCCAAGATTTAAAGAACCCCCAAAGTGTAAAATAAAGTCAGTGATCTAGAATAAATGAAGAGGACAAAAATGGAGGCCCTTGTCTGCTTTCACTGGTGTTGTCTAAGAGACCATGATGTGTGTGTGTGTGTGTGTGTGTGTGTGTGTGTATTTTGAATATATATTATATATATATACATATATATATATTTTGGATATTCATATACATATATCTATATCTACATCTAGATCTAGATATAGAGATCCAAAAAAGTCTGAAAAATATACACACACATGTGCTAATAGAATTCTTTTTCCTGTTAGGTTATGATTTAAGGGTGATTTTTGCCTTCAGTTTTAGTGTGTGCCTGATTCCTTTCTTTGCAACAAATATGGACAATATCTATGGTTCATAAAGATGATAAAGACATGGTCATTTTGACAAAAGACACAAAAATCAAAATTAGTTACATGATGGAATATACAATGAACAGATTAAGAACTTTAAAGGATACCAAGTTATTAGGAAAACCATAAGGTGTTTTTTTTTTAAAAGTAACACATGGTCATGCACATGTGCATGCATTCACATTCATTCACACATACATTCACACATACAAGCACATACATGAATTGCATGTGTCAATAGAGGCCTGATAAGAATTTTAAGTCTCATGGGCAGTATATAATTGGAATACATTTTCCCTTCTTCTGCTGTTCTGCTGAGGGGAAATTCCATCATTGGATTATATCTGTTGTCTAAAAGTCAAGCATACTATCTAGAGATGCTTAAATGATCATCCAGCTGCCTTTCTATCTGGTTTCACATATGAACGGTGAAGAGGTTGCTGATTGCTTTGCCTGCTTAGGTCACAGCCACCAGGGTGGCTCTGCTGGGAGAGTCACCTGAGTAAGTAGTGTTTGACAACTGCAGTGTCCAGCAAGAAGGCTTGTTCTCTCTGCCAAAGGAGAGGCCAGCATCTTGTCTACCACTTGGATAGAATCCCACTGAGAACTTTAAGACTATTTTAACTTAATTAATTTCTCCAATTTATAAAGCTGGAAAGATTTTTTTTTAAAGTACAATTGCATTATCTCATGGAGCCGTTATAGATTTGGACCACTGATCTGCATTAAAATAGCCATAATTAGAGGAAGCAGCATCTTAGTCAGTAGAGTTCCTGGTCCCTAGCCATTGAGCTGCTATCTAGACACTTTATCTTCAGTGGGGACACAGTGTTCTGCTCATTCAGATATATCCATTCATCAAAGCAGAGATGGAACTCAACTTCAAAAAGTGACCTTGTAGTTGGGAGTTGGTGTCTCAGCCAGCAGGAAGTAGAGGGCATTGCCTGAGAGCTGGGGAGGCCTTGCAGGAGTCCCTGACACAGTGCCAAGATCTGAGAAAACAAAGGTTTCAGGGTCGCCCATGCTTCTCCTGATATCCTCAAAGGAATGGCTGTCCTTTCTAAATTTGATGCCTGCATTTGTTTAGAAGAAGAGCTTTTTTGCAGTGAGGTTAATATACAGATGTTTCAAAGCAGGGAACATAGGCAGTTATGCTCAGAATGGGTACAAATCACCATGTCTGGACCGATGCAAAACTGAAGGGCTTAGGTTGTCTGAAAATCACTACTTTATCAGAAGAAACTGACTACCCTCGGTTTGTCCTAGTCACTTGGCTGGCTGACAGAGCCAAGCACAATGCTGAGCAAAATAGGGTGGCTACCATTGTCCATTGATGCCCCAGCTCTCAGGCGATGCCAGCAGTCTTACAATGGAGACTTGGGCATCAGGCACAGGATCCATTAATAAGAAACCAACAGATGAGCAACTGACAGCACAGTTGAAGAGGACTTTTCTTGGGCTCTACTTATATACAATGCAGATGTCAGGGCTGGGGTGTGGCTCAGTGGAAGTTGCCTAGAATGCACTCCTGGGCTTAATCAACAGCACCACATGTAACTAGATGTGCTGTCCCTGCCTATCATCCCAGGTGTACAGAGGTAGAGGCAGGGGGATCACAAGTTTAAAATCATCTTTGCTATGTATCAAGACTCCATCTCAAAAACAAAGGTGAAACCAGACAAACAGCAAGCACTAAAAAAACCAAGACAGACAACCCTACCTAACCCCAGCCCTACGTCTCAGATGTCTAGTCCTGGGACTGTGGCTTGTGGATGAATCTTGGGACACAGTACTGTTCTATATGTGTCCAAGCTCCTGCTCACGTCTGTCAGCCAACCAGGCCTCCACAGCAAAAGTCCCTTTCTCCAAACCCCAGTGGCCACCTCCTGCTCACCAGTTTCAAATGTTTCAAATTTCAAAGCAAATGAGCACCTTTCTGCTTTATATGTGGCCCTACCATAGTAACACTAGAAAAACATAAAACAAGAAACCCTAAGCCTTAGACAGCCACCAAACCTGATGCTTATTTTGAGATTTTCAAGGGGATTTGAATGTGACATTGAGAATCAGCAGGAAACTGGTGTTACTATTTAAAAATGTCAGTAGGATAGCAATCCTGTAATGTGGAGCTTCTGAAAATCACTCTGGAGTTGAGGTATTATTTTTAAAGACCACAGTTATTTCCAAGCCCTAGATGTGGAGTGAAACACTGACAGGCACCAAGGGTATGTGCACTGAGATGTGCCAACAGCCCAGAGTCTCCCTATAGAGGCAGGCAGCATTCAACTGTGTGGTGGAGAGTATAGCCCGCAGAAGACAGAGGCTGCTCCAGTCAGGGATATTGCTTGGAATCTAAGAGTTGAATTTCTGGGCAGCTCAGGCTGCTGGGAAACCCCTCTGCTGAGCTGGAACCTGCCTTCCCCTGGCTGCTTCCTCTGCTTCCATGTTCTCCCCTCCCCCTTCCCCTTCCCCTTCTCCCCCTCCCCTTCTTCCCCTCCC
>NC_034591.1:23027510-23036426 GCF_900095145.1 Mus pahari
TGCCTTTGAGCAAGGCCTTCTCTGTCTTTTTTGTCATAGCTTCTCACCACTTAAACCATCCTTTCTCGTTTACTTGTTTCTTAGCATGCAACATGGTTGGGATGGCCACAGTCGTGGTACCTATGAACACTTGCTAGGGAGGAACGCTTCCCAGGTGCCATGTCTTCCCAACTCTGAAGAAAGGACTGTCAGCCATTTCTGGGCCCATTCAGGCTGTCCTTGCCTATCTGCCTCTTCTGCCCAGGGATGACGAGTATGCTTGCATCAACAGTTGGTCAAGCATGTGGGCGTTGTATAGATATCTTGATTGTTTTTCTATTAGACATCATGACCAAGGCAACTTATTGAGGTCTTACAGTTGCAGAGGGCAAGGCCATGACCATCCTAGCAGGAACATGGCAATAATCAGGCATGCAGGCATGGTGCTGCAGCAGTAATTGAAAGCTTATATCCTTACCCCAAAGTGAAGGTAGGATGCAGGGGGGAGGGAGAGAGGGACACACACACACACACACACACGGGGGGGGGGGAGAGAGAGAGAGAGAGAGCTAAGTAACTAGAAATGGCGTTGCCTTTTGTAACTTCAAAGCCCACCTGCAATGATACACACCATGCAACGAGTTCTAATCCTTTGAAAATATTTCTACCAACTGAGGATGAAGCATTTAAACATATGAGCCTACGGGTGTGGGGAATTGCAGGCTGGTCTCTAGTCGAGCTGAACCCCTATGGTCATAATTCACCCTCACAACATGGTAGGCATCCGGCCCCTGCCTAAGTTACCACCTCCCACAGCCCCCACAAGAGAAGCATGGTCAGTGCCCTCTCTCTCTCTCTCTCTCTCTCTCTCTCTCTCTCTCTCTCTCTCTCTCTCCTCTGTCTTCCTGCATTTCTATAATAAAGCTCTTAAAGCATAGAGTCTCTGCTCTGCTCCATCAAGGCCCGCTGCACACTCCGCTCATTGTTGGGAACGTCTTCCCTATCCCCTCTGTCCCACAACCCTGGCGTGATAGCAAGGTACCTCCAGGGGGTCCCTGTCCAGGCTGCCCCTTCTCCACCCCTTGCCACGTGGGTCAGAGGCAATGCCCACCCAGGGCCGAGTGGAAAGCTCTTGTCAGTCTCCTCACGCCTGACTGACCAAAGAATAGATAAACTCTGGCGGGGCATGGGCATTTTTCTCCTCACAACTTCCCCCCGGGCCCCGGCCCCCCCGGGCCCCCTTTTATTTTATTTTGTTCCCAACATACAGGGTCTATTCTCATTCAAACCACCACAGTAACAATCTCCTCTAAGATAAAACCTTCCATCTTAGAACAAAGCTTTGTTCTATAAAGGGTGAGTGGAGAGGGATGACATCCTGGGGACACAGTTCTTGGGCATGATGTTGATTAGTCCTTACTTGCATGTGGTGAGGGTGAGATTCCAGCTTCTACTCTCTTTCTACACTGCCTTGTGCCACCATGAGTTGGCCTCCATCATGCCATCCTGTAGCAAAACCATCATTCATCAGACGCAGGTGTCTGTCCCTTGAACTTTCTGGTACCCAGAAAGGAAAAATGATTCTTTTTAAATGGCTTCTGTGGTGTCCTGTGGAAGCAGAACATACTCCCTGGAGAGATCTCACCAGCCATGGGACAGTGCCATCTGCTCAGTAGATACCCAGATATCACGGCTAAAGTGATGGGTAGTGGGAAAGCTCTGCTCTGATGCCCAGATGCTGTGAGTGTAGGTCATCTAATAAAAGGCTAGCTAAGGATGACGCCATGTGGGAGCTGTTCCCAACAATAGGAATGACTGGACTGTTACTACTGTCACAGGCTGGGCAGGAGCCATTCACTCACCTCTGGGACCTTTTTAGAAGCACCACAGGCATTCTGTGAATCTCAGAGGTTGACATCAGTCTCCCTCACTCCAGTGGCACCTGGTGCCATCATTTAGAGGGCCCAGCAGGCATCTGGGCTTGGTAGATATGTAAGAGGCTGGCAAGCCACCACCAGGCTCCCTTTTTCTCTACATTGAGGCTTGTCTTTCAAACCCTTGTTCATGCACCTCCGTATACCTCAACGGCCTCACATGTTGTCTTGGGAGATGCAGACATCAGAGAGACTGGCTCCTGTGTGGTGGTGGTGTGTAGTAAAATCTGTTTCTGACCTTAATCCATTTGGTCTCACCAGTGGCTCATCCTCAGACATCAAAGTAAGGCTAGCACTGAGAGAGGAGGACAGTGGTCATAGCAGCTCAGTATCTGGTGGACCAGCTGTCATTGGCACACATGTTTGTAAGCCTTCCATAGCTCTTGTGGTATATACATCTTTTATGTGAGAAATGGGGGAAAAACCATGCACTTGAGGCCAGTCATCCTCTGCCTACCTTCCAGGAGTGGTGCCATGGAAACCAAGGGCCTTGGGTACCATGGCAACAGAGCTGCAGGTCAAGCTAGTTGTTTCCTGAAAAGATGAGCACTGGGAACCCTGTCCTCCAGATTTAGCTCCCCACAGTCTGAGGGTGCTTACTGTCCTGGTGGGTACTATGCTCTATAGGCCAGATAGGTGGGTTGAAGTGAGTTTTGTTCTTCCCTTTCCTGATGTGGTCACCAGGGAACTGCATGATGCAGGAACTGTGACATCTAATGATGCCTTAGTATAGTGATTCTGCACTGTGGAAAACACACAACCTGGCTCTGAAGAGTCTGAACTGAAGCAGCCTCAGGACTAGACCATAGCCGTCCTGGATTAGCTACATGACAAATTCCAGTTGTGGCCCTGGCATAGGGGAACTTGTGGATAGGCCCTTACAGTACACAGCACACAAGGCTGGGCAGGGAATAGTTTGCCAGTGACATGCTGAGGATAAGATGTAGACTTTCCATCCAGGCTCTGACCTCCCTTCCTGGACAGTCATGTGGGGTCAACAGAATGTCTGAGAGCACATCCACACTGTGCTGAAACTACTAACCACATTGTGTGATGGACACCTTTTTACAGCATCCTCTGAGTCTAGTGCAGGACCAAGAATTCTTAATGTCTATGTGAACTCTACAATAGCAGTACCTGTAAAATTGGAGCCTGGCCCTTTAAAGTTGTATTTTATTTTTGATAGACACAGGATCACTGTACATGTTTGAGGGCTGCAGTGTGACTTTTTCCTCTGTGTGTGAGCACCCTCACCCCATGGCAGAGTCAAGGTTATTTGGAGAGAAAGGATTGGAAACATCAGATGCCTAGAAACCATTTGGTTTCTAAGTGGATAGCACACTCACATCACCCTTGGCAACCCTCATCCAGCATATACAAATGTGGGTGAGTTCTGAGAAAGAGCTGGGGTGCTACTGTTAATCCTTTATTTGGTGGGTACCCCATCAATATTCTGTCGCCACACTACACATCTCAGACAAACATGGATTATCAGAGGCTTTCCCTGACCCAGAATCCATTTCTATCACAATTGTGCCAAGCAAATCAAAACCAGCCAAGCTGTCTCCACTCTGGGAGGTTTGTGTCTTGTGGCTGGCTCGGACAGGTGACAGATGTCACCGGGTTGTGTGACCCGAGGTGGTCACTTATGTGTGCTCTTTTTCTCTTCGGTGAAGCGAGGGAGAGAATGAATTTCCCACTTACCTCTAACTGCCAGGGTTAGAATGTGAGGACGGCAGGAAAGTTTCTCACCATGCTCCGTTGTAATGACAGTCACTGCCAGGTCAGGCAGGGGCCAGGATTTTCAGGGCAGCATTGGGCCTATGCATGCTGGTCACCCTAGTCACTTAGACAGAGACAGAGAATAGCCATGGTACTATATGCATCTTGTTGCCATGCACAGTATTAGGAAAAGAGCCTGCCACACTTCTTGGGAATGGAGCACGTCTTCTCATGAGCAGCTCTTAGATAACAGAGCCACGGCATGGGTGCTCTTGATTCATTGTGCTTTGGAAAATGAGATATTTTATGTGTCAACTTAGGTCACAGGAACTGGTTTGCAGTACTGTGAGGACCATCTCTGTGAGGATTCTGCTCAGAGGTCAAGGGTGTGAGAACATTCATTGGCTATACTCTAGAGCCACCTGTGGCCTCCTGGTCCTGTGACTTTGCTTGCTTGTGTTCTATTCTCTTTCAAACTGAAGATGTTCTTGGTGGCAGTCATTTGGTGAACCTTGGCACAGATTAAGAAAGAAAAGCTCTTTTTTTTTTTCCTTTTCAGACTGATCCTGGAAACAGTGGAGAATCTGAAAAGCCATTAGGAGACAGGAGCAGGCCAGATGGGGAGAAGACAAAGGGAAATGGAGAAGAAGCAAAGGAAGGGGCCATATATGCTCAGGGCACTGCAGGGAGCAGGAGAGGTGAAAACACATCTATGTGGTCCAGTTTGTTTTCTACTTTTGTGATACAACAATCTACAACAATCAGGCCAGAAGGAACTTATAGGCACCAAGGATTTGTTTGGCTTGTACTTCCGGCTAAGCCTATCACTGTCAGGATAGGAAGTCAAACAAGAGCTGCCTCGCAGACAAGGAAGCACAGCAGAAACCATGAATGAATGTTGCTTACTGGCTCACCCACAGGAGTATGCTTAGCCTGCCCTTTTATACAGCCCAGAGACACATGTCTATGGATTCCTGCTGCCCACAGTGGCATCTTCCTCAACTGATAATCAATCGACAGTCCCTCACAGACACGCAATAACCCGATCTGATCTTGGAAATCCCTCAATGGAGATTCTTTTTTCTGTTAACCCTAGGTTGCAACATGTTGACAGTTAAAAGCTAACTAGGATAATAGTTATTTACAACATTTACTAATGTTTGGGGGAGCACTAAACCCATCTCTGGATCCCTGTTCACATCACGTACCAGCTTCATTTGCACAGTTGTCTTCCCCTTTAAGTCTTGGCTAGGTTTTACTTCCCTTTTAAAGCATCTCCCACAGGAACCATCTACTCAAGTCGGGAGGGTTTGGAAGCCAATTCTAAACTTCTGTCTTTGGGAACCTTCAGTACCCTTATGCTCTGGTCTGACCTTGAAAGTGACAGTCAGTATACCCTGGGCAACCTCCAAAAGCCCAACAGAACAAACACAGGATGCAAACACAGGATGCAAACAAACACAGGATGCTAGATTTACACAGGAGGATAGAGGGAGACTCAAGACACCCTTGAAAGAGGGATAGTTGGACTGTGGGGAGGTACTTGTCACTAAATGATAGAAATCTTTGCCCATTTATTAAATGACTCATTATCTAAAAGACCCAGGTGAACTTCAAACAACCTTGATATTTTTCTCTAGGATCAGACCAGGCTTCAGTGGCCATTGCTGTGTAGCAACTTCCTTCCTGACTTATTAAGATGCAATGACATCTAAAAGGAAGTTCTTTAATACTGGGACAAAACTCATAAATTTCAGGAATTCCCTGAAACTGAACAGATGCACCAGGCAACTTCCTCCCCAAGGTTATATAAGCGGTAAGGAGACTTAGAGCAGCAGAACTATATGGAAGAGGCTTTCTAGTCAGGAAAGATTCAGAGTTTCATCTTTCATGACTCCTTGTGCATGCTGGGATTGGCTTTGGTGATGCATCTAGATATGAGTCATCCATACTCCTGCAAGTAACCCCTCACCCTACTCCTACAATGAGGCCAATAAACTCAGTGATTCACCAAGTTGGATTTTGGTCATATCCATAATTTGGTCTTTTGTTTCCTTTTGGGGGTGAGTGAGTGCACTCAGGTCTGGAGAAATGTGCCTAGTTCCCTCCCCCACCTCTCACACTAATTCTAACACCACTACATCACCAACACTGCCAAATGAAACGTGTTTACTTTTAAGCAGTAGCAATTATTTGTGATAATTAATGGCTGGGTTCTTCTGTTCTTTCTCAGGAAAGTGAGTGGTTTCTGTTCTTTGCAACTGCTGAAAATGTTGTAAGTGAAATTATCTCACCAATCTCCAAATGGAAAACTCTCCAGGCTCTGTTTGTTTGCATGGCAAAGGCAGGCAGTTTAGGGAGCATGCTCTATTACAGAGCTATATTCTCAGACTGTCACACTGAGGTGACAGTATTGTAAACACAGGGAGTTTTGTTTGTAATGAACCTCTGCAGAAACTTTAAAGGAAAAATAACTCCACATGGACTCAGAGGAACAAAGAAGTCCAGCCGGCTTGTGGTGCAATCAGGTTTCTGTGGCCACCCTGGATAGCTGACCCCCTATTCAGACATCATTTGGAGACTGGATGAGAGCTTTGTCTCTGTGCTGCCATTGGAGGGAGGCTAAGTCCCTCAGTCCCCACCCCATCCATTACAAGTACTACCATAGCTTGTTTATCTATATGGTTTCTGTGTTAGTGTACATAGTAAATTTTCTCTTTCATGGGGAAACTAATTATGAGTCTATCTGAATATTTTGTGTAGCAATGGTTAATTTGATGGTATAAAATTAAATCTAGAACCCCAGCCTCACTTCTTCATGCATGAGTATCACCTAGGTATATGGTAAGAGAGCCATGGGTTCCACCAACCCCTAGAATTCTGCCCTTTTCCTTTCTGCAGTCAAGTATGGAGATCAATATCAGTATGAAGGAGCCAATGGACCTCACATCAGATTGAATTTCACACCAGTCTTCTGAAATAGAATTAGAGGTTTTCTGTGTTTTTATAATTAGCAGACAAGATTAAATGTTAATCACCAGAACGTTATGGTCCCCAGATCAGCATCTTTCTCTGAATCCCTAGTCAGGAAAGTTCCCCTTGAGTCTGTACTGGTTCTGTGCTTAAGTGCAAGTTTTAATAATCAACAAAGGTGAACCCACCTGCTGAGCCAGCCAAGGTTCTCTAGAGGACCAAGACCAGGAGAATGTGTGTGTGTGTGCGTGCATGCGTGCGTGCGTGTGTGTGTTTGTAACACACACAGAGTAAATGGGGGTTTATTGGTTTATTGGATTGGACTGGTTCAACAGTACCCATCTGCATGCTGGAGAAAACCCAACAACTGCCCAGACCACCTCAGCTATCTTGGCCTGGAGGTCAAACACAGACACTTCCTAGAGGGACACTGGTGCTGAGTCTATGCCAGAAAGCACATGTCTGATAGTGAAGACAGATACTCTTGATCAGGAAAAGCAATGAGGGACAAGCAGGTGATATGGCTCTTCTCAGACATACCTGGGCTGCCCACTTGGAGAATGGACCTTTCCTCCTCACTTAAACATCTCTGGAAGCATCCTCAAGAACACATACAGAGGTGTGTATCCTAGGTGATTCTAAATCCTGTTGGAGTAGGTGTGACCTTGTTGGAGGAAGTCTGTCACTGGAGGTAGGCTTTGGGAATTCAGATGTTCAAGCCAGGCCCAGTGTCACTCTTTACTCCTGCTGCCTGGAGTAAAGAGTGTAGAACTCTCAGTTCCTCCTCCAGGGCCATGTCTGCCTTCATGCCACCATGCTTCACACCACAATGATAATGGACTAAACCTCTGAACTATAAACCAGTCCCGATTAAATGTTGTCCTTTATAAGCATTGCCTTGGTCATGGTGTTCTCTTCACAGTAGTCGAACACTAAGACAGTCCACTTTGCTATGTTTTAAACAACATTGTGAGACTTTGCAATTTGCAAGAACAGGAGTTTCTGAAGACTGGGTATTTAAGTTTGGGCTTAAGTTTGGCTCCAGTATTCCAGCTATGTCACCCCACAGTGGAAAGCAGAAGGACAGGGAAGTATGTGACCCTGGTCTGATTTCATTATAGACCCACTGCCATGGCTTGGTTCTTCAGTGTCTCCCAAAGGCCCAGTCATCACCGTGAGGTGTTAAGACTTAGTAGAACCTTGTGAAGATGAGGCCTGATGGAAGGAAGGAAGATTACTTGGATATTCCATTGAAGGAGGCATTAGGACCCCAGCCTTTATTCTCTTATCTTTCAATTTCTAGTAGATTCAACAGGAATATGTTTTTTTGTTCTTCCTACCATGTGCTTCTACCATGATCTACTGCTTTACCACAGGCTCAAAATCCAGGAGGGCATTAAAAAATGGACTGGCCTCTAAAATCATGCCAAAATAACCTGTACCAGAATAGGAGAGGATAAGTTTCTTCTCCTTGTACATTATCTACATCAAGTATTTTGTTGGAAATGAATCTACCACAAGAATTCTATCAGCCCACAGATGAAGGCTGAGTGTTCAGCATTATCATACCTAGTAAAGGTCCCACCTCTCCACACTGTTTGTGTTAGGTTCACATTTCCAATATGTGAATGTGTTTCTATTGATTTATTTGTGAGCATTTAATTTTAGGAGGGTATATATTTTAGTGCTGATATTTAGTTGCTCATTGCTATTATGTGGGATTACAAATTAATTTAAGTTGTATCATACAAACAGCTCTAGGTGATTTTGTATATTTGTAGCACTTTCCCTACAGGTAAGATGGTATCAGTACATGATCATTGCTATGACTTATCCTTTCTAGTTGAATGCTCTTACCAGCATCTCTTGTCTTATCCAAGTGTCTAGCAAGTCTAGTATTGTAGTGAGTAGTGATGATATTGAATATGCTCACCTTCCCCCTGTTCTAGGGGAGGCATTCATTTCTTTGTTTTTTGTTTTTATTTTGTTTTGTTTTTAAGGCATTTTTAAATTTAATTATTTTATTAGATATTTTCTTCATTTACATTTCACATGCTATCCCAAATGTACCCTATACCCCCCCCACTCCCCTGCCCAGTCACTCCCACTTCTTGGCCCTGGCGTTCCCCTGTATAGGGCATATAAAGTTGGCAAGACCAAGGGGCCTCTCTTCCCAACAATGGCTGACTAGGCCATCTTCTGCTACATATGCTGCTAGAGACATGAGCTCTGGGGTTACTGGTTAGTTCATATTGTTGTTCCACCTATAGGGTTGCAGACCCCTTCAGCTCCTTGGGTAATTTCTCTA
>NC_034591.1:23036437-23066496 GCF_900095145.1 Mus pahari
CTGTGTTCCATCAAATAAATGACTGTGAGCATCCACTTCTGTATTTGCCAGGCATTGACATAGCCTCACAAGAGAGAGCTATTTTAGGGTCCTGTCAGCAAAATCTTGCTGGCATATGCAATAGTGTCTACATTTGGTGGTTGTTTATGGGATGGATCCCCGGGTGGGGCAGTCTCTGGATGGTCCTTCTTTCCATCTCAGCTCCAAACTTTGTCTCTTTAGCTCCTTCCATGGGTATTTTGTTCTCCATTCTAAGAAGGAATGAAGTATCCACACCTTGGTCTTCCTTCTTCTTGATTTTCATGTGTTTTGCAAATTGTATCTTGGATATTCTAAGTTTCTGCGCATTCAGTTTTTTAGCTCTGTATACAATATTAAATGTAGTCCTCCATTCCTGAATATTCCTCTTTTCAAGCTTTCTCTTTCTGTTTTTACCTATACTTTCTGAGCTCAGTTCATAACGCCAGCCAGACTGAGGAATACCAGATTTGATGTCTAAGATCTATGGACATGGAATAATTTGATAGAAGTCAGATCTATTTAGAAATTGGGAATAGGAAAATGTACATTAACCTCCTTTTGTTGTGTGCCCCCAGTCACCATTTCAGTACTGTGCCACTCCATGGTAGAGGGCTGAAGGATGTGGGAGATAGGATAAATAACATGGGTCACTAGAGGACAGCCTCCTCTGCTGTTGTGCAGACAGAAACCTGGGTTCCAACTGTCTCTGCTCTCTCAGCCTTACTGTGCAAAGTGTCCCAGCTTCCCCTATCTTTCAACAGGCTCCTTATTTTGTCATTGTTCATACGGGATGGAATGTCCACACAAGGCTTTAAGGGAAGGAGGGGGCCCAGAAATGTGATGGATAGAGAGGAAGAAGCATCTTTGGTTTGCAGTCCTGGCTGAGTCTACTGCATGAAAGGGAATGCAGTGCTGCAGGTCTTGCATGTAGGTGGTAACATAGCAATAGAGAATTGGCAAAGCAGTCAAGACCTCTATGCTGCACTGGATGACTTATGTGACCTGTTGTTGTGAAGGGTGGGTCCAGCCTAAAAGCTCTCTATAACCTGCCTATGGCCATGTTCATTCTGTGTTTGGCTTAGCATTCAGAGGAGAACCTAAATATTGACAATTTACACAGTTGTGCTCTGAGATTTGTCAACCCTCAGAGGCTGAATTGGGAGATGGAGCCTTTGATGTAGCCTATGTCAACCCCTACAGTGTTCTTGGGTGCACTTGCTGCCTACTCCTATGCCATTGAGGGGACAAATAAAAATATTGGCCAGTGAAGGTTACAGTATGCCAAACACTGGACTCCAGAACCAGATGGGGATATTTGGGTCTGCCCACTGCACTGGTTCCCAGAAAAGTGTCAGCCTCTAGTGTCAGGCTTCACTGGTGGCCATGATAGTAGTGACACAGTCCTGAGGGAGGTGTGACCCCAGAGAGGGCAAAGAAACTCTGGTATCATTAGGATTCCTCTCTACCCATGTGTGCCCATGTGAACATTGTTTCCTCAATATCTGCTCACTGAGCAGGGTCTATTCATATTTCCATTAACACTTCTCAGGATCTTGTGTGTGTGACCATGGGACCACTGGGTTTTCTCATAAGCATGGCTACCTGGAATCAGGATGCAGGCTTTGCACACCTTGCAGCTGTCCTCTGTTCTTAATGTCATCTGACCTTGTTCAACTTCCACAGGCTGCAGCTGACATCTCCACACAGGTCATTCACTCATCCAACAAGGCAAAGGGCTTCCTTGGAGCTCCCCCTGGATGACTGTGAAGGGCTCCAGCTGAGGACTGCTCCCACCTGGTGGACATCAGTTGGGTTTCCATTCCTGAGTTTCCTCTCCACCTTAGTCAATGCCCAACACTTGGATCTCTCGTCCCATTCATAATCCTTCTTCCAAAGATAGTAAGTTTTCCTCCTGGGGAATCTCAAAAAGACAGTGGCGGAATGCCGAGTAAAAATGTGCCATTTTCCTCTAGACCATCCCAGACATCTTTGAATAGAGATAACTAGGGCCTGGTAGTCATGGCAACTAAATGAACAGCCAGATACAGGATAGAGTGACAGCTAGGACTTTTGGAGTGGTAATGGAGCTGTTAGCATTCCATAAAGGATGAGAGTTAAAGGACCTTCATCTTGCATTTCCTGCTATGACTTTCCCCTGCTTCCTACTCCAGCTGCAAGGCCTCTTGGGAGATGCTAGAGTGTATAGGGCGTAGAAGGTTCATCAAAAGTGAGAGTCCATTATGCAGATCCCATGAGGTCACCATGCAAGATGGTGAGTCTTTGTGGTGATGCGGCTGCCCTGGGGTCAGTCATGCTCCTGTGAGCATGAACCACTCAGCCATGTTCTGTAAGGAATCCCAGTAACTCTAGAGGTCCACCAAGATGGGCTTTGGTGGGATCGTTACTGTT
This sequence comes from Mus pahari, assembly GCF_900095145.1. Lineage (NCBI taxonomy): Eukaryota > Metazoa > Chordata > Mammalia > Rodentia > Muridae > Mus > Mus pahari. The sequence continues at coordinate 23,038,868 of NC_034591.1, forward strand.
GGTGGTGCCATATCTAGGGTAAATAGATGTTCGTTCATATTTCTTAGGGAAAGTTAATGCAACAAGTGTTTACGGGGGATCATGTCCTGAGACAGGGCAGAATACATGAATACCACATTATCTGACTGTGGGCTGAGTCTCAGCAGCAATGTAGCCGACACAGAAGTCTCCTAGCATATTTCAAAAATCCCTGAATTTGGGCAGTTAATTCAAATTACAAACTATTCCATCGAAAAGTCTCCTGGAATGCCTGGTGACAGGTAAGGAAGAATACATACGTTCAGTCCTTGGGCCCTGCTCATCTCCACTTCTCATGTCAATGTTTGGCTGACACTTCTGAGTTACTTTGTTAGGGCTAGGGTTCTCCTATCGGTAGGGAAAAGTACTTAATTCGTCATCAAAGCTTGACTCCTTTATTTCCCCTACACATAAATGCTTTGAGTTGGGTCGCTAGTGAAAGCACTCATCACCAGAAAGGAGCTCTCCCACAACCTTAGAGGCTGCCCTGGCTTCTTTGCTTAATTGTATTAATAAAATTTCTAGCAACATGGTTTTGGGGAATCAATGCAGTAGGCCCTGCCAATCAAAGGCTGCATTTTGAGGAAGTGCTAGCTAGACTTTCGCTTCCTTTGTGACAAGCTAGGAAAGGCTGTGTCACCCACAGAAGATTAAATCTTTAATTTTGCGTTATTTCCAGCCATCTCTACAGAACAAAGTGGGCTTTACCTGTTGAATATGGGCTTATGCAACTTGAAGGACCCTTGAGACGTTAAGTGGCGGCCAAGAACGCTCTCTAAGATTTAAGCGGAGGGGAATTCTGAAGGGATTACGGCTGCATTTTCCATAAAATGAGAAATAAAAACAGACTTAAGCATTTCATGATCATAAATGCATTCCTGCTGCGGTGGAGAGCCATTCCCAGTGCTGCTGTGGGGCCCAGGCAGGAAGCTCTCACGCTTGTGCGGATTTGTATGAGTTCAGCCATAATGAAGTGAGGGTCTGTGGCTTTGGACAGACTGGCTACTTTAAAAAAAGAAAAAGATGCTCTTCCACTCTTTCTGGTCCAAAGGTGAGAAATGCGGGCTTCATTTTGACATCATTAAGATGTCTTTTGTATGGAGGTCTAACCTGCTTTGACCAAGACCGGATAATTCTCTACAGAAGGAGGAAGAACAAAGCGATTCCTGGGAAGATTTTCCTCCCTGATTAATTATGTGTTGGAAAAAAATCCTGATGTCTTCGAAAGACTCAAAGAAAATGGGGACCCCAATTAAAATCCCATCCTTACTAATCAGCTTAAGAAACGCAACTAAAACAAAAGTCCTATTAAAAGCAAAGCCGTGCTCTGGAGCAGGCATCAGTCAGTCAGCAAAGCCCACTCACACTGGGGTTTCTGTGTCCTCAGCACAGGCCTGAGAGTTAATGACTCCCACAGTGGGAGAAAGTGGAAGTAAATGCCACAGAGGGTGATGGGTAACTCTTAGTTTGAAGCCTATTTTTTTCTTTTATTATTATTATTACTATTTTCTTTATTTACATTTCAAATGCTATCCTGAAAGTTCCCTATACCCCCCCCCCGCCCCTGCTCCCCTACCCACCCACTCCCACTACTTGGCCCAGGCCTTCCCTTGTGCTGGGTCATATAAAGTTTGCAAGACCAAGGGGCCTCTCTTCCCAGTGATGGCCGATTAGGCCATCTTCTGCTACATATGCAGCTAGAGACACAAGCTCAGGGGGTACTGGTTAGTTCATATTGTTGTTCCACCTACAGGGTTGCAGCCCCCTTCAGTTCCTTGGGTACTTTCTCTAGCTCCTCCATTGGGGACCCTGTGTTAGTTTGAAGCCTATTAAAAAACAAAGACTTCTGAATTTAGGGGTGCTTGTAGGATATAAGTTCTTGAACGCGGGGGATCCTTCTTCATGACCACTCTCTACATTATTATTTTGTTATTTAGCCTTTTAAATTTTATTGTTATTAGATCCCTAAAAGCAGTGACAGTGTACCAGTTGTATAAAATGACAGGCTTTCTGGTGACATTTTCTTCAGGCATGTGAATATACATCTTTCCCACCACTTTCTCTCCTGGTCTTCCTTCCAGTGTCTCTTCTACCACAAGATCTAAGCTTCCAGAAGGTGCATTTCGCAGATGAGAGAAACCGTGTCATATTTTGTGAGTCTGGCTTATATTCCAATTTAATTATCTCTAATTCTACCATTTTTTTCTGCAAAGGATGAAATTTTGTTTTTCTAATGGCCAACTAATATGTTTTGACATTTATTTAGTGAATTTTCTTTATATATTTATCTGTTGCTATGCACACATATGCTATGCTATCCATCCTGACAATAAATTTACTAAATGGACATTCTTTAGGGTCAATGGCTCATAGGTTAGAGACTTGCTGCAATCTGGAGGATAGCCAATCACAAAAGAACTCACATGATATGCACTCACTGATAAGTGGATATTAGGCCGGAAACTTAGAATACCCAAGATACAATTTGCAAAACACATGAAAATCAAGAAGAAGGAAGACCAAGGTGTGGATACTTCATTCCTCCTTAGAATAGGGAACAAAATACCCATGGAAGGAGTTACAGACACAAAGTTTGGAGCTGAGACCAAAGGATGGACCATCCAGAGACTGCCACACACAGGGATCCATCCCATAATCAGCTACCAAATGCAGACACTATTGCATAGGCCAGCAAGATTTTGCTGACAGGACCCTGAAATAGCTCTTTCTTGCGAGGCTATGCCAGTGCCTGGCAAACACAGAAGTGCATGCTCACAGTCATCTATAGGATGGAACACAGGGCCCCCAGTGGAGGATCTAGAGAAAGTACCCAAGGAACTGAAGGGGTCTGCAAGCCTATAGGAGGAACAACAATATGAACTAACCAGTATCCCCTGAGCTCGTGTCTCTAGCTGCATATGTAGCAGAAGATGGCCTAGGTGGCCATCACTGGGAAGAGAGGCCCCTTGGTCTTGCAAACTTGATATGCCCCAGTACAGGGGAATGCCAGGACCAAGAAGGGGGAGTGGGTGGGTAGGGGAGCAGGGNGGGGGAAGGGTATAGGGAACTTTCAGGATAGCATTTGAAATGTAAATAAAGAAAATATCTAATAAAAATTGTTTTAAAAAGAAAAAGAAATATAAATAAAGAAAATATACAATAAAAAGATTTAAAATTGAGAGAGAGAGAGAGAGAGAGAGAGAGAGAGAGAGAGAGAGAGAGAGAGAGAGACTGGATCCTAGCATCTGAAAAAGGTTGTGTGTGGCCACGCAGACTTGTCATCTCAGCACTGGGAAGAAGGTTGCTGGCCACCAGGATGAAAAACAGCACCCAAACAGTTATCTACAAGTTCACAGAGAGGGGATAAAGTGGTGAGCCATGCTAGAGAAGACAGTGGTGAGCTCCTCTGTCCTGTACACATGTGTTCATGGGTATGTGAGTGTGCGTGTACACACACACACACACACACACACACACACATACACACACACACACATACACACACAGGTGGTTTGTTTTTTTTTTCAAAATATTGCCTCTAATACAGCCTATAAATCATTTGCTGGAAATAGCATTTTATGGCTGGATTCTGCTGAAGCTGAACTCTTTCAGTGTAAGAGACCCATGTTTTTCATCAGGGAAAATGTAGCCATGTGTGTGACCCCTTGACTCCAGAGCAAACACAACCACATTTTATGGTTCTGTGGATGGACATACTCATGATCTTGATCTAGCCAACGGACACACCCAGTGTCTCTGCTGCAGTACCCCTGGACCCATTCTCTTTTCCATCCTGTCCCCACATCTTCCCTTGTACTTCCCGGCCAGCTTCCCAGGCTACTCACAGCTTCCTGGTCCATGCTCAGTCCTGTCAGCTCAGAGTAGACTCATAAGTCCAGCATAAAGCTGTACTAATATAACCTCCACCTTGTGAGCCTCAGGTCTTCCTGACACTTGGTGGGCTGAGCTAATGATGACATAGCAGGTCTAGTTGGAGGTGCAGAGTCTGCTTGGTAAATGGGAAAGGTCCTTCTTTTCAGGATCATAATGATGGATTTCACTTCAGGATGGGGGAGAACATCAGGCAGGCAGAAGCATATGGGGTTCCTCATATCACATCCATTATAAACCCTTGCTGAAAGCAGATCCCAGTGACAACGGGGCCCATGGGATCTATAGAGTGGTTGCAGGAAGGAACCAATTCTAGGGCAAATGAGAAAGCCTTGCTCCAGGAAGACTACTCAGCTCAGATGCTGATCCTGTAAGGATGAGCACCCAGAACAGGGCCTCACACAGAGGAAAGTGGTAATATCATTCACCGTGCCCCCACAGTGTTTCAAGGTACAAGGTTCTTGAAATCCTGTATTCTATTGTCACAAAACTCTCTGTTAAAATACCAATCCCCAGGAAGGTAAGAATATCAGCTACCACATTTACTATGGAAGTATTGAGATTAGACTCCAATCCCACGGGGAGAAAAGACAGTAGAGATGGAGATGCAGTAGACAAGAGCTCCAGGGGTTTTATCAGGCAGCACAGAGCATGGACCTTCAGTTGATTCACATTTTGCTTGGAGGACTGGAAATGGGTTTACTGGACTGAAGATGACATCCTCTGACCTTCATCCTTTACCAGACTAAAGGAACTCTAACCTTAGCTAGCTATTCCTTGGCAAGACTCTCCCTGGAGTGGTCTATTGAGTGTGACCACTCAGTGCTCCTGCTATGCTTACCCCAGACAATTCTACTAGGCTCATTTTGCATTGAAATGATGTGCTTGCCCTGAAGCTGCAGGGAACACTCTGGGGGTTCAGGACTACTTCAGCCTTCACAAGCACTCCTGTGCATGCAGCATTCTGGAATGGAGGATGCCTGTCTAGCCGTCAGCCTCAGAATTAGACATTCAAAAGTCACCATAGGTTTATACAGAATTAACGTTTATGTCGGTTTGACAATGGACAGACCTTACATGTATCCTTTGTTGTTAAACTGCCTGCCAAGAAAGTAGTCATCCCACTTTGTCAGTATGGCTGTGAATAGCAATCCTGGATTCTTGGAAAGAATAAATAATAAATCAGGTGTGGTGGTACACATTTGTAATCCCAGCATTGAGAGGTTGGAGGCACATAGACCCCTGGAGCTCACTGACCAGTGGACCCATATCAGTTACTTTTCTATTGCTGTAATAACACACCATGACCAAGATAATTTATAGAAGAAAGAATTTATTTCATCTTGCTGTTCCAGAGAAGTGGGGTCTATGATGGAGCAAAGGCAGAGTGGCAGAGCAGAAAGCCAAGGACTTACATCTTAAACGATTAGCACAAAGCAGAGAGAACTAAGTCACTATTGCCAAAGTCCTTAAACTCTCAAAACAGACTTCTGGTGGCATACTTCCTCCAACAAGGCCATTCCTTTAAAGCCTTCCAAACAGTGTCGTCAACCAGATACCAAATGTTCAAATGCCCAAGACTGTGATGGGACATTTCTCATTCAATCCATCTGCCCACACCTCACCTCCATCCTCAAACACACACACACACACACACACACACACACACACACACACACACACACACACACACAGGTATAGACGTAAATGAATTAGAACAAAAGTTTCTGATGTGGCTGGGGTGGGGAAAGAGAATTGGTTAAAGGGGAAAAAGCTTCAACGCTGAAAGGTGGTTGTGGAGGATGCATAGTGTGACTACACACTTCCTGTTGGTGAAAGTTTGGTATACAGTGTGACTATATCACTCTGTTGATCCAGGCACTTCACAGGGATCACAATTTTGTGTTTTTAAACCACAAGACCTTCATAAGCTCAAGCCAGACAAAGATCCAAGCATGAAAGAACGGAGGTGGACATGAATTCTCACCCAAGCCAAGGGTTATAGCCCTTTGATTGCTGCTGGGTGAGGAAGAGTCAGTTTTCTTCAAATAAAGTGACACCTGGTATATTAACCAAATTCCAGGACAGGCCATGAGCCCAGAACTTAGTCAACACAAGTTAGATTCTGTTTTTTATTTGTTTGTTTTATAAAAGAGAGATCAAGAGCTTGAAGTTGGGTGTTTAGGAAGCTGGGGGAAGGGAATAATATATTTCAAATATACTGTATGAAATTTTTAAAGGATAAATACTTTAAAAAAATTTATGAGTCACTGTAGCTTTGAGGGTGTTTTCTAAAATCTTCTGTATTGGAACAGATGTATACTCAAACGCGTATTTTTTAAAGAATGCTGCATACAGAACTGAGATACAATCAGCCCTTCACTCTGTGCTTAGTAAACTACTGATGTTGGATCTTTTGTATTACCATTTAAATAAACTTAGAGAGACGCCCTGGTGTCAACTGCAGCTGTCAGACATGCTCAGGAATCAAGGGGAAGTTTCAGAACCCTCCCCTGGCTCAGCCAGTGCCATCCTTTGCCTCTGTCCTGGCTGTACTCGCTGACTCCCCCAGTTTCCTAGGCTCTGCATGTGCAGCCTTCTGCCTCTGTCTTCTGTGGGCACATGTGACCTTGAGTTCTCAGAAGGACTGGGCTCCTGCCTGAGCACTAACCCTCACAGCACACCCAGCCAGAGCACACGTGAAGAACATGGGGTATTGCTCTCAGAAGTGGGCTGTGGTATGGCTAGCTTGGATTTTAGATTGACAGAAGAAGGCTGGGATGTCATATTTTCCACACTGTCTGCCTCTGTCTGTCTGTCTCTTTTTATGACCTGAGTTGGTATTGGACATGGCACAATGGTTTGTTTGGATCAAACGAAGGAGCTGTGCTGTCAAAACTGTCCTTGTTACATGCCCTAAAAAGATCAGCCATTGCAGTGACATAGAGAAGTGGGGTCGAGACAAGTAAGGATCTTTTGGAAAGCAAATGTCTTCCTGCTTCAGCAGGGTTGCCTGCAGCTGGACAGACTGGTCTGGGCAACCACTGTTTATTGTGAGGTGAATGATATCTCAGATGATTACATTTTAAAAAATAGATTAAAGACATTTTTGTCATTTTTAATGTCTTACTACTAGTACTTTATAAAAAATATCTGAGATGATGTTGACGGACATTTTACAGCGAAAACACTTTCAGGGCTGTTTAATGGGTCACTTATTACTCTGCAGGAATTTTCCTGGGCACTTGGATTTTTAATCCATGGTGCCATCTTTGAGAATTTTACTGCATACAGTGCAGTGTGAAAAGCAAAGGTGAGAGACAGGATAATAATATGCATTTTTTCCAATTGATCATAACAGTTGTAAGAACCAGTCTGGGAATGAGAACAGTTCAGGTGAGCAGAGCGGCCTACAGAGAAGCCAGGGGATGCCAGCTGAAGACGGTCTCCTCAGAGCTTCTCCGAGCAGGTTGCAGTTAGCAAGGATGTTCAGTAGGAAATCTTTTACCACACAGATAAGAGGTCTCACATTTTAGGAAGAAAGATGACACCTAACTTTTTAAACCATCTTCAAATGCTTTGAAGAACAACCCTTAGTTTCTGTTTGAAGTGCTTTGGGGATCAAGAAGGAAATGTCTCCTGTGTTCCCATGTCTTCTTAAGGTGGAGGCAAACATCTGTGCAGGATAATGAGGCACACTTCTGTGATGTGAGATGGAAGGATTCAGACTGTAGTCACTTTCTCAGACCCTTTCATAGCCATTCCTCCTCATAGTCACCAGCTGTATTTGAAATTTGGATAAAATGGCACATAAATTATAAAGGTGTTTCCTGTTGACCTGAATTTCAAGCTTACCTGAGCACACTTACTTTTTATTTATGAAATCTAGCACATTTCCAATCAATTCCTGGTAATCTGTCCCTGAGCACTACAGACAGCAATGAACCCACACAGCTTTCTCATAGCAACCATGAGGGTCAAACCAAAAAACAAAAACAAACAAACAAACAAACAACCCGCTCTCTTGTAATGGAGAATGCCACTGGCCCGTTCTCGATGCTCCTGGAAACGGTATCTACAGACCCACTCAGTTAAGTCACAGGTCTGGGATTTCTATACTCGGCAGACTTATCATCACCAAATCTTTCTCTGCCTTGGGGAAGTGAAGCCCACAGGAAAAGGGTGACAGGTGGACCTCTGAGTTCTGTCTAGTGAGTTTGTGCTTTGTGCTCTCTCTGCCCTGCAGAAACCCACCACAGGAAGGGGTGAGAGAAGAGCAGATCCCGTAAGCAAGAGTTTGAGGCTGTGTGAGAGGGTGGGGCTCTGTGTGCTCACATGACTGCAGTGCATGCGAGGAGGTTGTTTACCCATCATCTCAACATCTAGACATGCAGGGTTCTCCTCTGGGCAGACAGTAAAGCTAACAAAAGGATACAGTGCTGGACAAAACAACTCAGTAAGACATAGGTGATAAGGAGCCCCAGAGGCTCCTGAAACAGAGGTCCAGAGGGAGCTGGAATTTCCAGAATGTTCTTTGTGGGTCTTGTCACATTGTGCTGCCCCTCAGGGGAAAAAGAGATGTTCTCTCTGTCTCTTTGTGTTTGTGGTGTGTGTGTGTGTGTGTGTGTGTGTGTGTGGTTCTGTCTGTGTCTGTGTATCTTCTCTCTCTCTCTCTCTCTCTCTCTCTCTCTCTCTCTCTCTCTGTGTGTGTGTGTGTGTATGTGTGTGTGTGATATACATCCCAGCATTACAGTTATCTAGGAATGTCAGAAGAGCCCATGCCCAGGGTGTCACAGAAAAGCAGCTTAGATGAGGATCTTTTGGGGTTCTCTCTGTCATAGTCAGCCTCCATAGGGAAATCAAATATGTGCAATCTAGAGCTGGGTGGGAAAGTGCAGCGGAGGGCAGAGATGGCAGAGGAGAGAGAAAGGCAGAGTCAGAGCTGACTTTCTGGAGGTGGAGGTAAAGTCCCAAGGCTTACATGGCAACACCTTCAAAGGGAAATATTTGTAAAATAAGTGGGTAATATAATCTGCAAATGGCACACAGGAACACAGACATATGCCTGTAAATGGCACACAGGAACACAGACATATGCCTACTTCTGGGCGTGTGGGCATAAATCCACTTTCCTAGACCATAGACTGTAGCTGGAGTTTGGCTACTTTGTGACTACTTCTTTCTTCCGCCCGTCACTATCCCTAGCACCTGAGAGGAGAGAAAATGAGGATAGAAAGGAAAGGGGTGACATTATCATTAGAGTACTTCCTGCTGATTAGGGGTGTTGAGCTCCTTGGGGTAAGTTTGAGCTTCATTGTCAGGATATCTAATTTCTTCTTGTTTGTTCTTTGCACATGACTACTTAACCAACCTTGACCAACAGCAACCAAACAATAACCAACAACCTATTATGACCAACACTGTCGTTAGGGTCCCTAGCATTTATATAACCTCTGAAGAGTCCCCAGAATTCCAAATGTCATACAATTTTAGAAATTATCTGCAGCTGGCAAAATCATGGCCCTTCTAGAGCATGAGGCAAATCATAGTCAGCTGCTGTGGACAGTCTGAAGCACTCCTGTATCCCACACCAGAGATTAAAATGAAAACATTCCCATAATATTTTTGTGTCTTTCAAAGAAACTAAATTCCCACTACAATAGGCATATATTCATTGTCCTAGACAGGAATATTCCCAGTTTCCTAGACTACAGAAATATACTCACCTTTCTAGACTACAGGCATACACACACACACACACACACACACACACACACACACACACACACTATCCACTTTCTTAGAGTACAGGCATATACCCACTTTTCTAGAGTAAGGTGTCCACTGCAGCTGAAGATCCCGTCAGCTAAGCACTCAGACATACACTTTCCACCCAACCACCCTGCATCCACTTGGCAGTCTGGCTGAAAGTGGCTTCAGGTGCCCAGTCCCAGAGAAGCTCAGGAGACAGATGGCAGGATCTAGCTGCAGTCCTGTTCACAAGAATTCAACCCTCCAGATGAGGCTAAGTGAGCACTCCCTGAAAAGGGATATATAGTCTTTATATAAATATTCAGCAGCACCATGGAAGTGCCAACAGCTGGGGCTCCTTCCTGGGCAAACACACAGCTGTGGGCCAAGAAAACTATGTTTACGGCTGTAAACTGCAAAGTTCCTGTAGTTTTCATGTTGGAAAACATTATCCTCTCTTGATTTTCCCAGCCATAAAATTATATTTAGTATGTAGAACATAAAAAGTCCAAACATCAGAAGTGATTTGCATCTTGTCACCATCAGAACACTAAGAACAGCTCTAAGGTGGGGTTGGTTGTGACCCTTTGCCTTTTGGGTAATGCCGGGAATGATGGAAGACCAAGAATAGGGCAGGCGTGGATAGAGGCCAGGTATGAACACAGAGCACATATATATAGTGAAATATGGGCACAGTGCAGACATATATACCACACAAGTATGTATATAGCACAGGTGTGTTTACAATAGAGGTATGTATACAGTATAGTGTGGGCACTGTTTTGATATGTACACAATGCCAGTGTGGGCACTGTACAGCTATGCAAGTAGTACAAGTGTGTACGCAGCGCAGGTGTACATATAGTGCATATGTTTTTATGCACCTTTATGCAGTTCAGGTGTGTATGCAGTGCAGGTATGTATATAGCACATATGTGTATACAGTGCAGGTGTTTATACAGTACAGATGTTATACAGCTCAGGTGTGTAGCAGTGAGGTATGTACACGGTGCAGGCGTTTATACAGTTAAGGAAAGGATCCAGTGCAGATAAGACCATGGTACAGATGTACCCATGTATAGGCATCGGCCTAGTGTAGCTGAGAACACACTTCAGGAGTGAGTCAGTTCAGATATTCAGGTATAGACCAAGTTCAGTTGTTGTCCCAGTTCAGGTATGCATCTAGTCAAGAGGGGAACCCAGTGTTAGTGTGAATTCAGCGCATGGATAGAGCCTGTGTGGATGAAGTCACAGAGGAGCAGGTGTGCATACAGTGCTGGAGTAGGTACAGTGTGGGTGTGAACCCAGTGAACATCTGGGTGCAGATCTCAGTTGGATTGTGGGGTATCAGGTCTGCTGACACTTGCTTCAGGCAGATCATGCTCCTAGTGCTCAGCAGAGAGAGGACTGGGCACTCACATGCAGCAGACTGAACTCACGCCCTCTTCCTTCACAGCGCCTTAGCTCACAGACTGACACTGTGTAGGTGGTTCAGACAGGGGGCACTGGAGTTTGCCCTCCAGCGTTGGCTAGGGCTGGTTCTTCCCATGCTTGGAATATGAACACTGTCTCTGGTTTGGGTTTCTTGAGTCCCACTGACCATTGCCTGGGTTAGGATGCAGATGGCTGATGTAGATAAGAAGGCAGGCAGGTCCCGTGCAGAGAGAGCTGGTAGTCTTCCGTTTGCATCTCTGATGGACTTAACCACGGTGAAATTGATTGCGTTGGAGCAGAAAACTTGACTGCTTAATTTGGCCTTGCATTGTGAAGTCATTGTGATGAAGCTCCGGGGACATCTGGTCAACCCTGGGGTTAGAGTCTGCCCCTCCCTATGAGGAAGCCACTCCCCTAGGGCCCATGTCTTTTCACTAGGCCCTGCTAGTGAAGTCCTTCTTCGGTCTCAGCTCCTTTCCTGGCCATCTCTCTACCACCTGGCTCTGTGATTTTCTTCCCTTGCCTCAGGGTTCATTTCTACTAGGAAGACTGGATGAATGCCTCTCCTTTACTTATTGGCTGATAGTGGCCTAGGGCTGTAATCCAGAACACTTTCATTTTTGTTAAAGGATTCAGCCAGAGACCAAGGTAGCATTGGGTTGGGCCCACACTCACTACCATCTCCAGAATTAGACCATGCTCTACCATGTCTTGTTCACTAGAAATTTCAAAATCACAAAGGGGAGCACAGGGGGAGGTACAGAAGTTGAAGAGAGACAGAGGGGGACTTGCTGGTTGGTTTTTGTCAGTGTGAAACAAACGTAGACATATCCGAGAAGAGGGGTCTCAACTGAGAAAATATCTCTCTAAGCTTGGCCTACAGGCACATCTGTTGGTCTTTTTCTTGATTAATGATCAACGTGGGAGGGCTCAGCACATTGTGGTCACTGCCACCCCTGAGTAGTACAAGAAAGTAGGCTGAGTAAGCCATGGGAAACAGGCAAGTAAGCAGCACTCCTTCAAGACCTTCAGTTCCTGCCTCCAAGTTTTTGCATAGCATTCCTGACCTGACATCCCTCATTGATGAACTCCTGTGGAAGCCTAAGCTGAAATAAACCCTTTCCTCCCCAAGGTACTCTGAGTTAAGACATCTTATAACAGTAATTAAAACACACACACACACACACACACACACACACACACACACACACACACACACACACACACGCCATGCCTTAGGTGGGAGAGACAGGACATGTGGTCAACACTGACCCTTCCCCTGGAGCACATCTGGGTGTCAGCTGGGGCCTGAAAGCTACAGGGAAATGCCTGCTGAGAGCCAGGAAGTTTCATGGGGTTGGGGAAAGAACATAAAAAGGCTTTTACTGAGCACTTGGCTACTGCGACAAAGCAGCTAGGGGTTGGGGGAGGATTAAAGAGAAAGACTAGGAAACTAAATGTGAGGAAGAAGCTGAGGCAGGTGAATGGCCCTTAGTTCAGGGAAAGGTGGTCTCTGGACAGCCTGTTGCTGGGGTGGAGTAATGGGACTTCTTGGGGCTGAGGGTTTCATACCTGTGTTCTTGAGTGACACTCAGGGAGGACTAGGTTTAGGATGGGTAGCACCCACTGTTCTCCATGGAATCTCACAGGAGCTGGGAGGCCATCAGGCAGATGCTCACGGAATTTGCTGGAAAGTGTGCAGTAAGTGACCTGTACACAGACCCATAACATAAGGGTGAGTGAGGGAGGGCATCCAGTCTGTCAGTGTATTGAGAGGGCTTGGAAGAAGCCAGCAACATCCACTCCGTGCCCTCCAGAGACCACCTACAGCCCTGTGCCTCCTATCTCACACAGCTCTTAGAGTTGTCATTGTCACACTGCTGCTGCATGGGTGTGCATTTGGGACAAGAACAAGATGTGACTTTGGCATTGCCAGGCCTTGCATAGAGTCCCAGATACATTCCCTGGTGACACAGGTGCACCCCTTCAGTGCTTGTCCTGATTACTAACTTTTTCCCACAGACCATACTTGGTCTATTAAGGCACCCAATCCTAAATCACTTCACTTCTCACAATTGTCAAGGGCATGGGGATGAAGCAGCTGAAGATCATGGGGAGAACTGTCAGGGGACAGTGTAACTGGTCCAATGTCTGATTCTGGCTCAGGTCCCAAACTGGGGCCAAAGTCTCTTCACCTGCTACATGTATGTGGCTTCTGAATGTGGGTACAGGCCCCAGGATGGACCAGAAGTGGTAGGAGCCTCTGCCCTTTTGTGTGTTCACCCACCCTCTTGGTTGTTTTGTTTGTTTGTTCAGGTGTGTGTGTGTGTGTGTGTGTGTGTGTGTGTGTGTGTGTTTGCTGAGGGCTGTCTCAGCAACTGATATTATGTCTTCTGTCCCTGTGGCATTACTGACCTCGGGGCATGAAGCTAGGGCAGAGGAAGGCAGTGTGAGTCAAGTATAGATGTGGACTCAGTGCAGGTATAGAGACAGTGCAGGGGTAAATGTAGGGCACTGTGGGCACAATGTATGTCTGGACACAGCCTCCTGGGTATATATTATGGATACCTGAGACTGTCTCTCCATTTTTGCCAGGAGAGACATAAGAGGATTGTCTCCCATCCCGTTTGCCCTTTGGATGAGACAAAACTGACAACCAGATATCGCCTGACACAAGTGTCAGGCAAAGGACTCCTGGGGATCCATTGCTGATGCCTTCATCCAAAAATGATAAACCCAGACTGTCCTAGAATTAACACTGGCCCCGTGCTTTCTTCCTGCTTTTCCATGTCTACCTCAGTCTTCAGTGTAGAAGACCTGGCTGCCTAGGTCCTGCCAGGCTCAGCCTCTACCTCACCCTACCCTCACTTTTCCTATGTTTCATCTAGTCTGTGATATCCCATTTGTCTTTCCTTTGCTACGTGTCAGGTGTCACAAACATATGGCCAGGCACAGGGCAGAAACGTGGAACAAAGTATGACTAACATGGGTCAGCGGGGCTCATGACACCTGTCCTCCCCAGAAACCTGAAAGTATAACCTGGATGTCATTGATCTGAGCAGTGTGTGAGGCTCCTGGGTAGCAAAGGTCCTGGCTGTTCTGCTTGAAAGCTCAAGATGTTTCTCAAACACCAGGACAGGAAACAGAATAGAGTCAATGGTGAGCAGCCAGATGTGCTGGTGTGTGCTCATAATCTTAGCACTCAGGCAGATAAACTGAAGCTTAAGACCAGATACATAGTGAGTTCTAGCTAGTGGTGAGCCCCTATTTCAAGCCCATTTCTCCTCCCATGCCAAAACCAAAACACCATTATAAACAAAGCCTGTTGCGTAGAGGCAGGCTGTGTGCCTTCACTCTCTGCACATCTCTGTGCTATACTGGTTTATTTTAAGACTTAAGGAAAGACACAACAAACTGGATTTTCAGGTCTACTGAGGGGATTTCAAAGGCAGAAATCCCAAGTTGCCCCACAGAGATGTCGGCTTGACTTGTAACTTGTGGTCACACAGATCTGCCAAGCACACCCATGGGGAAAGTGGCTTCACACCTGAGCTATGCTTCTGAAAGACCTGGTACTTCCCTCTTCTCAAGAAAACTTGCAGCTCTGACCCATAAATATTGTCAGGGTGCTCCTCCAGTGAACATTGTTCTGACTTAAGCTCTTTGATAATGTTTTTAAAACTACACCAATCCTCCTGGGCTGCCGCCGGCAACTATAGTGTTTGATTGCTGTCTGAGGCTTGCGGCGCTTCTTAATGAGAGAGTTAAGATTTCAAAAATTCCCCAAGTTGTGAATGGAGAATCCACCCTCCACCTGAGACTCCGAGGGGACACATTGGGCCCTCAGGTCTGTGCCTTGCAGTGCAAGACTGTGAAGGGAGACTGCATATTTCAAGAGCTGAGGAGTGAGAACGTGGCCTGTAGAAAGAAAACCTGTGGCAGGGCTAGGATGATCTGCCACAGAGAGAGGGGATTCTGTAGACCTCACAGACCTGTCCCTTATAAATGGCCTTCTGCATTCAATTCCCCATGGTCACAGCCCCAGCCAGTAACATCTGATAAGTTCAGGAAATTAACTGGGTTACAGAAAAAGATCTTGGGTTCTCCAACCCCGGAAATCACATCTTGTGGTCCCTGTCTTGAATGAGTCCAGCTCTAGAGTAGAGACAAGATACTAGAGAAGTGGCCTCAGGACCTGGCCTCTGATTTTGTCACTTCTCTCCCGCTATCTACTGAAAGCAGATTCACCACAGTGAAGAGGCCTGTGTGAAAAGATTCTACAGGGACACAAGGAATAGTTTCCTGGGCAACATAACTCTAAGGTCTGTGAGCATGCCCCATGACTACAAAGGTGTTCTATCTGTAGGAAGCAGGAAGTGAGGCTGGGGACCCTGCTGTATGGAGTGAGATGTAGAGGCAGTGTGTGACAGTGGAGGTTTGACCCTGAGGTCACCTGTACACAGGGAGCATCTGATTGATGCCTTGGAGCAGAAGCAAGGGCTGGTGAACAAGCATTCTGTGCACACTGGTCAGAGTGACAGCCTGACCACAAACGAGTAGGGACTGGGGTGTGGAGGGCCTGGGCATCAGTGGCCTCAGTAGACAAGGGGATGTTGTGAGTCTTATCTAAATGATTTAGGAAGAATGCTAGCAATGAGGTGACCCCAGCCCACAGAGAATGAGCACTTTTTATCTAATGTGAAGCTGAGCAGTCTCATTGGTGGAATGCATCAGACGTAAAACACTGAGTAAGTGCTGTTCCCACAGCCTAGTTTTGCCATATCATGTCCCAAGGATCATGTGGCGGTCACTCAGGTGAAGAGAATGTTGATTCACCACCCACTCAAGACCCAGACAGATGAGATGCTTGAATCGGTGACTTGTACTGTGTACAGGAAATTGCAAATACAGCAGAACTATGGGGCTCCTCCTACCAGAACAGGGTGACTTAGAAGTTTAGACCATGCTATAGCATCAATACAGCCCGTATATATCATATATAATATAAACAGCATCATACATATACACACACACACACACACACACACACATATATATATATATATATATATATATATATATATATATATATATATATATATATATAAAACATCATGGCACATACCTTAAAAATATACAATAAAGATAATTTAGTTAGACAGAGATGCTAGAAAACTAACAGGAAATGGTTGGCACAGTTTGGAGAGGCCAGTACTACTTTGGGGTCATTGGGCCATATGTTTCTATCAGGCTGGGACATCTGCGGATATTCAGGCTAGGCCTACCATGGAGGGAAGTGTCACCAAGAATTATGATGGCACCTGACTTTTTCTCCACTAACAGGCAGTGGGGACTGTCTCGGACAGCTCTGAGCCACAAAGAACATGTTGCAGAGAGCTTGGAGGACCCGTTGGCCCAGGCAACAAAGAGGCAGTGTATTAGCTCTGATCCCTCTGTGTGTGGAAGGCATGGGCTCTGAGGAGTGTGTTCTGGGGCACACTGCTGGTCCTCAGAAGCATCTTACCTTGTGTCATCCTTGACTGTGGAATAGGCTAAGCAAGACCTTTCTGCAAAGCAGAAAGAGTAAGAGCCAAATTATTTCAGGAGAGCCCTAGAGAGAGCAATGGCAGGAAGGAGCCAGCAGAACAGTCTTCCTTTCGTTGTAACCAGTCACATTTGCAATGGCTCTTCTGGTAATAATGACACAATGATTATGATTACCCAAGTGCTTGTCACAGAGAGAGTCTGGGAAGATCAGGCATCCATCAGAGATCTCTACTCCACGAGAGACAACTCCTGCTGCCCCTAAGTAACGACGTAAGGCATGGCATTGTCTTCAGCAACAGGACAGGCAGTCTGACCACTGACAGTTTATTTTGGACCCCACCTGCCTGATGGCTGGATCCAATCACAGACTCCTGGTAAGAATCAGGTGTGATGGCCTAGGTCTTTAGCATTAGAATAGATTTTCTTTGTCAAGACTCAGGATAGATTGGAATAGAATTTAAAGTGACTGACTAAAAGCCATCAAGGTTGGCCTGGACTTGCCAAATTGTGTCTCATTTCTTTCCATTCTAACCACTCAATTGCCCCCTCCTTTCAACGGAGGGAGCCTGAGACTTGATTAGCTCATCTGATCTCATTGTTATCTTCCCAGCTGGCCCCTGTGGCCATCCCTACCCTGTCCCTTTGGAATTCAGCATTGAGTACTGTTTTGGGGACTCAGCATTCAGTATTGTTAGCTTGGGAATTCCCAGAGAGCCATGTCCTTGGCTAAGACTTCCTTCTGTCTCCTGGGGGTTCTCATGGAGGGTCCCTCTTGCCAGCCCGGGAAAAAAGGTGTGTTCAGAGGGATGTACATTGAGGAGGTGTAACCAGGGAGCAACGGGGAGGCCAGAAAACAAAAGGGAAAGGGGGAATGAGGGGACACAGGACTGAGCTGAGCTTCCCTTGTCCAACTGGGGAATAGGAAAGAGAAGCTGAGGGTTAAATTTGAACTCTTGACTACAACATGCTCTTGGGGCTGGGGGTGAAGTTATGAGCAAGCATTCATGAAAACCTCGGAAGACTGGCTATAAGGACACATACCTGACCTGTCTGCAGCCGTTGTCTCAGGCAGAAGAAACCCCGGATGTTGTCAGTTCAACCTGGGGTGGCTAAGGCAGTGTCAGAACTCTCTCTACTAGAACTGGATGTCATGGAGGAGAGTAGATCTGTAGAGTTTTGAAAGTGAGCAAAGATAGTGTCATTTCTGTAATGAACTTGGCTTCAAGTTGCTCCCAGGTGGCTTGTGCCTGGGGGCCTGCAACAGGTGGTGGTGGGGGGAGGTGTATAACACTATGACCATCTCAGTCTTGCTTCTTACATCCTGTTGGCCCTCGTCCGTGGCCTATCTTCATGTGTCACAAACGCATGTCCTACACAGTCTCTAGAGATGGTAGTCTCCTGAGTGGAGCAGACCAGGTCAAGGAACCCTTATCTAAAAGCTAACTCAGAGAACAGAACTAGTAGACTGCCACCCTGGAGATATCTCCTGTGTAGTTTCAAAAACAGAGGCCAACAGCAAAAGGACGGGGTGACTAAAGACACAGAGAGTAAGGCTTGGGAGTCAGAGTGAAGACAGTGAAGCCTCCTGACTCTGTGCTCCCCAACCCTCTGAGAATGTGGAGCCACCCCTGCCCTCAGCTTGTAGAAGCATCACTCTGTCTAACTCCTGGTCAATCCCTCACATGGGGGTCCCTCTCCAGGAAGTGCGGGACACACGGCCACAGGATTCCTAGCTCTCGGGAGCCACTGCTGTTGAAGATGGCTGTCGCTCCTCGACCACTGACATGTACAAGAGGTGGAATGCCCAGGTTGGGCATGACACGTGTGAGGGCAGGCGACTATGCAGATGGCATTTAAGAGGGCACAGACTTAGTAGTAGACAATGGGATGAGAATCAGGCTACCACCCTCGGCACTGCAGGAGCACAAGTCAGTTTCTTCCATTAGGAACACTAGCTAGTAACGCTAGCTTCTATTCTTTGGAGAAAAAGTCCCAGCTATGCTTGCCAGGCCCCTCAGAACTTTCAAGAAATGTGGGAACATTGACACAGCAGATAGAGAAGAGGGAAGCTTTAGGAGTGAAAGAATTCACAGAGAAAACTCACCTATGGCTTTAGGGACACAACCTGGAGAAGGAGAGGGGACATAGGGCAGAGTGAGCCATAGAGACATGCAGAGCGGTGAGAGGAGGGGCTACATAGATGATGATCATGTAGCCAAGAAAACTCTGAAGCACGCTTGAAGTGCATATGGTGATCACAAGGAAGTAGGTACTAAGCACAGGTCAGTCAGTCCCAACCCTGTATGGCTCCTGTACACATCCTGGATTCAGTGACATCGAGACAGGTCATTTCTAACTCTCAGAGGTGCCAGAAGGACTTCTAATTTCCACCTTACTTTTTCCTCTCCTTCAAATTTCCTTCCCCCAGGATGTAGCTGTGACCAAAGTAGAATACGAACTCAATTCAGTAATTCCTTGTGAATTTTCTTATCGTGTAACAGAGTCGCACAGAAGGATTGTTTTATTCCTGTCCTTAAAGCTTGAATTTTTTCATGAGCCAGGAAGTAAGGCAAGGCAGGGTTTGGCAAAACAGAGAGCTTGTCCATGGCATGGTGTCTGGCATCCATCTTGCTTCCTAATCTTGGTTTGTGGAAAGGCACAATGAGACCCAAAAAATGGACAGTGCATCATTGGTTCTGTGTTCCCAGCTGTGACCTGCCAATACCAGGCACAGCTGGATACATGCTGCCCTTTAATGTGCCTTTAGGTGGATGGGGAGTGGTGACTGTTCATCACTGTGGGTACATGATATATGGCTCTAGTATTCCTTGAAGTTCAGTTTCACTTGCAAAGACTAGAAACAAATATCAGAGATAGTGGAAAGCAAAGAGGCATTGTACAGAAGCTAATAAAGTAGCTTTGCCTGACGCATAGCGTTAGTTACTTTCCTGTGGCTGTGAGAAAACACCATGACCCAGGGATCTTCTGAAAGAAAGAGTTGTGGTTTATGACCCCCAGGGTTAGAATCCATTATAATAGGGATGTAGGTATGGAGGCACCTGTAGCAGGATGCTGAGAGATAGCGTCTTCAACCTCAAACATAAAGCATCAGAAACCAAACTGGAAGTAGAGGAATGCTATAAACTCTCAGAGCCTCCCCTCCCCCACTGGCATACTTCCTGTAGCAAGCCTGCTCTTCTCCAAACTGTGCTATTAACTGAGGACTAAGTGTTCAAGTATGTGAAACTAGATGGGACATTTCTCACTCAACTTATCACAGGCATCCTCCCAACAAACTCAATGACTGGCAGATGTTGCTACTCTGCCCCCCCACCCCCACCCCCGTGGCTGCCTGTAATACCTGTGATGGGTCAGATTGTGAATACTTTACATTCTGAGAGCCTTTAGGCTACACCAGGGATGCCTAGTCCTGCAGAGGCAGTAGCATGATGGGTGGCAGACAGCAAGTGGCCGAGTTCTGAGATGTTTACTCCCAGAAATGGACAGGGGCCAGATGTGATCCATGGACTACAGTGTACCAGAACCCTGGGTTCTTCCCTCTGATCACTGTGAGGTGTCTGCAGGATCTCTGAGGCCATTTAGTTACCCCTACTTCACAGCCAGTTCATCACAAGCATCACATGAGTTAGAGAATGTCTGAGTCAGATCTCAGTCCCCTTCCAGGGATTGGTAAGTCATTTTTGACCCTCATCCACTTAGCACTTTAGTCTTCCCACTGGGACAGCAAATCACATTCACTGCACTGGTAGTTGCATCCCACTGACTTGACCAAGGTTACCTCCATCATCCTCAGGGACCTGAGGTCTGGTGCAAGCTCACCCTTGCCCTCAGCTATTGGCAGATGAAGCTGTGTCAGGAGGGGGTCTTGTCTTTCCATAGTCATGCTAAACCTCAGAATGTGACTGGTATTAGAGACAGGGCCTTTAGGAAATAATTATCATTAAATGAAGTCCTGTGTGTGTGTGTGTGTGTGTGTGTGTGTGTGTGTGTGTGTGTATGTGTATGTGTATGTGTATGTGTATGTGTATGTGTATATGTATATGTATATGTAAATGATTTCCTTCTGGTATCTGCCAGGTGTCCTTATAGGAAGAGAGGTGACCATGTGAGATCCTAGGTAAGATCAGATGGTCTGAGACTCAGGAGGAGCCATCCTAAGAACCTGATCTTGGGCCTTTATCTTCTAGAATGCAGGGTCTCTCCATCTTCATATTTGAGTTCATGTCTGTAACGCCCTGCTCTGGTGAGTTGTTTTAGCTGGGAACATTGTGAAGAGGAAGTATGGACAAGCTGTCACGTCAGATGGTACCTTGACCCTTCCCCAATCTCCACACAGTCATCTGCATGTGCTCTGGGGACGCTGGGGACAAACAGGGAAGGGCACTAGAGACTAGACTTACGGCTAGACAATACTGTGAGACTGTTGGCTATAGGGGCAGACTAGAGACAGGCCAAACGCCTAGGGCTGTGTTGAAGGCGCTAGGTGAGGCCGGGAAGGGGAACCCAGGCAGGTCTTCTGAGTTTCACAGCCCAGGCTGTGGAGGATCCTCAGGTAAAGCCTCACAGGGTGAGAGAGCTCCCATGTATCAGGGTCCAAGCTCCAGAAAACAGGTTCCTGATGGTACAGTGGATAGAATTCCTTGCTGAATAGAATCAGAAAGGATTCAAGCCTCCTGGGGGACAGGCTTAAAGAAATAGGCTGTGGTCAGGATGTCCTTGAAGACTCAAGTCTTTCTCATTTTCTGCTGTATCTCCGAAGATTATCTCCATTCTGAAGTGAATAGGGTGTGACACAGCAGTTGCCAATGAGGTTTCTTCCCCTGCAGTCTGCAGGGCAGACCCAGATTGACGACAACCTCAAATTTTACTAGTGGTTTTCAAAATAAAAACATGTGATTGATCCTTTTTAAACACACGCGCACATGCGCAAACATGCACGTGCGTGTGCATGCTCTCTCTCTCTCTCTCTCTCTCTCTCTCTCTCTCTCTCTCTCACACACACACACACACACTCACACACACACACACACACACACTTTGGGATGAAGACTTGGAAAAATTTCACTCCACTGACTCTGCCCGGCCCAAAATTGGGGGAAAAAATGATTTTTCCCCTCAGAAAAACTATCCCAGGAAGGGGAGAGAGAAAACTGGAGGTGTAGTGCCATTGAGGCCCATCCCTCAGCGATGCGTCAAAGACCTGAAAATGAATACAAATATTTTCCAAACACTCGGAGATGGTCTGTGCCTGTGAGTCAGAAAGACAATAGGACAGACAGGATGGAGCCTCCATGGTATGGCCCTGTGCCAGCCTTAGGACAGCTGTGCTGCATGCAAGAATCACAGCAGCTGTATTTAAACTAGAAAATAATTCTCCTTTTATTTAATGTGCACAGTCTTTTTAGTTTTCAGAAAGGCAACATTGGCAATTAGACTGTGTGCATTTCTTGGATGGCACTGGATTTGCTGTTTTTGTTTGCCACGTCTGTGATCTCTAGTCCCGAGACAGGATGGTGATGGCCCAAGCCAGGTTTCCTAGAGAGAGGGGGCTTTCTGGCCACCTTTCCCTTTGTTGAAGGGAATTTCAGACATGCCCATGTCCCCACCTTCCTGGAGGGATGGCAACAATTTTATTCTCTACTGCGGCGGTTTGATTTTGATTTGGAATGCTGAGGCCAGGCAAAAAAGAAGGGAGGGGAGAGGAGACAAGAAGAGAGCTAGAGAAGAGAGAGAGTTCTGGCCTGCTTGGGCATACTGGGGACAGCAAGACAAATGATATTGTTGAAGAGACAAAGGGACAAGTCTTCCCTGAGATACTCGGGAAGGTGTGTGCCCATGAGGTGGTCAGAGTACTGCTATGTGAAGAGCTCACAATGTCTGGGGGATGGTAGTGTGTGTGTGTGTCTCTATGTGTGTGTGTGTGTGTGCGTCTCTCTGTGTGTATGTCTGTTTGTCTCTGTCTCTATGTGTGCGTATATGTATCTGTTTGTGTCTCTATGTATGCGTGTCTGTGTGTCTGTATGTGTGTATGTCTGTGTAGGTATGTTTCTGTGTGTATGTGTGTGTATGTGTGTCTTTATGTGTGTGTGTGTACCTGTGTGTCTCTATATGTGTGTTTGTGCCTTTCTGTGTTTGTCTGTGTGTCTGTATGTGTGTGTCTGTGCGTTTCCCCCTTCCTCTACAATGCTCATTGCACCTCCTAAGCAGCTGATCTGGTTTATATAAAGAGGTAGAAACTGGATAAGAAGCAGAGTGGATGGCCTCAGACTTTGAATTCTCAAAAAGAAACCCAGAGTCATCCACCACCTCCACAGAAACAGCACCTTCCAGACCCAGACTGCGGCAGCATACACAAGCCCTGCACAAGTTCATACCAGACAATATCCCAGAACTGAGCAGGGAAGTGGACACAAGCCCTGCCCTCATCAAGAAGCCATTTCTAACTGATATCTGCTGGGGAAGAGAAATGTTTTTTTCCAATGGAGTGTCACTGGAATGATAAACTTAGGAGTGTGTGTACTTTTAAAAAAATCAATTTTTGTACATCTTTTTTGAGTGTGATGGGGAGAGAAACATAAAATTGGGTGGGTAGGGAGGTGGAGAGGATCTGGACGGTGTTGCAAGAGGGAAAATAATGTGATCAAAGATAAAAGGGAAACAGCTTGGCTCCTGCCTTCTTCTCTGCCCACTGAAATTCAAGCTGGAAGCCTGTGAGATGGGGAACAGAACTCTCTGTTCAGGACAATAGCAACAGCTTCTTTAAGGGATTCCTCTTCTATGCTTCACACATATAGTATAGCTCCCTTATTGGTTACAGGTATTGTCTTAGTCAGGGTTTTACTGCTGTGAACAGACACCATGACCAAGGCAAGTCTTATAAAAAACAACATTTAATTGGGGCTGGCTTACAGGTTCTGAAGTTCTGTCCGTTATCATCAAGGTGGGAGCATAGCAGCATCCAGGCTATCATGGCGCAGGCAGAGCTGAGAGTTCTTCTACATCTTCATCCAAAGGCTGCTAGTGGAAGACTGACTTCCAGGCACCTAGGGTGAGAGTATTAAGCCTACACCCACAGTGACACACCTACTCCAACCAGGTCACATCTATTCCAACAAGGCCATACCTCCAAATGGTGCCACTCCCTGGTCCAAGAATATACAAACTATCACATTCTACTCCCTGGCCCCCATAGACTTGTTCAAACACATGAGTCTATGGGGTGGAGCACACTTAAACATATCATAATGCAAATGCATTTAGTCCAACTTTCAAAGTCCTCATAGCCTATAGCAGTCTCAACAATGTTAAAAGTCCAAAGTTCAAGGTCTCTTCTGAGATTCATCCAATCACTTAACTGTAATCCCCAAAGCAAGACAGGAAAACAGTTGGACAAACTCCAAACTCTGCATCTCCATGGCTGAGGTCAAAGCCGTCTTCCTTCACGGCCTAAGCTTGGCTGTCCTGGATCTTGCTCTGTAGATTGGCCTTGAAGGCAGAGATCAGCAAGCCTGACTCCTGGGATTAAAGGTGTGTGCCACCATGACTGGATCTAAATTTAGCTGGATAGGATCTTGCCCCAAGGTCCCATTCCCTTAATCTGTTATCTCCTAGAACACAGGATTTTGCTCCATTTCACTTCCTGGTACNCCTTTAATATTCAAACCATATATTTTATATTTTTCCTTTCTAAGCTGTTATGCTTGTTCAAACTTCTCTTTGTGAGACTTAACCAGAGAACAAAGTCTCTACTGGGCTTCTTTGAAACTTCCTTTGTCAATGCAATTAATCTGAGTCTCTTCACCTTAGCCTCAGGCAGGCTTTTCAGACAAGGGCAAAAAGTAGCCACATTCTTCACCAAAATACCACAAAAACAGTCTTTATGCCACATTATGAAATTCTTCTCCTTTGAAATCTCTTGGGCCAGGTCAACACAGTTCAAATCCCTCCCAGCAACAAAGTTTTCCATATTCCTACTAGGATGACCCATTAAGCCCCATTTAAAGCATTCTACAGCTTTCCAAATCCAAAGTCCCAAAATCCACATTCTTTCAAATGAAAACATGGTCAGACCTATCACAGAAATACCCCAGTCCCTGATAGCAACTTTTGTCTTAGGGTTTTACTGCTGTGAACAGACACCATGCACCATGACCAAGGCAAGTCTTTAAAAAAAAAAAAACCAACAACAACAACAACAACAAAAAAACAATAACAAAAACAGACACATTTAATTGGGGCTGGCTTACAGGTTCCAAGGTTCAGTCCATTATCACCAAGGCAGGAAAATGGCAGTATCCAGGAAGGCATGGTGCAGGAGGAGCTGAGAGTTCTACATCTTCATCCAAAGGCTGTTAGCAGAATACTGGCTTCCAGGCAGCCAGGATGAGGGTCTTAAAGTCCATACCCACAGTGACACACCTACTCCAACAAGGCCACACCTACTCCAACAAGGCCACACCTACTCCAATAGGGCCACACCTTCTAAAAGTGCCACTCCAGGCCGAGCATATAAAATCCACCCACTCCCCACTGTGTCCCCACTGGAGCTAGACAGAGGTCAGAGGGGAGAGGGCAGAGGCCCGACAGCACTGTCCGGAACAGCGGAGTGGCACCAGCAACTGACTGTTACACTCAAGTGCAGAAGGCAAGTGACAGCAACTACGGTTATGTCTAGCAAAAGTCAGGTACTAGCTAAGTGATGCCTTTGATGTCCTTTGATGTCATGTGAGCAAGGCCTTAGCAGTTACGCTGTCAGAGCAGCCTGAACCAAGAGCCAGTCAACCCTCAATCACAGGGACAAAACATTGTCGCCA
The DNA here is from genome assembly GCF_900095145.1 of Mus pahari. Taxonomy (NCBI): domain Eukaryota; kingdom Metazoa; phylum Chordata; class Mammalia; order Rodentia; family Muridae; genus Mus; species Mus pahari. Next base: position 23,064,343 of record NC_034591.1, read on the forward strand.
TGCAGGGGGTGGAAGAGCAGCTCCAGACTAAGGGGACAGAGGTAGGACTGGTTGGAGATAGGACTGGGTCACTCTCCTTTCTGCTGAGCTGGAAGATGGAGGGTGGCTTCCTGGCTCCTGGATGAAACCCACAGAACTTGTGGGGCCTGGTCACATCTAACCCAGACACCCAGACACTAGTTCATTTCATAGCAAAATTCACAGCAGTTGTCTTTTTAAAAATAATATTTAAAAATTATTTATTTTGTATGTATGTATGTGTGGTGTGCATGTGTGTACGTGTTTTCACGTGTGGGTGTACATGCACGTATGTTCACATGCGTGTGGAGGCCAGAGGCTGAGAAGATGTCTTCTTTGGTTGCTTTCACTATTCACTGAGGCAGAGTCTCCTGCCGAATCCAGCAAGTCTAGCCAAGCAGCTGGCCCCATGGCAGTCCCTGTGTCTGTCTTCTGAGCTCAAGAATTACAAGTGAGCTGCCACGCTTGCCAGCTTTTATATGTGCCCAGGGACCTGAACTCTAATCCTTACACTACTGCCACATATAGTTTGTTCAGTAAACCGTCTACACTCCCTCAATGCATTCATTTTACAATTAGCTTGCAAAGTGTTACATTTTCTTATGGCATTTTCAAACAGAATTTTCATTTGTTGCCCTTTCTTACTCCATTTCTCCCCATTCCCTCCTCTTGCACCCTTTCATCCCCAGAATTTTCTTTGTACTCGCATGTCACATGTGTCCTGTTGTCATGCCCCCTCCTCAACCCCTTCCCCACTTTTGTCTCCTTTCTAGCTCCATACCATGTACCTGTGCTCACACCTGTGTAAGGTAAGCAGGGAGCCAAAACTCACAACAAAGAGTTGAGGTTACCAGAAAGGATCCTGAAGAGGATCCCAAGTGGAGGCAAGATGGCCCAGCTGATGCCCAGAAAGAATAGAGCATTCTCAGGGAGGGGACAGAGCAGAGTTAGGAATGCCCTAAGAGCACGCTCATATTCTTGTCTTCTTTGAGCCATATAATTACAAATTCATCTTAAAATAGAACTTCAATCCATATTTTGATTACAAAAGTAAGAAACAACAACAGTACAACAGTTATATACAGAACTTAAGTAGAGATTTGACAAATGTGCTGTCTTACTCTATGAAACTATTTCAGGTTATTGAAAAACTGATTTTACGAAGAAACATGACTGTTAATAGGAAACTCAATAAAAGACAAAATAAAAATTATAGACTACTCTCATTTTAAAACAAAATTGCCAAAATTACAAATAAAATATCATGACACTGAGGACATAAGAGACAACTGACCAAGCAGAACAGCACAGTATAAAGGGATGTAGACATTATCCATCACCAACACACGTCAAGAGCACCACTCATGGGAAATTATAGCAGTAATTTCTAATGAAAACTACATGCAAAATAGACAGGAGGAAAATATATAGACAGATATTTTACGGCTGGGAATGATGTAGCTCAGTAATAGAGCACTCTGGATTCATTCTTCAATACTACTCCCAAATAGAGTATTTAATAAAATCAACAGCAGATGTTAAAATGCCAAATTTACTTAATATGCTAATATCTGGTTGTGTTCATTTTCTTCAAACAACATAATTTTATTTTTCTTTATGACTAAATGAAACTCTATTGACTACGCATCACACACACACAAACAGATATATGCACACACAGAGACACAGACACATACACACATGGACAGAGAAAAGAGTCACATCTTCACATCAAAAGGAGTACAGTGTGTACCTGTGTGTAACTACACTTCAGCATAAATTGACAACCTAAACATTGTCAAAAACCAGGACAACATCTAGGCTGAATTCCACATGCACGTGCATGTCTCCTAGCATCAATCAGGTATGTCAGAACTGGAATATATGGCCTTGTAAAATCCTCACCATCTATTAAATGGTACTGCTCTCCACCCAGCAGTTACAGCCAGAGCTTCAGGAACCTCCTCCTTCATGTCCCTTTCTCCCTCCTCCCTCCTCCTTCCCTCCCTTCCCCTTCCTCTTCCTTCCTCCCTCCTCCTGTCTCCCTCATCCCTCCTCCTTCCTCCCTTCCCTTTCCACCTCCCTCCTTCCTCTTCCCTCCCCCTCCCTCCCTCCTTCTCTTTTCCTCCTTCCCTC
>NC_034591.1:23066524-23082410 GCF_900095145.1 Mus pahari
CTCTCTCTCTCTCTCTCTCTCTCTCTCTCCCTCCCTCCCTCCCTCCCTCCCTTCCTCGTTCCCTCCCTCCCAACTCCAGAAGCTGCCAAATAGAATTAGGACAGGTTGGTGATAGGTCTGGTCTGCTTTTTTGTTCATGGATGGCATCTTCTCTGTGCTCTCAAAGCAGACAGGGGCCTCCAGTCTGGAGAAGAAAACATGAAGGCTAGCAGCCAGATGCTATTGCATGATTTTTCCCTGGGAGATCTGAGCAAATGCCTATCTATCCCAGGCAGGGTGCTTGACAACACCAAAGACACAGAGGCATCCAAGTCTAGCTTGGGGATCTAATGAGTCTATCGGGTTACACAGGAGAGTATGAGTGAGGGGTTCTTACAGGAGTATAAAAGGTTTACTACTCAAAGGTGACTCAAAGGTACCCGCATCCTCCCAAATCTACCCCAGCCTGGGTGACAGCTTTTATTTATTTTTTTTTATTTTTATTTTTGTAATTAATTTATCTTTTACACTCCATATTCCATTCCCTGCTCCCCGCATCCACCATCCAGCTGATCCATATCCCACACCTCCTCCCCACCCCTGTCTCCATGTGGTGCCCCCACCCCCACCCCACCTGACCTCTGAACTCCCTGGGGCCTCCAGCCTCTTGCATCATCTCAGATTGAACAGAGACCTGGAAGTCCTCTCCAGTATGTGTGTTGGGGTCCTCATATCAGCTGGTGTATGCTGCCTGTTTGGTGGTCCAGTGTTTGAGAGATCTCAGTGGCCCAGATTAATTAAAACGGACAGCTTTTAAATATGGCATTTCTGCGGTTCTCTGCACAGGCCCACCAGAGTCCCCTCCCTAGCGTTTACTAGCATAGCCTTCTGGAGGGCCCTGTGAGTCCTCCTTTTCTTTCCCCCCGAGAGGAAGCACCAAAGAGTCCCCTCCCTAGCGTTTACTAGCATAACCTTCTGGAGGGCCCTGTGAGTCCTCCTTTTCTTTCCCCCGAGAGGAAGTATCTCAATTAGGAGGAGACAGCAATGTAACAGATGTCAAAATGCACATTGAATTTGTAGACAGAGGGAGGACAACCCTGGCATGCACGGCCACTGCTGTATGGAGTTGGGCTCCAGGTGACAGTCAACAGCAGAGCCACAACGTCAGCATACCAAACAAACAGTGATTCCTACAAATGTGTCACCGTCACCTGGCGGAAGACAGGCATGCTTGCACCTTGCCCTGCTTACTGTGAGCCACCATCTTAACGGCTCCATTTGGCCTATTAGTCACATTTCTGCCAAACTGCCAAACTCTTTCCTGGGCTCTAGGGCCAGGCTGCCTTTCCTGTGTGCTTGCTTATGGTTCTCTGTGCACTGGGATGCTTTTTTGGCTGCACTTCAGTTCCCATCCTCATGCTGAGCTCTGAAGACTTGATGTGTGCAACATAGAACTCCTGCTCTTAGGCAGCTTTCTTACTGAGCCTGAAGATGTCTGGGTGGAGAAAGTGCCTACTGTGTAGTCATTAAGACTTAAGTTTGGATCCCCAGCACCTGTGTAAAAGCTGGGCACAGAGGCAAGCCTCAGTAACTCCAGCCCTTAGGGGACAGAAATGGGCAGAGCCTCGGTGCTTGCTGACCATACAGTTTAGATGAAACAGCCAGCTCTAGGTTCAATGAGACCCTGTCTCAGGACATAAGAAAGACAAGTGATCGAGAATGGTACCTGGCCTCCATACATGCTTATATGAATACTCGCATATATACACACACACTTATACACACAGTCACACATGTATAGTCATACATGTGTATACATACATAAATACACTCATTCACATAACACATACATGAAATCACTCATGTATACATATCTACATATATGTACATATAGATATATACATGCACACATACACATATTCATCTATCATGCTTGTACACATGTACACATACACATATACATACATAAAATCATACATGTAAACACGTACACGTAATCATGTATGCCCACATACAAACACACACATATACACAATACATACATACACATAATCACATATATATATACACACACACACACACACAACAACAACAACAACATATACCATTCTTGTTGGCTGTGGTAGTATATACTTATAATCTCTGTACTCAGGGAGAGGAGAAAAAAAGATCACAAATTCAAAGCCAACTACACAGCTAGTTCAAAACCAGCCTGAGCTGTATAGTGAAACCCTATCTCAAAACCAAGGACTGGGTTAAGTCCGAGATGTAGTGGAGTTGCCCAGTATGCAAAGCTCTGAGTTCTGTTACTAGAGCTACTCCCAGTTCTTTACTTGAGATTTTCTGTTTGTTGGCTAGTTTTTCCTGTCAAGTAGACACAACCTAGACTCACTTGGAAAGAGGGAAATTCCTTTGAAGAGTTGCCTCCATCAAACTGGCCTATAGCCGTGTCTGTGATAAATTAAGTGATGATTGGTGTGGGTGGGTCCAGCACACCGTGGGCGGCAGCACTAGCCCTAGATGGGTGGGTCTTGGTGAAGAAAGCTAACTGAGCAAGTCAGACAGCAAGCCAGTAAGCAGCACTCCTCCATGCTTTCTGCTTGATGGACTATGGCCTGGAAGATAAATCAAATAAACCCTTTCCTCTCCAGCTTGCCTTTGGTCCTGATGTTTATCACTCCAATAAAAATAAGACTAGAATACCTGCTAGGCAAGCCAGGGGTCTACCATTCTCATTCTTTGTGTCAAAATGGATTGTTCTTTAAACAGAACTGCTTAGACACAGCAGTCGTCCCGAGTACAGTCATTGCTTGGACCAGGGTTCCATCATCCCAGACCCTGGCTTTGCTGCTTTGCAAAGATGACTTGGCTCTTCTGCCTCGGTTTCTCACCTACAAAGCTGAGTTGTCAATAATGTTTCTCTCAGAATGTTCATGAAGATTCCATGAAGTTACTATGACTCAGCAGTGAGAACAGCACCTGGCACACCATAAACACGGAATGAACAGTGAGCTGGGACTGTTCCCCGGGTTGCCTGCCAACAAGAGTGGGCTGTTGGTGTTACTACAACCATTGCTGCTACTGATTCATAGTCTCTGGTAAATGCTTTCTGGTTATGAAATTACTTTAAGTGCATGTGGTCTTTTTGTCTTTAAAATTAGCATTACTTTTATTGGCACATCTAATTTATTGTAGGTAATAAGTGTGTCTTTCAAGTGTATCATTATCAAGCACTTTGACAGTACTCATATTCCATGTCTGTCTCTCCTCCATCCTCTTGGCTCATTCCTTCTCCTTTCATTTTCATATCACATGGTTTATGCATCTATTTAAAATCTAGGATCCACAGATGAGAGAAACCATGTACATCTTTGCATATGGTCTTTTTTTTAACCAAAAGTAAGTAAGTTTGAGCTGAGCAATCAGATAGTGCACAATAGCTAAACCTACGTGAAAGATACCTGCAATTGCCCCCATGCTCAGTCCTGCCCCTCACTTACCCCACTGACCCTGCCTCCTGCTTCAGCAACCTGGGAACCCGCACTGCAAATGCAGTGTCAGAAACCAAGCCCTGTGACACCTAGTGACTAATGACATACTGACACTATCAGGGTGTGGAATGGCCATTATCTTAGAACAGAGTAAGGCTATATAAAGACAGTGTTGGGAAATTAGCAGTGATCAGAAGACCAAAACAACAATGACAACAACAACAACAACATTCTTGGTGTCCTCTTGCCTCAATCCCCAGTCCTTGTGGAAGCCTCATTCTCAGCCCGCAGGAATATCTTGAGGGTAACGTGACCAGAGGATCTACACCCTAGGGGAGTCAGTCAGAAAGTCCCTATTCTAGAAGAACCAGGAAGTCTTCAAGAGTCTAGAAGAACCAGTAAGTCTGTATTCCAGAGGAATTTCTAGGAATCTTCAAATATAAAGCAAGGGACTGTGGAATGGCCAGAGTGAGGCAGGGTGAAAGGTTTTGAATTGTGCCCTGGAACTTTTCAATTCCCCTAATTCCAAGGTTGTTCTGAAAAATTTCAAGGCCTTTTGGGTGCATTTAAAAAATTATGGAGGAGATTATTTAAAGTTGTTCACTAACTGTAAACTGCCACCTACCACAAGGTTCCTAGAAGGAACCTACCACAGTTCCTCTGCACTGTCCATGGTAGCATGGTAGTATCAGAGGGCTGTTCCATAGGATCACAGTTAAAGGCAAGACCACACTTTCAGCAGCATAGTGTTACCTATGTGACCAGTCAAGGAATGGTTATTGGAAAGAGAAGTGTGGTTCTGTGCCCTGAGGAAAAAGAAGATGTTTGACTGCCCTTATATGGAGATAGGAGATGTGTCCCCTTGGTCACTGAGTGGCTATAATTAGCACCTGTCTTAGCTGGTAACAATACATAGTGTATGAATGCTACCATGTCCAGCAACATCCTAGACAAGTGTTTCCCCAAACAGCCACAGGCTCAGGGTTTCTCTGCTCAGGCTAGGTGCCTGAGTATCAGATAGTAGCCAGGAGAGCTGTGAAGCTGCTCACCTCGGAAAACACAAAAAGAGAACGCCTGCAACTCCAGGAGGGAGGGTCCCAGCTTTTCAAAGGTTCAGATCAGGTGGGAGGACACAAGTTCACTAGCAAGGCCTGAGCTGCTGCAGATTCTTATTCCCTTCCACCCAGCTCCATGTCACTGACCCAGTGGTTATCCATTAGCAGCCTGCTCTTTACCTCTGACCATCATATTCTTTCCATCCATGTGGCATCTGATGCACCATCTTTTAGCATCAGAGCTAAAATGCAGAATGTTCAGAGGTGCTCCAGAGAAGTACGGCATGACCATCACACTGTGGATCAGGTTCACAGTGCTGCATGCTCATCACACCGTGGATCGGGTTCACAGTACCGCATGCCCATCACACCATGGATTGGGTTCACAGTACCGCATGTCCATCACACTGTGGATCGGGTTCACAGTACCGCATGCCCATCACACTGTGGANTGTGGATCGGGTTCACAGTACCGCATGCCCATCACACTGTGGATCGGGTTCACAGAACCGCATGCCCATCACACTGAGGATCAGGTTCACAGTACCGCATGCCCATCACACCGTGGATTGGGTTCACAGTACCGCATGTCCATCACACTGTGGATTGGGTTCACAGTACCGCATGCCCATCACACTGTGGATCGGGTTCACAGTACCGCATGCCCATCACACTGTGGATCAGGTTCACAGTACTGCATGCCCATCACACTGTGGATCAGGTTCACACTTTCTGGGAAGGACAGGGCCTGCCTTTGCCTTACTGCTGACCTTCTTTGGGTCTTTTAGTCAAGAGGGTTTGAGATTAGTGCTGTGCTCCCAGTAGGTCAAATTCTCTGGGAGTTGCAGATAGGGGAGATAATCCAACTGAGATAGGTGTCTCTTCCAGTCCAGATGTTCTTCTCCCCTGCCTGGAGACAGCATAATCAGATGGCCAGCCAGTGGCTGATCAGCATTCTCAAGAGACAGCCCTGGTGCAACACAGCACCAGCTTCTGTGATGCCAACACTAGGCACCAGATCAGCCCTGGGAAGGAGGCTGCATGCCAGGAACACATGTGATTTCTGCCTGGCCACCACAACTGCTGTTATGTTCCTTTGGGTCAGCAATGTGGTGACTGTTGCACAGAGAGACTGCTGCTGGGCTCTGGCTCTGTGCTGATGTGGTCCATCGCAGTTACAGGTCTGCTTCAGACTGTATCACCACTTTCCAAGAAGAATGTAGCACTCCATCAGTGCAAAACCTCCTTCAGGACATGTGTACCCTGTGCTGGCTCCCCTGGGGGCTCTACCCAAGGCTCGCTTGTCCTTAGACTTCACTTCTTTCTTCCTTGTCTAGATCTTCATTCTACTGCCTGATGCCCAAGCCCCTGTTCTTCTGGGCTAAGTGATGCTAGGAGTTCCTCAGCATCTTGGGCCTGCATCCTGTCATCCTGGATCTTTGCAGCACTGTCACATAAGTAGCAGTGGAGCCCTCTACGTCAGGGCATCATGCCTAGCTCATCAGCAGGGTGCTGTCTCCATGGGAGGTTGCAGATCTAGAACTAACTCAGGTTCAGAAACAGGAGGGATATGATTATGATTGTTAGGAATAACTACTCTTAACAATTCTTGCTGTGTGTGTGTGTGTGTGTGTGTGTGTGTGTATGTTTTGTATGGTTGAATGTCTTTACTGTTCAACTTCTGCTTTGTGAATTCATGCTTTGTGATTTTTTCCATTTTGCTGGATTTTTAAAAATTCTTTATGCTAATCCTTAAAGCAATGGTTTGGACCTTCCTAATTCTCTAATATTGGAAGTTGTGAATATTCCTCTCTGCACAGCTTCAGCTACACCACATATCTGCTCTTCCAATGAGGTGGTAGTGTGTGTGTGTGTGTGTGTGTGTGTGTGTGCTCATGCATGGGTGTGGGTATGTGTGTGTATGTGTGCGTGTGTGTGTGCATGGGTGTGTAGGTACTGCAGTGCTCTTGTGCAGGTCAGAGAACAATGTCTGGTGTCAGTCCTTACCATCCACTTTGTTTGAGACTGGGTCTCTCTTCTTCACCTCTATATTTGTGACTAAGCTGGGCCATGAGCTTCTGAGGATTCTGGGATTCTCCTGTATTCACCTCCTATCATGCCATAGGAGATCATATCAGATCCTCATACCTGTGAGGCAAGAGCTTTACCTTCTGAACCATCTCCACAGCCCAAAGTGGGATTTTTGATACAGTATAGTATTTGATGTCTAGACACACTGACACATGCGGGAAGAAGAGAAAAGACACTTCTGAATCCTCATGTCCTTAGGGGTGGAGCACACCTGCTTTCTTGCTGGTGTGACTGGGTTTAACTCCACGTGCTGCTGCAGAGGTACCACACATAGCTGCCACGAGGCTGGCTTTTATCCATCAGTTGTCACTTGTAAAAATCCTTTGAGCTGCCTCAGCAGCCAGGCTGGTGAGCTGAAAAGAATTGCTACGCTGCGTCCTGAGGTCAGAAGCTCCAGGGTAGTGGATTTCCCCTTCCCACTGGGAAGTAAGGCTGCTTTTAGCTTATGCTCTTCCCTGGAGGGGTTGGGACACTTTGAGCGCCCCCCCCCCCAGCTCTCCTTAATAAAACTGTTTTGCTCCCATCAACCAAGAGACTAGTGCACGGATCCTAACAACTGCCAGCTGTGCTCCTCACGTTATAAACTTGAGCATTAGGGAAAACCCACCAAGGTGGATAAATACACGTCCTTGGTGATCCCCAGGGACCTCCCTTGGCCTGTTGTATTATATGGCGTATGGGACGCTAACACAGTGCCTTTGTATTGTCTCGTCCCTGAATGTCACTGTTAAAATAGCCCGCCCCCCCCCCCAACATCTGGGTCCCTTGTGGCCTATGTAAATGGATACAGGTCCCACACTGGAGGCATGATGATGGCATCCAGCCCTTTTTCTTGTAGCCTCATAGGGTTAGTGTTTGGGGTTAAGTGATGCCTTTGACAGCTGTCCATCTCCCTTGCCCTGGAAGCACTGTGTTCCATCAGACATGTTCAGAGCTCTCTGGGGCTGGGTTACTATGGCTGCTACTCTAGCCTTTAAACTGTCTGTGTCACTGTCTACTTTGCCTGTGGTGTTCAGCACTCGCAGCTCTCCGATTATTGTACAGTACTGTAGCTGCTGTTGCTCTTGGCAGTGTGGCTAGCTCTTGGTAAAGGAACTGCAATTGCAGTGAAAGAAATGATGTTGAGCCAAAGTAGGGGGCGTTGATGAATGGGTGTGCATTTTCAACAGAGGCTTCTGCTCTGACCCTAGGTGCAGGCTCTAGGCATCAAGGCAAGGCCTGACTTGTGCACCCTTCTCCCAACAGAAGGTGAAGAGAACCCCCCGGGAGAGATTTCTATCTCGGGCAAACAGCTCCTTCTGCTGGAATGAATCTGGAGGCAGGAAGCTCTTGGGGCCTAGTGTTCCTACAGGCTGTAGAAGAGTGGCTTCTTACTGGGGATTGAAGGAATCTGGGGAAGAACAGTTTAGCATCCACTCTACCATGTCTCTGTACCCTCCTGGGAGGCTGGAGTTCAAGTACAGAGATGGCTAGATGTACTTAGTACTAGCTAGTTTATTCTTCTTAGAATGAAGTTGCCTCAGTCAAAACCCAATCTCATCACTATGCAAGTAATTTGTTCTAAGTACCCCTCCTGGTAAACCCAATATAATTCAAACCACAAGGCCTTTTAAGGGAACTGGGACCACACACACCAAACTCTTTCACAGCACCTGGACCCTAGCAGTAGCACTTCAGTGGATGCTCCTCTTCTCAACATTAGTGATGCTTTCTGATCACCACAGTGTCCTGTGCCTTCCTTAAAAGTATAGGCATGGGTCATGACACAGCACTTACCACATGTGCCCAAGGCCATGTGTTATATTCTCAGTACTCAAAGTGAAAAGTGCAGCTACACCCTGAAGGCTGCTCTCCTCAAAATCCTGTTCACCTTGTTCTTCCCAACTCTGAGCTTGCCACAAAAGCTTCCCCTCTGAAACGGCAGTGTCTGAATCTGTCCGAGGGCTGAGCTCTGCACCAGTGCAGGAGCAAAGATAGACTCAGAGCTTAGAGGGTACTACTGGATGCCCCTGTGACCGCCTCTGGAGCAGACCCTTGTGATCAGGTAACTGTGTGTCTAGTTCCTGTGAGGCCCTGGGGAGCCAAACAGAAGCCACTGAAAAAGTGTTGAGGGGACAAGGCCTCCTGGCCATTTAGAGTCTAGAAAGTCTGTTTCCATGATGGGGACTTCCTATCTAGACAATTCCATAACCTCCAAACCATTTTACATGTCTACCTATGGAGGTCCATTTGCACTGCCAACTTTGCTCTTTGGTTGAAGTTGAGTCCCTCCCCCATCGCCTAGATACCAAGTTAGCTTCAGTCTCATCAGGGCAGATTCTATAGACCAATTCATTTCCATCAGATTTGCCACCAGGCTATTAGCAAGAAGGCTGCTAGGAATTTTCTAGTGGATGCTGGTGGCTGTTTGGAGTGCCGTGGGAGAAATCACATCATTTAGTAAACAAGCTGCAGTGTGCACTGAAGTTGACAAGGCAGGCAAACTGTCTGCCTGGGCATGAACAAAGCAGAGAGGCATGGTTGCTTGTCTTCTGAACAAAGGCGAAGTGTTTCTCTGTCGCTTAACCTTAAATTAAGATCTACCAGAACTAACTGTCCTTATGCACAGTAGGCAGACAGCTCTGCTTGTCAGAATTAGTTGAATGTTCACATTAACTTGAAGTTAATCCACCCCTCCAAAGGCCTGCTAGAGCCAGAGTACAAGTCCACATAATAGATCCTTTGTGTCAGGCAATGTGAAGTAAATTGTTTTAAAGCAATCATTTTAGGTTACCAAAGGGAAAAAATGACTTCCTACTGAGAGTTATTTTCTGAACAAAATTAAATATTATAAAACCATATTATTAAATTCTGTCAAAAAGGTATTAATCTTGGCATGGAAGCCATGGTTCTCCATAATTATGGATCACTGTAAACTTGACCTCTTCTGTTGTCTCGAAACCAATGTGTAACAGAGTCCGGAAGGAGAGAGCAGGAGAAGCGGAGTAGGCTCTAGAAGCATGTGTGTAGGACAAGACCCTATACCAGGCATCAGGCTTGAGACATTTCTGCTCAAACACACGATGGAAGCCCCATTAGAGGCAAGGCATCCTTTATGTGTGCATGCCCATGGAAAACACACAAACCACGGAACACTCAAAATCTTGCAAACACACACTGTCCTTCTGTGTCTGTCTCTCCCTCTCTGTGTCTCTCTCTGTCTCTGTCTCTCTCTGTCTCTTTCACACATACACACACTACACACAGAAATACATGGCATACATATACACTGAACGCACACACACACACACACACACACACACACACACACACACACACACACCATCCAGGCATTAATTTACATTCTTATATCTCACCCCCCATATGCACTCTCTATGTACACACTACATATATACTCTACATAGATTGCAAACCAACTATTACATGTTCTTACACCTCACACCCCACACATGAACTGCTCTACAAATACATCAGACATGTACTACACCCATACACATGCACACACTGCTACTCACAAACATATACATCCTCTGATATATACATGCACACCACACACCATGCCAAATATATTCTGTATACACACTGTATGTGCACATGCACTGTTAACACACAAACATCATACATCCATGGCAAAGACATATTGCATACACACTATATAAACATATACACTGTTAGAGATACATACAACACAAACAGCAGGTGGACACATGTGCTGCCACACACCCCACATCTGAAACCTGCTTACAGTGTGGAGCAGAGGCTGGTCTCTCCCCAGCTGCAGAAATCATGAGGGCCCCCTGCTATAGAATATGGCTTTCCACAGGAGAAACTGCTGAGTGCTCTAGGATCTTCTACTTCCAGCAGCAGAATCTCTCAAAGTCAATGACACTAGGATCTTTCCACACAGGACCATGCATATGTTACTCATCGCACAGAAGCATCATTAATGCTCAGAGGTTCAGCACAGGCCTGAGGTTAATGCTCTGAGGTTCGTACCATCATTATATCACCCTTCAGAGAAGGGAACTGAGGCACAACAGGTAAGCCAACTACCGTCTCAGTCCAGCATCAGCAGCCCTCATCTTCAGACTCTCCTGCCTTCTCCATCCCCAAGCCCTGTCCTACACTCCTTTGCGCTGGTCTTCCTCTTTTTTCTCTGAACTGCCTTTCTCTCTCTTCCAATGATTTTACAAGCAACCCCATCACCAAAGGTAAAATTAAGGCCCCACTTTTGCTCTGAGCCCCAGACATTCACACCCCATTTATCCTCCTAACCTTCCTGACCTGTTGGAAGAACACCATGTCACAGGGACAGCGGGAAGGTTTACAGTGCTGTTACAAATGTGATCCTTAAAAGCTCTGCCTTGTGGGCTTTGCAGCTATTAGACTCAAACTAAGAGGCCCTGGGAAGTCTGTGTTGGGTGGATGGATGCTCACTCAGCCCTGGTTAGAGCATCATTTTGCTTCTCACATTGTTCTTGGTCACCACATCCTCTGACTTTTGGCCTGCACTATGCACCAGTGATTTTAGCAATGCTGTTTATGTATATACCCTGACTATTAAACAAGCTAGCTCCTCTAGCAGTTTTTATGCTCCCTGGATGTTGTTCCGTGTAACCATCTTTTACAACATGCAGACCTTGGTGGAATTTTCAGATGTGGGATATAATTTAGGAACAGGACACATATACTAACACAAGATTGCAAACCCTAAGTTCTTTGCCAGCTGAATTAGTAAAATAGACTTTGAATTTGGCCCAACCCTACTGTGTCCTTCAGGAATGATCTGTCACAACTGTGATTCTGGAAATTTAACTTTCCAATCTCCAAGCACAGGGAGGGGGATGTGGACACCATACCAGGCATGTTGACATCTGTGCAGCAAGGAGTTCCTTACACTCTGGGAGCAGATGAAGCCGTCTCTTCAGGAGGCTCTCAGGTTCAGCCCAAGGTAAATGCAGTGGCTGTGCCCTCCACAGCGAGGTCTTCTCCCTCCCAGCCCCCCAACCCTTGAAGCACATCTGTTGGCAAACCCTTAGTGAACCGAAGCGAGGCTCTGCCCATCTCTCAACTATGCCTGCAAGCTCTAGCTCCATCCTGGGCAGACTCAGAGGAAGTACCCTTCTTTAAAGACTTCATGTTTACAGTGCCTGGAACAGTATCCATCAATGGGATTAGAGCTCCAATTGTGCCTGCTGGTCAAATGCTGCAGTGGGAGGCTGCGGCAGCAAAGGGCACCAAGGGAGTATTTAGAAAGGGAGGTAGGTTTTGTCGTTGTTGTTGTTGTTGTTGTTGTTGTTGTTGTTATTTCTGTTGTTGTTGCTTTTTTTTTTTTTCTGGCACAAGCTACCACTTAAGCTTGTGTTTAATTCCTGAGTATGGTGATCAGCTCTTAGCATCCCTGGGGTGCTTTGCTGGGTTGCTTGTGATTAACGGAATCTACATATACATAGTGTGATCTGTGAGGAAAAAGCTGGGTTTATCATATGGTGACCTATTAAACACAGCTGTCAGTCAAACTTCCATGGCTGCAGAGCCATCTATTCTGCTGGAGTAGCAATGCCTGGCTCTGTCCAAGTCCAACCCCTGCCAGGGAAACTTCTACTCTAGGCTTGCTCCTAAAGGACCAGGTCTTAGCTCTAGTAGAGTAGGGTCAGGAGTCTACTAATCAGATGTCCTCCCGGGGAGCACATATGCAGATACTGCATTTACTGGACCAACAGGGCATGGGGCACCTGTCCCATGAATGCTGAGAAGAAGATGTGTTGCCACTTGAGCAAAGTTTGGCGGTGGAGAGAAACCATGTAAGTAAATTGGGAAACCGTGAGTGTAGACAAGCAGAGAAACAACAGGCGGGGGTCTGAAAGAGGAGAAAAAGGGAAGAGGGAAGAGTAGCAGCACCCCAGGACCCGCAATGAGGTGGGACACGTACTCCATACCCAAGCCTACAACTGCCCCATGAGTCACCGCTGTCCTCCGTTGCTGGGGTGCTGTCAGAAGGAAACTCCCGGCCTCATTCAATGCCAGACTTACTCCAGAAGGTAGCTGCTCACAGCTGCTTGCCTTGGGTCTTTTTTATAACCCACTTCCAGTCATGGTGAGAAAGAGATCCAGCTCCAACTCCCTGGGACCTGGAGGGGCCATCACCTTCTCCCTTACCTGTTTTCCAATGCCTCCGTTCTGGAGCTTACTCCCAAACTCTGGGATAGTCTCCTGGTGTGCCAACTGTAGGCCGTGCGTTTGAGATTGATTTTCAGTGGCTGGTCCTGAGCCCAAGGACAATGGAAATTCCTGAGCCATCTGTGCTTTGTGAATCACATCCTTGGAAGGGAGTCCAGAGCACTGCACTTGACCTCAATTTCAGAACCCCACAACCCCAAGCTAAGAACCCTGCTAGCTACAGAAGGGGCCAACTTCAGAAAGTACTTCAAATGCCCCAGCTTCCAAGAATGCTACCTGCTGAGGATGCCTGGTAATTCTTCAGATGTAGAACCCAGGGCACCCCAACCTTGTGCCCAGCCACTGTATGACAGAGGTCCCTAGGAACCTTATTCCCTGAGTTGTTACATTAATTTTACAAGGTTGTGCTCTTGGTGGTCGGGCACTGTTGTCGCTAAGAGAGGTCTTGGTGATACAGAGAACTGATGTCATTTTGGGGGATATTTTCATCTATCTTGGTATCTTCTGGGTAGCAAAGTGAAGCCTGTAATAAATGTCTGTTGACTTATAAAACAGTGAATGTTATACAGCTGGCAAGTTGTCCTGAGCCATGATCATGTGATTTTTCCTAAGTCTCCTTGCATGAGCCTAGCTGGGGTGACATGGGCTGTCAAGCTGATAGCCTCTTACCCTCTCCTCTCACACAGCTTTTACAAGACCATAGACTTGCCCTTGACAATTCTCTGTGAGCTGCTGATTCCTCCTCCTCTGTTTCATTGGAGCAGAGAGGATCATGGGAAGCTTGGCACAGTCTCCCTCTTGCTGATGACACCCACTTGGGCTTGGTTGTAGTGAATCATGTCCCCCTCAATATTATGGTTTTTGACCTTTGTACAGAGCATGCCCTGTCACCCCAGTTAGGTGTTTCATGTGCAGGTCACCTCAATATCAAATAGGCAGAATTCATCCTCAGAACCCCTCTCTAGCCTTTCGTGAAACTCCCCAGCCAGTTTGCTTAAAACAAACGAACAAATAAACAAAACCCACTATTTGATGTAACACCCAGACTTGGGGTGTATAAGTGGTCTCCTGAGTAAGGATCCTGTGAAGGGAGAGTTAAAAGATTCCCTGAAGGCTGGTCAGTGTCTCCAGCAGGCTTGGAGATGGGTGCAGGTCAGTGGGGTGGTGCTTCTGGGTCTGGGGGCAATGCCCTCTGCCGTGGCGTTGCCAAGTCACCAGACGAGCTTTTGGAGTCACCACTTCTCCATTCTGTGGCTGGCAAATTGTTCTGTGATGACATTTATTTGTTCAGGCATATTTTGATATGTGGTGAGGAGACGAGTTATAAATAGAAAATGGTGGGTTTTCTTTTAACTAACCCAAAATGGTTAAGAAGAGAATTTCTCCAAACCTTCCAGAAAAATCAAAACCAAGACAGCAAATCTCTGGGGACGAAGACGGTTTGAGGAAGCTTTTGTTTGTGGGAAGCAGACCCAGAACACTGTGTGGAATGGATAATGAAGGGCACAAGATTCACAGGCAGCCTACCCATGACAAGAGTTCTGCAGGCGTCAGGATCCAGTCACCATACTTGAACAAAATAATGTGCCTACTCCAAACATCCAGGATCACTTAGGAAGACGGCTTTAATTAACTGTATGTGGCCAGTGGATGTCGAGGAGCCCAAGAATGCAGAGACTGAATGGCGGCACTGTGTGGCTTTGTCCTTGAGAAGTGCAGATCCTGAAACACAGAGCTAAATCCTCCCTGTGGGGTTGCCTCCAGAAGGTGTTTGTTACAAACAAGGGCATATTAATTCACAGTGGGCATGCAGAGCCTCCAGAGGTGGAAGATGAAAGGCTGTATCTTCTCCTCACCTTTCATCCCAGAGTTAACACCTTCAGGAAGCTGCCTTAAAGCACCCCTGATATCTTAGAGAGAAAGCAGAGGCCTGTTATTATATGACTTGTTTTTACATGGACCTCGCCTGGATCAAATCAATCCCTTCTGAACAAAATATGCCCTGCCACTGGAGCCAGGAATTGTGAATCTCAAACAATGGCTTCCTACAGCACACCTCAAAGCCAGTAGTGGCCTGTGTGGTGGAAACCATTTGTAACCTGCCTCTGAATATCTGCCTATGGGCTCTTACCAGTCTGAGTCATGGAATCACTCACAGGACTCATATGACCTTGGCATGGGGTAGGCCACGAACACTTTATATCCCAAATTTGCTCAGCCTCACTCACCCCATCCTCTGAGAGGACCAGTGGTATGTAGACATCTCCCAAGGAAGGGATTCCTGCTCTCTGAACCCAACCTGGACTTCCAGGGGATAGTATATCCAGTGTACATTATAAGCCTGGTCTGTTCTGACTTCTTTACATACAGATCCAATTTCTCCAGCTCAAATCTCAGTAAAACCAGTGCAGATTTCAATACGGATGTTTGTGGCTTCGTGAAAAGAAAGAGGATAGAGAAGAGGATATCAACCATCATCATCACCATCGCCATCATGACATCATGATGACCATCATGACAGAGGCCAACAGGGTACAGTTACTTTTATACATGGAGAAGAGATAGTCTACCTACAGCCAGGTCTGCCCAGGTAGTCGATGACCCAGAACAGGTGGTGTGGCCTTCCATGATCTCTGCCCTGGAAGAGCTGAAGGTTCTTTACTGCCTTTGTACCAGACAAGGGTCTCACCGATGAATTTACTTCAGTCTATCCCATCCTGAACTTCTGAAAAGTCTCCTTGTCCCTTGGAGACAGAAAGCTAGATGCTGATCAGACTGTCAACTTTAAAACACATCATATTGGTTTATGAATCACTGCATCAAAGGTGTCAACAACAGGATTGTGTGTGGCTCCTGGGGGTGTCTGAGAAACAGCAGTATGGTGGTCAAGCCACCAAATTACTCACATGAATTAGTGAGAGAAACAACCCTGCAGCTGTGAGCTGGTCATTGTCCTCTGCTTAGAACCATGAATCAAACAGTAGGCAGAGTCGGGGTTCCCAGGAGATAGAAATCCAGGTCAGACTTTGATGGTAAACATATCTCTCTCTCTCTCTCTCTCTCTCTCTCTCTCTCTCTCTCTCTCTCTCT
>NC_034591.1:23082512-23092574 GCF_900095145.1 Mus pahari
CTCTCTCTCTCTCTCTCTCTCTCTCTCTCTCTCTCTCTCTCTCTCTCTCATTTTTGTTTTTCAAAAGATATCAGAACTGGGCTTGCTGACTATTGATATTTTCTCACAGAAGGATGAGGGAGGCAGGGTCCTTGAATGCTCACTTCTAAGTTCCAGCAACTCTTCCCAGATATCCATATGTAATTCTGCCCTAACTTCTCATGGCTTTGGTGGACTTGGAGATGGAATAGAGCATACAGGCTAGAGAAGAGTAACAATGCAGTCACAGGAAGCCATCATCCATGACTACTTGGATACTCCACATTCTTGCCTGTTAACCCTTACCCACAATCCATAAGCTGTGAATACATCGCTTTCCCAGAATGAAATGTAGTAAAACATGCTTTGGTTTGTTGTTGGCACCATAGGAGATGGGAGCAGGCCTTGATTCTATGTCCCCAGAGAAGAAATTTTTACAACTACCAGACAGTCTTGCCCAGAGCAGATGTCTTATGTCTTCAGGCTATCCCACTTCTTCTGACCCCTGCTCATGAAAAGGATCTGCATCACCTGGATCCTGGATCCTCCATCAGAACCTACTGGGGCAAGCCATCTCTCCAGGAGGCGGTGCCCTGTGCACTTCTTCATGCCTCCTGATAAAGGGTGTTTCCTTAATGAATGGTTTTCATTATCCTGTCTCACTGTTCCCATGTACTTGCTGTTTTATGTGCTGGTGTGAAGGAAAATGACCATTTCTATTTACCTCATGGTCTGAGTCTGTCCCATTGTCTGACTCTATTCAAAATCCTAGGCCTTTAATAGTCTAGTGGGTTGGCAATCTGTGTATCTTGGTAATTTTATCAAATCACTGTTTATGGGGATTATGGCTGTCTATAATTGTGTCTTTATTTTCCCCTGTGAAACTCTCGGGGCTCTGTCTCTTTTGCTAACATCTTAGGAAGGGAGACACACAGCATCACTTACCCTCCACACATGAAAGGAAAACATCACTGCTAGTCTTCCCACCGCCTGTGAGATGCCCCTCAATGTCTCCCGATTTGATCCCTGGGATTAAAAACTCTTCTTGGTTTTCTGAGACCTGTGGAGCTGCCTGTGGGAAGCTACATATCTGAAGTATAGGTCAGGCTAGGACAGCATCCTTTTAGACCCAGAGCCTAAACACACAGGCAAGACAATGCTGGGCAAAGAAGGCTGTCTGGTGACAAGCAGGTCTCCAGGTTCTTAGACCAGTTATTTTTAGCACAAGTTTGCGTACAGAGGTACTAAGTTAGAATCAAACCCCAGCATTTCCTACAGGAAGTGTCTTCAACAGAGTCCTACCTTGTTTGTGATCATTTCCTTGATTTCTCTTCTCTGGGTTGGAGAGTGATTTAAGGAAGTAAGGGCCCTCTCTCAGGTCCTAGATCCACATAGACTGGTTGGACAGGTTCCCATGGTACACTGGGCAAACTTCAAGAGGCCAACAGGATTCAGTTACTTTCACGCTTGGAGGAGGCCACTTGGTCTACCCAGATAGTCTCACACCCAGGCTGGACATCATGAGTGTGTTCCTGGTTTCTGACCTACAGAGTTGGAAGGTTCTTCACCAACTTTGTACCTAGGATCTCACAGATGAATTTATTCTAACACTTATGCCATCCTGCAATCTTATAGATTCAAACCTAGAAGTTTGTATCTTTCTAGGATGCTCAAGTCTGGTGTCTATAGAAATAACCAAATATGACTGTTTTCCAGATACCTCATTTATAGAAACAGTGGAAATGTAGGAAGCCTATAAAATGGAAAATACCTAAGTCGGAGCTTCCTGAGACTATGTTAGGTTAGGTCACCAACCTAGGGCCTCAACCTAAGGGATCCAAAGTTCAACCTCCACCCAAGCGCCAGGTACTGCCACTGTCCCGTCTCAGGCACCAGAGCCCATTCACCACTCAAAAACCAGGATACTGACTACTTCTGTACCTGTACCAGCCCCACATCTGGCATTAAACAGAGCGTACAACTCTTTTCCAATGGCTGAGCCCACAAACACACCTTGGCACATCCAAGGCTGAAAGGCAAGGCCTTTGCTGCATAAGTGCTAATCTGCCTAATATTTCTTGACCTTAGAAGTCCTTTGCAGTAGAGCAGCCCAGTGTTTCTGCAAGTTGCCCCAATCCATGTGGAATTCAACCCTGAGTGGGTCTCCCAGTAGAATGAGCCATGTGTGTTAACTGCCTGGTCTGTCAGTTCACATTACCCTCTCTGTTGCCAGGAGTCTCCCCTTGCATTTCTAAGCAGTACCCACATAAGAGCATCACTCCCTGGTCCTCTGCAGGTCCCTGATGAGCCTCTTTGGTGTGAAATGGGAAGTCCCTGCTTCCCAGTCCATCTAGAACATATTTTAAATTGTCCTCAAGCTTCTGAATACTACACAGATAAAAACTAATAAAGAGTTATGTAAATTCTCAGAGGATATAGAGGTCAGCAGAAAATTATTTCCTAAAGTGTCAATGAAGGGTTCAGGTGAACAGAAATCAAAACAATCTCCAGGCCAACCCAGTCTTCTAGGTCACCAAGCAGGGGCAATGTAGCTAGAGGTCGTTACGCGATGTAGCTAGAGGTCATTACATGAAGCCTGAGGCTCAGGGTGACAGCTACTGCATTCTCTCTCATTGGTGGATACTAGACCATGTATAAGAACCTAAACTTAGTCATGTACAAATGTCACAAAAGTAGAAACAAAACTGACAGGAGACCAAAGAGAAGGTGGAGGGAGAAAAGGGGAGATGGGAGAAATGATATTATAAAGCTTGTGACACACTTGCATGAGAATCTCTTTCTAAAACACTAAGTACATGGATATATGTCAACATTTGTTATAATAAAAGACATACACGTGTGGCCACTGGCTCCAGTTTTGTATCAACTTTGGAAACGAGGGTTACTGACACAGATCCATTGTGTTGGACCACACCATTACATAAGTCAGAGAAAAGAGGCAGCATGGAATGATGTCTGATGGACCCACCTACTCCATCCCAATTAGTGTGCCCTGAGCAAACATTTTCCCCTAACATGAGCCCCCTTGACTTGAGTGCTCATTTTCAAGGTATCTTATAGAGGTTTTTTTTTCTGTCTACTTTCATTTCCTAAATACAAGGTAATGTTTGAGTTAAGGCAGAGGCGAGCACAGAGACAGCCACCCTTTCAGGACTGGAGCCTGTGGCCTCTCAGGTGACTACCATGTGGTCTTCCACTTGTGGTTATGTGGAGGGAAGCTCACAGCACTAGAAAAGAGGGGTGCCTCTCCCACTGTCCTCCAAACTCACACTTATGTGGGTTTAGGCTTAGTGTCTTGCAAGTGGATTACGGTTGCAGTCAGAAAGAGGAAGGCCACCGGGCAGTGGTGGCGCACGCCTTTAATCCCAGCACTTGGGAGGCAGAGGCAGGCGGATTTCTGAGTTCAAGGCCAGCCTGGTCTACAGAGTGAGTTCCAGGACAGCCAGAGCTACACAGAGAAACCCTGTCTTGGGGGGGAAAAAGAAAGAAAGGAAGGAAGGAAGGAAGGAAGGGAGGGAGGGAGGGAGGGAGGGAGGAAGGAAGGAAGGAAGGAAGGAAGGAAGGAAGGTGAAGGCCGAGTCAGATCAGACAAAGGTGCAATAAGTGGCAATAGGTCTGATTTCATTATAACCTCTAAATTCACTTCCGGCAGGTCAGTAGTGTTTGCAGATTATCTTCCTTTGTTCTGGTTTTCCTGTGCTAGGAAAGCTGAGGGAGGAGACCCTGCGCGTAGTAGATAAATTGACCACTATTTTGAAGTAGCAAAATTGATATCAAAACCCTTCCTACATGAAAGGGAAGAGATTTCCTAGAGCCAGCTCACTCTGGTGGAATATCCCTGGTCTCTAGAGCAGCCTTTAGGGCTCCATGAAGCCAAGGGGCAGGGTGACTAATCCCTGGCATTTGCCGTGTTTCTCTGAGGAACTCCTGGCATTGTAGGAACCTGTATCCTGTAAGTGTTTATCATCACATGCATGTGGCTGCCCCTACCTTGATGGTCTGCATTGTCATCAGGATGGAGGATAGCTTGACTCCAAAGACAGCCAACTTAGAGGCTTTTCTGGAAGAGTCACCTGGGACCTTAAAGGGAATGTACCCTACTTACTGCCCACAGCACCTTGGGCATGAATATTTATGTCCAGAAATACACAGAGTTCTCCAGTCAGTGACTGGGAACTCTCCTTTAGGAATTACTTTATGAGGATCATGAAGATCAGATCTGCATTAAACAATGGGGCCATCCCATCCAGGGACATCCCCTTATAGGGTTATTCTACCCCTGAACCTCTCCTCTAAACTATCTCTGGTAACATGAGCCACAGTGGTAAAAGATGAGGCAGTAACTGTAGGCTTAAATCTTCTGGAAAGTGTACCTTTTTTTCTTGTTCCTACAACAAGCCTCCAGTTTCCGAAGGCTTCAGAGTTCCAGAGAGGAGTTTTGTCTCAGGCTGTATAGTGCATACCTAGTGAATTAGGCTCTGCAACTGAACCATGGATGTAACCATAGGTGACAGGGGTAATGAGTTCACTGATGAGAAAAGACAAATACTAACTGCATTTGGAAATGGAAGTGGGGTGTGGAGTGGAATATGGGGTTCTCTGGAAGTTTCTATCATCCTAACATGTTCAAGGAACGGACAAACACCATTGACCTCTAAAGATGAAAGTACCAGTAACTGGCTACCACAGGAACTAATGCTGGATCACTACCAAGGCAGGTATGCAGAAATGGTCAAGCAGAGTGAAGGGCGGAGGATGTGTGTGCCAGGCAACCCTACTCTAGCTGTGGGGCTGGCTGGGGTCTTTGTTCACACAGTGAGAATGGTGGTTCCTCTTTCTGCTTTCTATTAAAAACAAATTGTGGGCCAGTGCTGCCAAAAACTGCCATGGACCCCAGAGGTCACCACAGATTACAGCAGGATTGTGCTGGAGTTTGGCAGAATGCCATCAACCAGAGAGACCAGACCCAGATCTGAGACCCCACCCTTCAGCTGCGGTAAGGCAGTTATAATATGAATTGGGACATTTTCCCCAGGAGTCATAATATGAGACCATTTTCTTCATCAGTGGCAAAGCTGTGCTGCTCTGGGGACAGCATCACGAAGCATGTGCTGTGTGTTTGGGGCCAAGCATGGACTGTATGTGTGGTTGCACATAGGTTTCCCAGGTACTCTTCTGGGAACACCTGTTTCTCAGGCAGAGACAGGGCAGTGGGACTCTCTCCTGTGAACATGTGAGTTAATTGCACAGGAACAGAATACAGCTCTGACCAACAATGCCATGAAGACAAGCATCCCATGAGTGGCTGCTGAAGTGGCCTTCATTTGTCTCTCTTTTGGACTGCATATTTTTTTGTTTTCTCTACTTTTTAACCAGTTAAAATCTGCTTCTGTGGCTCTCAGAATCCAAGTCTAACACCCAGATACCACCATCCATGGAGAGAGATGATAGCAATCATATTGATCAAAGGAACTGACCTTTAATTAGAGAGCTTTACAGACAGACAGCTCACAAGTGACCTTAATTCCTGGTTGTCCCAAGAAGCCCCAGTAAGTCACAATAATTAGCATGGCACCTGTGGGAAACATCTTAACCCAATTACATTCCCAGACCCTTTCCTGTCTTCTGGTGAGACCCTTTTGGGGTTAACTACTAAAGGAGCTTCAGCAAGTTCAATTGTCCAGAATCCCCAAAACATGGCACTTTCAACTTCACCTCTAGGCCAACAAAAGACCAACAAAGATCCTGCTTTCTCTGCTTTGGCATGTACCCCGAGGAAATACCTCATCTCTGGGGAAAGGCCCGAATCAAAGGAGAAATCAAACTCTCTGCCGCAGATCACTGTCTCCGCGTTCTTGGAATCAACCCTCTTGCTTCCTGTGGAAGAGACTTCCACGGGAAAGAAGCCTCATGAAAATGAGGGTCCCAAGCTCACCTTCTGAGTCCTTGAGCTAGGCTTCCAGATTCTGTTGCCCATGTTGTAGGTGTTTTTCTGACTTTGCACGCAGATATCAAGTCTGGGGTGACTTGAGATTCCAGATTTGAGGTTCTGACCCACGCGCCTGCCCCCATCTTTGAGTCAAGCCATTGCTCTTGCCAGCTGAGGAGGCAGTAAGTAGACATTTGGAATCTGACACCCAATGGTTGTTGTCAGACTCACCCAGTTATTCTTTGTTAATTCTTTGGAGACAAGGTCTCGGATAGTAGAGATAAGCCTCCCTCAGTCTTGCTCTGTAGCCAAGAATGAGCTTGAAATTCTGATCCTTCTGCCTCTGCCTCTGCCTCCAAGAGTGATGAATTTACAGGTGTGCACCAACACCCAATTTAAGTTGTGTAGAGAGTTGAACCAGGACTTCATGTTAGCTAACCAAGAACTCAACCAACTGAGCCATACTTCCAAGTTTCCAGAGGACTTTCATGGTATTGATGCATGTGTTTATACAGTTGATCCTTGTCCTTGACCAGGAGATGCCTAGACTCTCAAACTCCCACAGAGCCCTCTGGTCTAAATAACTTTTGGCAAGATTGTTTCCCTTTGTCCCCACCTAGGACCAGATGTTATGCTATTCAGGGTAGCTTTCCCCACAGAGTGGCATTGGGAGGAAAGTTCAAAACCCCACAAATTCTGTTGTACATTGGAAGACAGATGAAAGGGTTATAGGCTGTGAAAGACACATTGAAATGTCATCTCCTTTTTGAGGGTCTTAAAGACATTCCTATCACAAGTCAGTTGATACATGCAATGGAAGATACCTGGAGAAAAGTACAATTTCTAATATCAAAGCTTTGGCTTGGAGGAGGGTAGAATGGAGGTTGGAAAGCACTAATGCCTGGCACATACTGGGTGCTGGGTACACAGTGAGTGCTGGGTGATGAATTTGCAAGCATATGCAAGAGCCAAATGTGGCATGAAAGATAAAAGGGAGTGTGTGGTTCTGAGCATCAGAGATTCAGGGGGTAGCCTGTGTTCTTGAGGTTCCACTCACTTAAGCCCAGGTTGCATGCTGGTCTGACTGGGCTGTGGGTGTTTTCTGGAGGACTCACAATAGAGAGGTGAAAGACCAGGGGAAGGCAGTCTAGTGCTCAGCCTTGGTGACAAGGCTTCCATCTGATGAAGATAGGTATTGATTTTTCCTTCCTCTTCTTGGCCTGTAATGTCCTAAATCACTTCCTTTGCGCAACTGCCCAAACACATATCCTGGCCCCCACAGTGAGGGATCTGAAGGTTAGGGCTCCAAGGGTGGGGCCTCCCTCTACATTAGGAGCAGCAGAGGATCCAGCCAAGATGAGCAGATGGTGCAGAGACAGAACCCCATCCTGGACAGCTTTTTCCATAATGGAATCCACATTAAAAATGATATTATCTTCACTTTTAAAGGCCCTAATGGACGATATTTATGTCCATGAAATATGTTCCTGACTGAGGCACACACAGTTTGAGAGGAGCAAGTCATCAGCCAAGCAGAGCTTCTGAGATGAGAACACAGGTGTGAGTGTATTTCCTTTCCAATCCACCAATCAGTAAGATATTTTTTAATACAGGACAAACAGTAGAGTTTGTCTATTCTCCCCACAGAGCATGGTGAGTCGCTGGCTTTAATGGGACCTGACAGCCGTGTGATAGTCTCTGCCATTCTCGTCGTGAGCAAAGTGCTCTAAAAACGCATCCATAATTTATTTATGGGACCTGTCAGTTAACTCGTGAGTAACCAGGATGTTTCCAAGGACATTAAGACTCAGTTCTTATATTTTTGGTTGTGAGCCTAGCCTTTAACGGCTGAGCCATCTCTCCAGCTCTTTTATATCCCAGACAAATGGAAGTGCTACGATGCCCTTCTCAAGATGATCAACTATTGACGACTGAGAAAACCAGGAAGATCATGACTAGATATGGAAATGTTTTGCTGAAACCTTTTTATGTTTCCTTATATTTCTTTCTTCTTACATATAGTGTTATGAAACAAACTATCATGAATATTGGCTGACGAGCTGAGAATTAACTATCATGTTAATATAAGCAGATTGCTGGATTGAGTGCATGAGGGTAATGCTTTAAGGAACACATGGAGTGCTGATCTTATAAATCATATATCAGGGGGTGGTGTAGCCAATAAAGCAAAATCACATCACCTTCAAAACCAACCAACCAAACAAACAAAAAACCCAAAAGACTCGATTCTTTTCCCTTTCTTTGGGAAATAGTGCTGATGGTTTCCTGGGCCCTTTATGCTGAGGGAGGATAACTATGGAGGTCAATTGCCCCTCTTTTGTTAGGATGTTCAAGCGCTCTGTTAAGTCTGGTATTTCTCTGATTCTCAGGAGCTTTGGTCTGTCATCAATAACAGTTGTTTGTGAGGTAGCAGCATTTTGAATGGAAGGATGAGTTAATAACAATGGAAAAATCTCTAATATCAAAAAGATAGCAAATCCTACAGCCTCAGAACCATGTATATTTGACTCAGTTGAATTCCTGGTGACTCCAGCTGTACCATGCATGGTGCATAAACTTCTCTGAGAGTCGTGTTTTTCCCAGTGTAATCAAGAAATGAGGACAGACTCACAGATGGTTCTATTACAGATGTCCTATGCTTTATCTTAGCCAAGCTCTACCTGTGCTCATCAGACAGAGGACAAGAAGCCACACGTTTTGTCATGATCACTGTCAATAGCTGAACAAGACTAGCATAGGTGGAAGAAGGTTGCTATCTACCTGCCTCCCTCAGGGTCTCCATGTGGACCAATGGAGCATCTTCGGCCTGAGTGGCTTGACTGGGTATCTGGCCAAGACTCCGGCTCTCTGCTGTGTGTTTGACATGCCTATGCAATTTCCAGAGTGAGGCAGAACTTCATGCTTTCTTATACTTGAGACCTGTTGCTTTAGACATGACAGATGCACAGGTAATGGTGGCGTTGTATGGAGAAGCACCTTCACAACTCCTTATGTAGCTTCATTCTGCCCAGGTCCTAAGAACCCAAGAGAAGCTGAATGGAGAGGTGATGGACTGGATTGTTGGGAAGAGAAAACGTTAGGATGGGGGAACACTCAGCCTAGTGTTGAGAAAGCAGCTGTAGTTGTTAAAGAGGTCAGCACCACTGAAGAGAAACTGCCTGTGCCACACTGGGGCAGTAGGAGAGCTATCCAGAGAATAAACCATACCTATCAGAGGCTGCGCTAGTGGGCATCGAAATTTATTTAAAGTACAAAAGCCTAAGCTTGAGGAGTTTCCTGCTCCTGGGGTTAGGGTAGGATATGCCTGGGAAAGTGTTCCTCAAGGGTCAGCACATAGAAGCAGTGGTCCACAGAGACCAGACCGCCGCTTGAGCTAGCCATAGAATGTAGCCACGTCATAAGCATTGTCCAAATGGTCCTGGCTTTGGAGGTACAAAGATCCAGGATTGAAGAGGTATGTAGCAGGGCTGATATCCCCTGAAAGGGGCCCGCGAGGCACAACTGCATGAAGCTATGAAGGTAAAGCCTCAGTGTCAATTGGAGATGCTGGGACTGTGGGATGTCTGCCCAGAAGAGCCACTATGTGGAGTGGAGATGGAGCTGGCCTAAGGCTAAGAGAGAAACTGCACTGCTTCATGTAGCACATCTGGCAGAAAGAGCCAACGATGCCTTTTGGAGTCCAGTTGATTACATCAACAATGCCATACTGGACATGGAGCTACAGGAATTGTTTCTCTAATTATTCTGATTTTGTTGAAGTACATTTGCTTATTTGCTGAAGTCTTCTCCTTCCTTTAAAATGAGAATATTTATTCTATGCCATTTTATATTAGAAGTATATATCTTTTTAAATTTTTTATTAGATATTTTCTTCATTTACATTTCAGATGCTATCCTAAAGGTCCCCTATACCCCCCCCACACCCTGCTCCCCTACCCACCCACTCACACATCTTGGCCCTGGTGTTCCCATGTACTGGGGCATATAAAGTTTGCAAGACCAAGGGGCCTCTCTTCCCAATGATGGCCGACTAGGCCGTCTTCTGCTACATATGCAGCTAGAGACACAAGCTC
>NC_034591.1:23092585-23096450 GCF_900095145.1 Mus pahari
ACCTGAGATTCTGGGTGTGTCTGAGTTCTTGGCAGTCAAGTTTCTCTGAAACACTCAAATACTAGTGTGAACCAGCTCATGTTATCCTGGGATCCTGTTGTCCTAAGATCCTGGGCGTGTTACAGTGTGTGGAAGTGGTGTCTCCTTTGAGGACAGTGGAGTTGTCTGGTCTGTTTGAAACCAAAGTAAACCTGAACTGATTAAAAGTAACCTGAACCTCTGGTCAGGAAAGGCTCTGGTGTCCTCGTTCCTGCTGTCACAGGTCCACCACTATTTGATTGGAGCAGCTGTTGCATTCCACTCACCAGTGATCTTAAGATCACTTGGGCAGTCTGCTAGTGATGTGGGGGTGTCTGCCGAATCCACGCCCTAGGTGGCCCAGTGCTGGTGCAGACAGGAAGGGATTTGTGCCTCTGGTCAGGCCGGTTCTCTGCTGCCCTAGTGCTATTTCAGGTCCTGTGCACAATTGGATTGAAGCAGATATTGTATTCCACTCACCAGTGATCCTAAGATCGCTTGGGCAGTCCGCTAGGGACCGCGGGGTGTCCACCGAATTCGCGCCTTAGGTGACCTGGTGCTGGTACAAACCTACAAACCGGAAGGGATTTGTGCCCCTGGTCAGGCTGGTTCTCTGCTGTCCTATTGCTGTCTCAGGTCCCGTGAGCAATTTGATTAGAGCAGATGTTGTGTTCCACTCACCAGTGATCCTAAGATCATGTGGGCAGTCCTCTAGGGACCGTGGGGGTGTGCGTCCATTCCGCGCCCTAGGTGACCAGGTGCTGGCACAGACCAGAAGGGATCTGTGCCCCTGGTTAGGCAATTTATCTGCTTCCCTAGTGCTGTCTCACATCCCATGCGTGATTGGATTGGGGCAGAAGTTGTGTTCCACTCACCAGTGATCCTAAGATCGCGTGGGCAGTCCGCTAGAGACCATCTGGGTGTCTGCCCACTCCACGCTCTAGGCGGCCTGGTGCTGGCACAGACCCAGAAGGGATGTGTTTCTTCTTTAAGGACTTCTACCCGTTTAGCAGTGTTCTCCTGTATTTCTTTAAGTAAGTTATTAATGCCCTTCTTAAAATATTCTACCACTATCATGAGATATGATTTTAATTCTGCGTCTTGCTTTTCAGGTGTGCTGGGGTATCCAGGACTCGCTGTGGTGGGCATAATGGGTTCTGATGATGCCCAGTGTTCTTGGTTTCTGTTAGTAGGATTCTTATGTTTGCCTTTCACCATCTGGAACTCTCTGGTGTTAATGTTCAAGCTGCCTCTGGCTGGAGCTTGATCCTCCTGTAATTCTGTTAGTCTCTGTCAGCACTCCTGGGAATCCAACTCTCACCTGAGTCCCAGTGGTCAGAGCACTCTGCAGGCAAGCTCTCCTCTTGCAGGGCAGGTGTCCAGAAGTCGAGCTCAGATCCACCTCCTGAGTCCTGGGGTCAGAGCCCTCCCTGTAGGCTGACTCTCCTCTGGCAAGGAAGGTGCCCCGGGGTCTGGGTTTCTGCTCTGAGCCCCCACCCCACCCCACTCCTGTGATCCTGAGGTGATCCAGAGGTCCTGCAGCATGGAGAGTACTCTAGGGCCCTGGCATGTTCAGAAGGAAGATGGGGGGGGGGGCGACAGGAAGGGATCCCAGGCTCTGGTTGGTCGGGATTCCCCTGTCCCTGTTCCTGCTGGCACAAGACCCTCCGAGACTCTTTGGAGCTGATGTTGAGATCCACTCACCCATGATCCCGAGGTGATCTGGAAGTTCTGCAGTGTGGAGAGTACTCTGGAGTCCCCAGCGGCCTCTACCAGGTTCGTATATATCTTTTTAAAAGTGGGCATCTAACAGTTAAGGGACTTTGGACATTTTAAGGTCAACAGAGTGTATTCTCATATTATGAGCTAAATGTGAGATTTGGGGGACAAGGGATGGAAGGCTATGGCCTAATGTGCTATGTCTGTCTGAGTTAACAAGAGGTGGAAGTGTGGAGGTTACCTGCACCAACTTGACACCGTACAGAATGGCCTGGAGAGAATCTCACTGAGGAATTGTCTAGATTAGGTTGGCCTGTGGCCATGTCTGTGGGCAATTATTTTTAATTATATTGGCCTATATTGGAAGAGTCAGGCTAAAAGTGAGTGGCATCATTCCTTGGGCGTGGGTCCTGGATGAATGGAAAAGCGAAGTGAGTACAACCAGGCATCTATCTTCTCCTGCTCTGGACTGTGCATGTGATGTCACATCACAGCTGTCTCAAGCTCCTGCCATCATGACTGCCCCACAATAATGGACTGTGACCTGGAACTGTGAGGACAGTGAGTCCTTCCTCCTCTAAAAGGGAGCAAAAAGGTTATCTGTGATTTAGCATTAACTAATCCGTCCTGAATTAGTCACCTTTAGCCATCACCAGAATTAGCTTGTTCTATGGTACATTATGAATGGTAACTGGGTTTCTCCATGATAACAAAGTGGTGTCAGCCTCTCTAGGGCTGTGAAAGTCCACTTTGCCCCTATGTAATCCTTACACAATCCTGCTAGATTGTGGCTCTGACCATCCTGCTACACGGGTGGAAGGAAGTTGATGCTAAGAGAGGGCTTGGCTATGGGCAATGGGTACTGAAGTTTGTGAGTGGTAGGAGAGTGGGAGCTGCCTAAGGTGCTTCAGAGTCTGCTCTCTGGATCACTGACATGGCCTCTGACTCTTATACTGTGTTATTTTATGGGCAGTCAGTGGGGAGAAGTCACAGCCATGTGGTGCAGAAATATCCTCATGGGCAGGCAGGTAAAATACCACAGTAAACAGAGCATCTGTGGAATGGCTGTAATCTCAACACTGGGGAGGTGAAGAGAGGCATATTCCCAGGGCTCACTGGCCAGATAGCCCATCTTACATGGCAAGCTTCAGGCCAGTGGGAAACTCTGTGTGAAAAACAAGGTAAATAGCTCTTGAGGAAGAATACTCAAGGTTGACGGCTGACCTTCACATATGTGTGCATGTGGGTGTGTGTACATGCACTTGAAACCTCTCCCTCCATTCCTCCTCCTTCCTCTCTCTCAGGTCTATGAAACTGTGAGGTGGGTTTGGGCTATCACTGTTATCACTGTTGGCGATGCTCATTTGTCCCTCATTCCTTTCATAGTAAACGTTTTCTCAGCGGAGTCAGAGTCGGTTTTAGTAACTAAACTCAGCTCAGAACTTTGTTCGAATAATATAATATGAAGGCATGATTCTAGGGAGTGGCTCCCCTGGTTAGCCAGTATCTCCAAAATCAAAGACCTTGTAGGATGCCTGAGAGAGTATGAAGAATTACATGGTAATTTAACATGTAGAACCATGACTCTTTCCTAGAAATGATACATTGGCCATGGAGGGAGGATTCACACATAAGATCAGCAAACAAGGGAGGATGACCTTCCTGCTGCAGTCAAGAGCCCTTTCTGAGAGAAGAGAAAGACCACCAGTGACCCTGGTTTTCAGGAGAATGCCCTTTGTGGTCTTTGGGGTGCTGGTCAGGCATAGCCTGAGTGAGAGGAAGGAGGATTACTGAGTCCCTGCTTGAGCTAGCACCCACACCCAGAGAATCCCTGGCATCGCACTCTCTTTTAAGAGGGTATAGTTGTTGACTTAGACCATATACTTCAGCATTCTCCTATTTAGTTCATCCCTAGGCTATGTCAGTAAGAAGCCATTTGCACTAAAACTCCTCTTGGCCTCTCTCACTCAGCTAACTGTGCCATTCAGAAATGTCTGTCAATAAATACAGTGTCAGTTAGCATTTTGGGTTAAGCCCCACAGAGAAATCGGAGGTTAAGAAACATTCTCACAGCACAGAGGCTGTGTTCCAGAGATAGCCAAGGTTGTACCTTGTGCTGTGGCTGGAC
>NC_034591.1:23097305-23124556 GCF_900095145.1 Mus pahari
TAAAGAACATCCCTCCATGGCTTCTGCATCAGCTCCTGCTTTCTGACCTGCTTGAGTTCCAGTCCTGCATCCTTTGGTGCTCAACAGCAGTATGGAAATGTAAGCTGAATAAACCCTTTCCTCTCCCCCACCAAAAGAAACATTCTCACATTAAAGCTAAAATAGATGTAGGAAGGCCTTTGTCTAGGTGATCCCACAGTTACTTGGATGTCATGTCTATGACTCTCAGGGTCCTCCTGAGCACTTCCCAAAGGAAGCAAGTGGTCTAGACTGTGTCCTTATGGCACTCATAGCTCACTGAAGACAGATAAGGGAGAGAAGCCCTGGCTTTGGCCACATGCCCCAGCCAGTTGCTTGTATGGGAACAGGTCCAATATCTCTCATTTCTTGTCATCCAGAGCTACATAGAAAGCAATCAGACCGTGCACTGTCCTCACTTCTAAACCGAAGTTCAGGTCTAAGACACTCCAAGCACCAAACATTTTTCTTGCTCATTTGGTGTGCAAATTCTGTCCTGAACTGACACAAGACTATTTTTAGTCTTTATTTATTCCTCATGGTGTGAATATTCATTTTTCCTTGCAGAAGGGCTTCAGAGCTGGGGGCTGGGGGCTGCTCTACCCTGCCTGACTTTGTTGCATAAACCACATGCCCTGCATCACCTTCTGAGTTTCTCCCAATCTAGGAAGCCTCTTAAACAGAAGAGTGGAGCCTTAGATGGATGTTGCCTGTACCCCTACCCCATAGACAGAATGAAGCTCCCATAGAGTTCCATATGGCCCAGTTCAACAAATGTCTGGCCTGTTGGAAGGAGAATCTGATGAGGGGCTGGCCGCTTTGATGACCTCATGCCTGCATCCCAGCTCTTTCCTATGTGAGATTTCATATGGAGAGAGAACTCACTGAGAATGTTCCTTATGAACTTGTGGCTTATAAAATTTAGTCTCCACCATTTAGCCCATGAGGCCAGGAAACCTTTGATCATGTGTTCCATATATGCGTACACACATACATGAAATTGTGAAAAATAAACAAAACAAACAAAACATTTGCTGTGTAAGCATGAGGACCTTGGTTTTAATCTTTAAAATTCATTTAAAGACAGACATGGTAGGCATGTCTATAAGACAGAAGCATCCTCAGAATTCCCCAGGATGAACTAGCCTAGTATACAGAGCAGCAAATAGCAGCCAGTCGATGAGGATTCAATGCTGCATGCATCTAGGTACACAGAGCTAATGCATCAGGAATCATTACTGAAGGGACCTTGATAATGAGGGTCAAATATGTTGGGATGAAGGAGAGAATGAGGACCTGACAGTTTGAGCTGTCATCTTCAGGGGTGAAGGTCTGAAACATGGAGATATATGATCAGAAGAGAATGGGGTGAGGATGTGGGGTTATGTAAAGTCTTCCAAGAGGCCCCACGATGTCTCTTGCTACTTGTAAATGTTTTTACTTGTTAGAAAACGATCTTGTTTTGATGGTATTGAATTCAGATGTGAAATGAAGGATGCTGTCTTGGCTACTATCCAATTTTGTCAGGATGAGCATGACACAAAAATCAATAGTTGATTAATTCATTATTTTATAAGATATATATATATATATATATATATATATATATATATATATGAATGAAAACATCCTTTGGCCAAATTCTCCCTTTATCCTTTCCTTTTTCCCATCTTTTTCTTCCCACTTTTCTCAAATCCTCTGCCTTCTTTCACAGTGTGTGTGGGGTTTTTGTGTGTGAGACCTACAACACTTAATTATGGCTACCTGCATGAGTATAGGTCACTTATTTGAGTGGGCTCTAAGGTACCAGTGGCTTCATCACTGAGTAAACTGGAAAAAAAAGGGGGTGAAGATATGTTTCAGTGGGTAAGGCACTTGCAGGGCAGGCATGGTATTCTGTGTATACACATCCAGAACCCACATAAGGTCAGACCTGTTTAGTGGCCATATCTCACTGTTCCTATGGGAGATGGAATTTGAAAACAGAAAATACCCAGAATCATAAGGCCAGATAGCCTGGAGTATATAGTAGCAAACAAGAGACACTGTCTCAAACATGGTGGAAGGAAAGGACCAGCATCACCCTCCTTATACACACCATATAGATACCACAAAGATAAACAACTGGCATATAGTTACCATTACAATGTATCTCATCAACAAGAAGAGAACATGCATTTTTCTGATCATTCATTCAAAGCAGACTTAACCCAGGGTCATCTGACCACGAGTTATTGGCGCCTTCAATGTGGTTTGTAGTGCTGGTAGCTCCACACAACTCTTGCCTGCCATGTATCTGTAGTTAAGCTGCCACTGGCTAAGCTGGGAAGACAGGAAGTAAGTGAGCTGGGATAATACAGACAGCTATTTGATGTGGTAAAGATGATGAGGGGTCTAGGTACTAATTGATGCTGTGAGAACGGTGTAGAAAGGAACCACACACCTTCAGAAGAATGGTCAGGCCCTTCTCACTGATGGGTGATCACCAGCTGCTCCTGGGATGCTGAGCAAACTGCCCCGTGGTACTTTGCCTCCCACTGGATGTTTGTTCCTTCACAAAGCACAGAAAAACCCTGCAAGTATGAGTTCATATGCTCCATGGGCCTCCTTTTCAGCTTGCCCTTCCACCATCACAGTCAACGCCATCAGTGCCCTTCTCAAGGTGGTACCGGAGACCAGGCAGACTCTGAGATAACTCCTCAACAGTCAGGGTTATACAGAACGAGTAGAAGAGAACACTTTTAAAAATTTTACAATGTCTTCTTGATAACTTATGTTGAAGTCATGGGCTGTAAAGTCAAATCCTTTGGAAGATAATTTTTGCAAACTCTTTCCTTCTTGTTTTCTTTCTTACAGAACTAGGATTCTTGGAACCAGTTGCTCTCTCCAGCTCTTTCCACTGCAGTGTACATCCCTCTGTCTATAATAGGAAATCCAAAAGGTAAAAATCAAAGTACTCCAGTCTCAATAGCTCACACAAGAACTGCTCTCTCAACACTGGTATCTATGTTTCTCCCTTCTCTCAAGCATCATCACAGAATGTCTTGCTTTGTTCCAGAAACAAGACATGATATTTTTAACCATCTCTTTTGCTGTTGGACATACAGGCCACCTTTGCCCCTTTTATAGACATATATCAATGTGCAGCAAACACTTAGCTTCATAAGGCACTTATTATTACCTCAATATAAACTGCTTAAAGTAGAATTTGTGCATAAAGGCATAGCAGTCTTTAAAGCTCTTAAAATCTTGTTGAGACTGAATTAAATATGTGATATGCCAATTTTGTATCATTTGCATATTTGATAAGTAATCTACAACTTCAGGTATGTGCTAGAAAGGCAGAGTTAGTAGAAACTCAGTAGTCCCTGATTTTATATCAGACTTTTAAAACTCTCAGCTTTCAGTAGGTATGTACTGAGCAACACTGAGTTAGACTGACAGTACTTTACCTAATTCAGTCCTTCTAGGAACACAGAGTGGTCAGTGCCACCTGTTCCTTAGTGACTCTGGGAGTCTGGGGTTTGTGATGTTCATGTGGTGGATGATGAGGTCTTTTAGCTTCTTCTTTGAACATCCTTCTGAGTATACACATGTATGTCTCTAAGACTGTGTCAGGCATCTGGTGGATCCACCATTGTCCCAAGTTACAGGATGCGGTGCCCCTCTGGGCTTCCTTCATAACCAGTTATAGCTTCTGTCACAGTGCCCTTCAGGGTAGGGGTTGCCAGTGGAACACGATGGTGCTCTGGGATTCTTTCTGCCTATGTTTTATGGCCTTAACTGGAGCTAAATCAGTGTTCAGCGAGTGTGAAGTAAAGATAACTGAAGAAACAATGCTGTCAGGATGTATCGGTCTCCAGAGGGTGCAAGCTCTGCAGTAGACAGTCAAGAGTTCTGGCTGAGGAGAAGGCAAGTACATAGGGTGGACAAGGGACTCCCAGGATTGGCTACAAAGGCACATGTGCCCAGTGTATGTCTGCAGAAGATACTTGCTGTGACCACATTTGCATTACAGTTCTGTTCTCCCTTGCAGTATTCAGATGACTTCCAACTGCTCCTGGCACCTGCTTTCTTGCTCTTAAGAGTTTCTTTCCTGGCCACCTCCCGTTTCCTGCTTATTCTCCTGTAGACTTCCTTCCTCTCCTCCATTCTGTTTCCACTCATCTCCAAGTGCTGAACCTGCAGCTCAGCTGCCTCCCGCCTACGCAGAGTGTGGGATCTGCAGCCTGCTTAGTGACCAGGCAGGACCTGACATCATGCCCCTGCAGTATTAAGATCGGTGTTCATTCTCAGTGCGCCACACATCAAACCTGTCACGTGCTGGGGCTGTTAGCCTCAGAGGACTGGGTAGAAGCAAGACACCTCAATCCTGTTCTTTCTCCATTAATCACTATTAACAGTGTAAATCTGTCAAAACAAGCAGGTGATGGGTGCATTGAGACCAGCTCCTGAGATCAAGCTCTACATTTCAATCCCCGTCATCTCAGTTACAGGAGAAATGAGGCCAAGAAAACCTAGAACTCTCTCTCTCTCTCTCTCTCTCTCTCTCTCTCTCTCTCTCTCTGGCAGAAGGGCTCTGCAATTGTATGTAGTGATACACTCAGATAAGAGACAGCATATACACTCTGTGTGAGAAGTACACATACCCACAGCATATGATGCACATATACTTGAGCAACTATACTTGATAAATAAGCTTCAGGTTTCAAATGAGTGACGTCATGAGTGACAGGGATTCAGGCTCGCTCAGGGTAGATAGCTCCTGTCCATCCATATGCTGGACATGCATGTTATTTTTTCCAGAGTTACATAGCTGTTGAAGCTGTAAGCTGTTGACACATCACTACTTTAAAATCATGTTTGTATCAGAAGAGGGTGGGATGTAAGAGATTCTAGCACATCTGAGAGCTCTCCAGACTCCGCACATCACCTAACTCATCCGAAAGACATGGAGTCCCAGCCGGGCATTCTCAAAACACCTTTATTCCCGCAGAGCATGGGTCGTGCAGAGCTCATACCATGGGAGGAAACACCTGGATTGATCATTTTCCTCTCTCTTTAATGTTCATATTGACTTTGGCCTAAAAAATGACAGGGTTGAAGACTGTCATTAGTCTCCATGGTAAACAGATTACACGTTGATATAATAAATGTTTTACCTTTAATTTTTGTTTTAGTATGTTTTCATAAATGGGCATTAAACTGTGTTGAACCTATTTATTAAGCTTTCCTCTGAAAGATGCCTTGGTTGCATAAGGAAACCTTCCTTCCTTATCAGAGGCCCAGGCTCAGCCCCTCCTTAGCTGCTGTGAGGTTCTGCCTCAGAGTAGGATAGCTGTGCCTGCCAGGCAGCCAGGCTCAGTAAGGGGGGCTGGTCCTGCTTTTATCTTCCCTGCTGCTTGCTGTTCCACAAAAACCACTTCTCCCTCCTGTAAAAAAGTACTCAATTTGACAAATCCTGGTCTTATGGGCAGAGCTGAACCTTAGCCCTACTCTGAATGTCCATACTGCAGGCCTAACTCCCAGGAAGCTGACATAGCCACACTTGGAAAGAGGGAAGCTGGTGGGTCTGAATCCAGCTTGACCTCTGACCTCACACACACACAGAAGACCACCCATGCAAGTGAAGAGTCAAGTCAAGGAGAGAGGCCACAAAGGAGCCATCTCTATGACAACTTGACTTTGGGTTTCCTTCTGCTAAGATCAGGAGACAAGAGATTCTTGCTTCTAAGCACCACCCAGTCTGCTGTCCTGGTTCATGAAATCCTCACTGACCCCTACACCCTTTTTAATGACCCTTTTTAACGCTCACCCAGAGAAGAGCCAGCCCCAAGCCCAACACTATGTCCAAATAACAGCCTTGCCTAGGATATGAACTTTCCTGATTACTAGACTCCTGGGAGACTTATCGTCTCTAGCTTGCACACAGCTGACGCTTCAGCTTTGAAGACAGCCATGAACAGACTCTACCTCACTTCCACTTCAAGAGCAACATCATCTCCCCTGCTCAGAGGGCATGGTGAGTATGTCCTAGGAGCATACAGATGGTTCTAGAATCAGTCTTTGATACACACCTCATCTTGATTGTAGCATAGCAAGTGTGAGCAGAAAGAAAACCATGTGATCTGTCCAGGAGTAATGTGCGCAGAACCATTGTCTTGAAGTGAAAGGATAGCAGGATCTTTTCAGCTCCTGACGGGTCAGACTATTGGTATTAGTGCAGCCAAACAAAGCTACATGACCTATAATGTTCACTTGTTATTCAAGTGAGGCCTTCAAACTTTCTTGACTTCCAAGTACCAAGCTTAAGGCTCCGTTCACCTCAGAAGCTACGTAGACATGGTGGGACAAAATCATGGCACTCAGGAGGCTGAGCAGGAGGTTGTGGCTCGGCTGGGCTTTTCCTCCTATTGCTGCATCTGTTTTTAACTGTAGCAGTGGCATGCTCACTTGTCTTGCCCTGGCTGTCGAATCCCAGCAGCTAATTCTAGAGGGACTGTGTGGCCCCATGGTGTCAGCAGCTGAGCAGCCGCGGGGTCCTGTTGGGTGGTTTTGAGCAGAGGTTGGCAGGTCCAGTTCCTGTGAGTTGTGTTTCTCCCTCAGTCTGCTTTCTTCCTTTGTGCCCCCCTCTCCTGCATCCCCTTTTTCTTGGATGTTTCCATTGGCTGAGAAATCAGCTGTCTGTCTCTCTATAATGTTTTTCTTTTGTTCTCTCTCTCACACACACAAACACATACAGTCTCTCACATATTACATTTATATCCTCCCCCCACATACACATACACATACACACACATGCACACACATACACATACACACACACACACA
The DNA here is from genome assembly GCF_900095145.1 of Mus pahari. NCBI lineage: Eukaryota > Metazoa > Chordata > Mammalia > Rodentia > Muridae > Mus > Mus pahari. The sequence continues at coordinate 23,104,155 of NC_034591.1, forward strand.
CACACACACACTCCTCCCCTCTCTTGCTCTCTTACACACACTCTCTCCTTTGTACACTGTCAAGGACACACAAACCCACTCCAGCCCCTACACTTCCTGTACACTCTCCTTACACACACTCACTCCTTTACACAGTTTCCCTTCTTCACACACACTCCCTTGCACATTCTCAGACACACACTCATTCCCTTACACTACCCTCTGTATTCACTTGCTCTCAGGAATACACATATTCTCCTGTACAATCACATTTGCTCCCTTCTACACAGTCTCATAGACACACACTCCCTCCCAACTCTCAGAGCCACACACATGCATTTCCTTGTACACTCTTTCACTGACACATTCCCTCACACCCTCGCTCTCCTGTAAGCTCACCAACACATATACCCTTCCTTATGCACTCTCCCGGATACACTTTCCTATAGACTCCATGCTCAAACTCCTTTTCACACATCTCGCTCACACATTCCCTCTTACACACACTCACACATACTCCCTGTACACTCACAGACATGTTCTTTCATGGATTCATAAGGCACATTCACACACACACACACACACAGTCCCTACACAAACACCCTCTGTACTCATACACTTACACACGCACAGCCCTACACACCCTCCTTCTTACATATACCCATACACATTCCCACAGACACACACTCATCTCTTCACACACCCCTCTCTATACACATAGTCTCACACACTATCTCATACTCTCTTGCTAGGTAAGAAAGAGGCTAGAGCGAGCATTGGTACTCAACCTATGGATTGTGACCACATGAGTGGGATCAAACAACCCTTTCACAGGGGTCTCCTGCATATCAAACATTTATATCATGATTCATAACTAACAAAATTACATTTATGGAGTAACAATGGAAATAATTTCATGTTTGGGGGCTCCCACAACTGCATTAAAGGGTCACAGTGTTAGAAATGTTGAGAACCATTGAACTAAAGTTTTCACTAATAATACTCCCAATGGCTGAAGCAAGTTGCTGTCTATTTAAAAAAAAAAATCTTTGTGCTATTTTCTGGTTGTGAGGCTCTCTGAAAATCTGTGACCTTTGACCTTCACCCTTGGCTATGCATGGCAACAACATGCACTTGCTTCCACTCCTGGACATATTTTTGACTGCCAGCTCAGTAGTGATAATGTCCCTCCAAAATCACTCTAATGCCTTTTCCAGGGAGAGCAGGGACTGAGGAGGCACCATAAAGGCAAGGAGCAGGTGGAAAAGCAGAGGTTCCCAGCCTGGGCAAGATGCAGGCAGTCTGAAGCCTGCAGGACCACTTGGCGACTGCTGGCCAATGATTTCAGGGGCAAATGAGCGGGTGTGTGAAGTCATTAATTATCTCCACCTCATCTCCCATTTTAAGAGTTTCTGTGGCTTCATAATTAAAGATATGAGGCTTTATAGGGATTATGGGGGCGCGCACAATGCGCAGCCAGGTGCTAAGGCCCCAACGTTCATCTGGAGGCCCGCAGAGCCTCCGACTGTGAGTGAGTGTTCCCGGCTTGCCCGAAGCTCCTGGGCTTGTTTTCTTGTCTTAATTGCTTCCGGGCAGAAGAGCCTCTTTTGATGGGGCTGCTGCCCACCTGTGCTGGGTGCAGAAGGAGCTGCTGAAGAGCAGAGCAAAGAGGGCTGCCATCTTTCTAGAGGACAAAGTGCACACGGTTCATGGTGGCAGAGGATTTCACACATGTACCTCCGTGGGCCACTTTTGTGGATCTCTGCTCTGAGGTACTGCAACACCTACTGACCTGCTGGAAGAAATAAAGCATGGCAAAGCTGCCGGGCTCTCACTTCAGGGACGTGGTCACACAGGTCAGGATAATTATTTGTTGGTACATTCCCTTTTTGTTGACTTGGTGGCCAGTGTGCTGTCATGTTGGAAAAGTTCACAAGGACTAGAGTCAAGGGTAGCTTTAGCCAACAGTCAGGGAGTGAGGAACCTGATCTACTGTTGGCCATGGTAAGGCACTGGGAAGGTATATGTGAACTTTTCTGAAAGGAATTACTTTAAAATCACACAAAGGAGCATGGCAACAAGGCTTGAACAACCCCATTATCAGGTGTTGGCACTGGAGACTCACCAAGTGCTAATCATCCCTGAAGAGTTGTCTAAACAGAGCCAGCCTCTGAGGCTCACTTCTACAAAAATGTAGGCTGTGTGACCTATATTACCAGAGGCAAGTCCCTCACAGGAAACATACACACAGTTTTGCACTGTGTCCTGCTTTTAACATGTAGGGCTTTCTCCATCTCTCTGTTTTTTCTTTATGTAAAAACAAAACAAAAAACAAAACAAAAAAATAGTAATCTATCTTTTTCTCTCTTCAACTTCCCTCCAAAGCCACAGAAAAAAATGTGACAATGCCATGAGGTGACAAATCTGGGGACATCAGGAGTACCATGTGTGACTCCCTTGTCATCCTTTTATGATGGCTTCCATTGGTAGTCTGTCAGGCAGAGGTCTGTGTGTCTGGGAATTGAACTGGGATGTCTGACAGGCCTTCATTATGTGTCAGGTGTTTGTAGAAGCCCCAGGTAAGGTAGTGGTGCCATGTCCATACAGAGTGGGATCTGGTGCCTCAACTGTCACCAGACACAGAGCCTTCCTCACCAAACTCAGAAGCCATGTGGGCAGTGCCATATTCTGGTCACAAGTGACACTAGAAAGGCCTAAGGAGAAGCAGGAAACAAGACATTGCTCAAAGACTGAATTTAGGCTGAATTGGCAGAGAGAGAGAGAGAGAGAGAGAGAGAGAGAGAGAGAGAGAGAGAGAGAGAGAGAGAGAGAGTCTTATAGGACCCAAGGTAAAGACAATGTGGGCCCAGGAAAGCCTGTAAAGTGGTCTACAGGGGAGGGAGAGATGACTCAGTCAGGAAAATGTTTGCCTTGCAAATATGAGGACCCAAGTTTGATGCCTAGAACCTACATATAAAAAGCTAGGTATGGTGGCATGCATAGGAAATCCCTGCACTAAGGAGGCAGAGATGGGTAAATCTTTGGAGCTGCAAGCTTAGCTTACTCAATAAGTTATAGGCTAATGAGAGATTCTGTTTCAAAAACCAAGGTGAGTAGTGTGTAAGAAATAGCAGTGTGACTACATACACATGCCTGTGTGTGTGAACACACACACACACTGGCACACATACATGATTCTAGCTGCACTTCTGTTGCTGTGATAAAATACACTAACAGAAAACAGCTTAGGGAAGATAGGATCTGTCTGACTGAAAACTCCAGGATACAGTCCTCTGCTTCAGAGAAGTAAAGGTAGGAATGTAAAACATCATATTCACTATCAGGAGCAGACAGGGAATAAATGCATGACCCTGCTTGCTTGCCCTCAGCTAGCTTTCACCTCTCTTATACTGGTCAGGGCCTTCTGTCCAAAGAATGCTGATGCTCACCCTGGCCTGAGTCTTCCTAGATAAGTGGATTTCAACCTTCTTAATGCTGCAACCCTTTAATACAGTTCCTCAAGTTGTGGTGACCCCTAACCATAAAATTATCTTGTCGCTGCTTCATATCTGTAATTTGTTACTGTTATGAATAATAATGTAAATATATTAAACATCTGATATCCTGGATATCTGATATGGGACCCTTGTGAAAGGGTCATTTAACCACCAAAGGGGTCATGACCCACACGATGAAAACCTGCCGTTCAGTTATACACAAACCCCAACAGACACACTGGCAGGCCAACCTGATATAGATAACTCCTAATTAATATTCTTCCTAGATGATTCTAGGTTGTCAAGTTGACAGGTAAAAAGTAAAAATCAACCAGTATACACAATATGTCATTCATATATATATATATATATATATATATATATATAGAGAGAGAGAGAGAGAGAGAGAGAGAGAGAGAGAGTCATTCTTTATCAGAATTTTAAAGAATGACATATTGTCATTCTTTATCATATATCTTTATATATTCATATATCTTTACACACACACACACACACACACACACATCTTTCTCTCAGTTCTACAGTAGCAGAAGAGGGTCTTGCACAGGATCTAGCAGCAGTGCAGTGATGGGTCAGTGGACATGCCTGTCAGTTCTGACAGAGAAGAGGAATAAGACAGAAGCCAATTTCCTTTTGAGATTGAACAAGCTAGATTGACTTGACATTTGCTCTCATGGCCTCTTAGGGGTCCAAAGTTCAAGGCAAGGATGGAGTGTAGATTAAAGAGTATTGCCCTAGGAAGTCCTCACTAGAGGTCTTCAGGTGAAGTGGTTAGGAAAACACATGACCTAGTGGTCCATGGCACCTCAAATTGCGATCTTGCTTTAAGCTGCTCTGTGCTTAGTTGGATCCCAGCTTCTGAAGATTCAAAGGAGCCTAACTTCACATGAGACCTTGGGAAAGAAGAGCCCAATAAACACAAGCTTATCCCAAGAGAACACGTCAGGAACAAAAGAATGGGCACACACAACAACGTCTGCTGAGACTTGAGCTGCTGAAAGACAGCTAGAGGCTCCAAAGATGGAGCCTGCAATATCTGCAGGTGATCCGGCTGTGGCAGAATGGGCAGAAGTCAAGAATTGCTCCAAGATGGGACCTGAAAAGTGGAGACACCTGGGACCTGCACTGCCTCTACCAAAAATTATTTCATCATTGGCCATGCTGGTGCATAAATCTTCCCTGAGCCCCAGCAGGAGCAGTAGGATGCACTGTGCTCTTTATGTTGCTCAGGTCCACGCTCAGAGTTGGTGGTTGGTGGAGAAGTAGGAGGAGAGGAGCAGAGGAGCAGGGCTCAGGTTTTTGCTGTATCAGGATTTCAGAGAAGCCACTGGTACAAGGACTAGGAATCCAGACAATGAGTGGCCTTGACACCAGTAAATGTGTGGACTCAGGATGTGATTCAACATATACAGGAGCAGAGCTAAGCCTCAGTAGAATCGATGAGAGCATGAAGGTGCAGAAAACTGCACCAAAGACTACAGCCCTACACAAGATTTTTAAGTTCCAAAAGATAAAAAGGGCCCATCAAAGAGACTTTGTCATGGAGGAAGGGACTCCATTGTTGACCTACTGGAGTGGGACCCTTGGAGACTTTTGGTGAAACTTTCCTGGCATGGTAGAAAAATGGATAGCTAATTAGACTGGGATAAGAAAGTGGTAGAGGGGGACAGGGCTAGCACGTTGGTGGCTGGGGGAGGCATCTGTGAAGTGTTATAGAAGTGAGAATGAACATACGTCAGTGCAGCTGGACAAATGGTAAGCACATCAGGTTGTGAATGGAGCATAGGGAGTGTTACAGGGCATCTGCCTGCGGCCAGCATGGAAAGGCCATGCATATCTAAGGGGAGATGCAGCAGCTGGGACCCAGGAAGGAGGAGAGACTAGAGTCTAAGGTTTAAGAACAAAGGGGACAAATACACCCTGTGTCCTTTCATAAGGCCACCAACCTCATGCATGAGAGCCCCACCCTATGGCCTACACGTTTCTCAGATGCCCCATCTCTTAGTATCAGCATACTGGGGACCAGATTTCAACATCTAAACTTCAAGCTACAGCATTCCTCCCTGGATCCCTCAAAATGCAGTCCTTCTTACACGCAAAATGCACAAATCCAAAGTCTTTAAGTATGTCCAGGATCAGCTTTTCAAAAACAGTCAAAGTCTTAATCACCAGATTGGCTGATATAGGGAGGAATTCCAGGTGTGTATGATACAAACTTTGCTCCAGCTGTGAAAACAAGCTAGTTATATACGTCCAAAATCTAGCAGCGGTCAGGCATAAGATCAACATTCTATCCAGAAATGGAGAAACTAGAAGGCAGTAGGGTTGAGAATATAAGTTTGAGGCATGGTTACCTAGAATAGCCTGGGTTTGGTTCCCAGTACTTCATAAACTGGGCATAGTAATACACACCTGTAATCCCATAACTCAGAAAGTAGAAACAAGTGTATCAGAAATTCAAGGCCAGTCCTGGCTACATGAGACTAAGAGGTAGATGGAGGGGAAAGAGAAAACAATTTGGAAGGCAGAGACAAGATCAAACAGGGCAAGCAAGGCCTTTGAGCACTGGTGGTGATTGACAGCTGAGTACTGGATGGTCTTTAGAAGACTTTGGTTCAATTTCCAGCATCCATATGGCAGCTCACAACTCCAGTTCCAGGGTACCCAATGCCCTCTTCTGGCCTCTTCGGACACCAAATTCACATGTGGTAGACAGATATACACACAGAAAAACATCAGTGCATAAAAAAAAATACTAATAATTTTTTAAAATTGTAGAAGACTTTGTGGAATGTATTTTTTATTCCATATGCTCTTCTGGTGTCTCTTTACAATGTTAAATGGTTTTTTTTTTTTTTTTTGGCTGGATCTACACACACACACACACACACATTACACACACACACATGTTACACACACACACGTTACACACACACACGCATGTGTGTGTGTATGTGTGTGAGCATGCATTGATATACTCACACGTGTGCACACACTGCATTGCGTTTTTAACTGAATTGCGACATGTTCTTTCTATCTCCAGTTGGTTTAAATTATGTAACTGCATGCGGCTGTCCTCACTCTTACTCGTGTCTCTGACTATGCCTATGCTGCAGAGGCAGACTAGGGTGACAGTGTCCAATGTCTTTTAGAGCTCTGGAGTTCCAAGATACTCAGGTGCAACCTGGCTTAGGAGAACAGAGAAATTTGGGCAGGTGAAGCTGAGTGACATTTTGCTTCTGTCACAGGCGCTGGGATGCAAATGGTTGCTTCCCTGATGCTGGACTGTTGGACAGAGTGAGAGGAATGAGCTGTCACTGACAGTAGGGCTGTTCTTGCTGAATCTAAAGAATCCCTTCAAGAGCCAGTAATGAGTGGAGCCACAGCCTGATTACAAACCGAATCAGAATGCCAACTACCGGCCAGGATGTGGGACATGGCACATCCCAACCAAAAAGCTTAGGAAGAACAGGCAATCAATGTGCAGGGCTCAGGACTTCCTAAATGGACAGGCAATGGGTAAGGGCTCCATGTACAGGGCTCAGGAGTTCCCAAATGGAGACATCCCACACATGGCAACAGGACACCAGGAGAAGGTTTCATCTACAGAGCAGGTCTTCATGGGGCTAGCAATATGTCCCCAAAGGAAAAGACTTGTCTATGTGTGGGCCCTAGAAGTTGCTAGTCACCAGAATCAATGTGTTGCTAGGAGTATCCCTGTTGCTACTTAGACACCCAAGTCACTTCATACACAAGAGCCTGGGAATAGGGAGGATCTTCAGAAGAATGTTCTAGGATGGAAGTGCACATAAAAGAAGAGACAGGGGGCATTACAATAGATAAAATGCTGGAGAGAGACACAGGATGCAGGCTCCACTCTCCTCTGTGGTGTCTCCAATGCCTAGAAGCTAATGAAAACAGTAGACCAAGAATATTTGTACCTACTCCACCACTGAGTAGGATCTCACACTTCCAGAAAACAGATGCTAACACCCATGCTGACCCAGTAACATAGCCAGAGCCAGAATCCACACTAACACTGATGGTAGCAAGAACGCCAAGGCTCAGTGGAAGGAAGATCTGTTGTGGTGTCCACAAGTGCCATTTATAGAGTCCTGGCTGGCTCTTGGAATGTTCTATACACATTCAGTATGAAAATATCCCATCCCATAACTGCCTGTGGGGCAGACAACTGTCATTGTCACATAACCTGCCCTAGCCACATACGTGCTGGGAGTCTCCCTGTGTAATCCCTTGTCTCAGTGATCAGAGCCCATGCCATCTTGGTGACAGAAACCAGACTACAAATGAAGCCTCTTATCATTTTTTTCACCAGGGTGATCACTGCACAGTGAGAATGGGACCCACCCTGCATTGTCATTGGCATGGATAACGGTTACACAGCCTCTCAAGCTATGGGTCAATCACTCTCAACTCCCTGTCTCTGATCCAGACCTCATGGGAGATAAGGTTAGACCTTTCCCAACACTTCTTCTTTTGTAGAGCCCCACTGACCCATGTAGGGATACATGACGTCAGAGCCCTGGCAGAGAGCACTCCAGCACTGCCCAGTCCTCAATACTGACACTGTGGACTCACTATCTGTGTTTGTGTATGTCTAGAAAACAGGAGACGTTGACAAAATAAAAGGGAAAGAAAATTAGAAGTTAAAGTCTTGGCAGCAGGCTTCAGCTGACTATACAAAGGGCTCTCATTTTCCTAGTCTTTGACACTCATTTTCTCTTGACAGTTTTAGTGATAACATCCCAGAAGAACGGGGTCCTTCAAGGAGGCTGTTTCCCTTGAGTCCACTGGAGGCCGACCTCATACCCTCTGGGCAGTGGGTATGAGACCAGCAGTCGGGGTAAGGAGGAAGCCTTGCTCCTTTTGAGTTTTGTCACAGCCTTCCAGAGGCAGCAAGAGCAGAGTCCACAATTCTCTCTCTGCCTTTTGCTTCCTACCTCCCCATCCCCTACCACCAAGAGGAATATTACCAAGTCTGTGATACAACTTTCATTTCCTTATCAGAGGCACGTATGAGATTGGATCATCCGGGGACTTTGATGTTAACCCCTGTCTCTGAGGAACTCCAAGGGAAGAACACCAGAGAGGTGAGCCTCCAGCAGGGGAGAAAGAATGGCCTTCAGCCCAGAGACCTCACCTGCTGGCGAAAGGAAAAGGACTGTGGTGGAAGGGCTGGACAGAATCTATGGAGCAGCCTAGCATAGAAGCTGTGCCAGCTCCAGACCGACTAGGTGGAAAAACTAAACCCAGGCTCTCATTACTTTGGAAATAACAAGAAAATAATTGGAGACAGTGTTTCTATTTTTATGCTGAGTCCCAAGCTTTCCAGCCTGCTGCTGGAGGAGGGAAATAAAAGAGAGCGAAGCAGCTGTGTAGGCTCAGAGCATCGATCCGAGGCACAGCTTGCTGGCTTAAGTACCACTTCTGACACCCACCGTGGGGACTGTGCACCGGGCTGAAGACACTGACACATACTTTGGCTTGATTCTTCTAAGGATGTGGGTCCTGGGTATCCTTTTGAGAATGAAAGCAGACTTCCTGGCTGGTGGGACATACATGGAACCTGTGCTGCCATGTCATGAATGTTGACACTGCACGGAGTACAGTGTAAATTGCACGTGCTGCCAACTCAGAGTCAGACTCCCAGGTGGCCTCCAGAGGCAAACAATTTTAACATCACCCCTCAAAGGTGATTCCGTCTGTGTCCCCACTTGTCCTCAATTGTCTCCCAGACACCTGAATGTTCTGGATGAGGAAAAAAGGGATAGCAGAGACAACTGGGGGCACATCCATTTCACGGTGTAGCATTATGTGTCTGGCCAGTTTCCAAGCCCTGGCCATTAGAGGAGGTCACCACTTAAAGCCAAGGAGAGGACATAAGACTCTCTATAAGGAGGCTATAAGGTTCAGGCTGTCAGAAGTGGGGATGCAGGGAGGGAGAGCTAGCCTGCTTCCTTCTCTACTCCTCTCACTGCACACTGGAAGACTTGTTGGAGACCACACCCACAGAGAGCTCTCTTGGCACATTGGCATCTTCCCCTCAATATTTCTGGCTAGAGCAAAAATCTAATCATTCTGTTGAAAACTTAACTAGAACTGACACATATCAATTCATCACTGTAATATCAAAGCTTTCTAAAGAGGGATCATGGTGTGTGTGTGTGTGTGTGTGTGTGTGTGTACAGTGTGTGTGTACAGTGTGTGTACACAGATGTAGTGTGTTTGTATAGGGAACGGTATTTAAGTCTGTGCAAGGTAACATGTGTCTATGACATTGTACATAGTGGGTAGCATTAACAGTTTTATCATATACATATGGGGTGAGACGTGCAGAATATGTGCACAACACAGTGATGGTGTGTGTTATGTATAGCATGTGTGATATGCATAGTATGGGTGATATAAGCATGTTTTCAGTACCTATATATGATATGTGATGTATGATCCAGGCATGTGTGTATGTATATTCCTTGTATATGTGGTAGTAGATGGAGTATAGGGTATACATTGTGTATATGGTGTCTTCATGGGATGTGTGTATATGTACATATATCCTGTGCACATGTTGTGCAGTGTATGTGTGGCATGTGTACTGTGTACTGTGAGTAGCAGAAACACTGTGAGAGTTGGCAAGCAGGTGGCTTATAGCTCCCCAGGGCCTGTGTTGCGGTCCCCCTTTCCAGCAGCCCATCCATGCCTCTCTGGGACTTGACAGGGCTCTCTGCTGAATCTTGGTTCCTATAGAGCAGAGCCCAACCATCTCCACTGGGTCTGCAATTCTGCACCAACAATTCTCTATGACCTGTGTTGTTCCCCCGAAGTTTCTGCAGTATGTAGTGTTGCTTCTCTTCCCTGAGGTGAGAGGGTTCACTCTAGGTGACAGATGCAGCCTCGCCTGATCCGGGAAGCAGTGGCTGAGATGACACAGACAAGGTACTATTTTTCTCAGTCATGATGTAGGTCACAGCTTCCTTAGATTGGCTATTGCCATGGCAACCGGAGCTTTCTGCTTTTGTACAGGGACTTGGAATACTATTCCTCAAGATAAAGGAAACATTGAGAATCCTATAAAAGGCCTCCCTGACAGCCAGCACATCCCGCCCTGCTCCCTGTACCCCCACCAGAGCCAGTCAGTACTGCCTCACTCTGTGAGGCCCACTCTCCTTGCTCCAAGATGAACATGTTGAGCTGCCCTGGGGAGTCTATAGAGCTAGGTACAGTCTGGGTGGTCAGACCAGCACCAACCTGTCTGGGCACACAGTACTCTGATGTCACAGAGTGATGTGCCTACCTCTGCCACCCATCCAGAAAGCCTCCTTCCATGTTCCTCGTCCATTGTCATCTGGACATCTTGTATAGTCTCAGAGCCTTGCAATGACCTGCTTGGGGTCTGAAGAAGTCACTCAGCAGCCCACTAACAACACCAGGCCCATTTGCTAAAGCTCAAGGGTGTGGCTCCATGGACTTGTCACACCTCTGGCCTTCCTACAGAGCCCAAGCAAGCTAGATGAAGCCCTTCTCTCTCAAAGCAGTGTGCACTTCAGTCTTGATGTGTCTGATCTGCAGGACATGAACAAGGAGCCCATAGTAAACAGACCAGAGAACTGGGGTGGCCAGACATGACAAACATCCACCAAGCTTTGCAAGGATGAACCTAAGTCCTGTGATTCTGTTAGGCTAAGCAGCAATGCGTGGCAGAATCCTAAGGAAGATCCAACCTCCACTAACACAAAACTGGGCTGATGCTTATCACTCACAGTGTGAGAATGGCTGCTCACCCGTCTTTGTTTAGGAAATGCACCAAACTGCACATGGCTGCACTGGAGAGCTGGATCCTGAGAGCCAGTGTGCTGGTTAGGGTGCAGTGAGGGAACATGTCGCCTTCCTCAGCTATACAGACCTGTACAGAACTGCACCCCACCAAACTAGTAATAAAACTAGTCTCAAAATTAGGTTGTGTCTGCAGCAAGCTAAGGGATTTCAAAGATGTAATTGGAGTCCCCAGTGAGCAGGCTTTCCATCAGTCCAAATGCAGACTGCCTGGGGCTGCCAACCTCTCCGGGTGAGTCCAGACACAGCCTGGAATTCTTTCTCGAGCTGGATGCAGAGAGGCAAGGACTTGAGTTTTACATCTGGGAGAAGAGGTACTCTACTGAAAGGCATAGGAGCTTAGGCACATCCTTGGTTGTGTGGCTCCTGGGGTCCCAGCAGAGTAACAGCTCATTTGAATGGCACCTGCTGGCCTACAGGAGCAGTGACACCACACAGATGAACGGTCAACACCTGATTTAGCAATAATTTGTTATACGGCCATAGAACACAAACGCACGGGCCTTGTCTTTGTGTGATGCTAAGGCCCTATTCTTGTGAAACCATCAGCTGTGTCATTCAGAGCAGAACTTTCAACAGATCAGAGCTGTGCCACAGTAAGATACTGCACTCTTGCATTGAAAACACCTCAGCAGATGCTACAGGCATCTGTAACACCAGGAGGGCTGGGTTGGTTACAGCATTCTCCTTAATTCAGCTTTTTTGGCACTACTGAGAACAGTATTTTACTTAATTTGAGAAGCTTAAAATAATCCATGGATCCATCTTCTTGTAAAATCCATATAGCAGAAGTCATCCTAAAGCTTAGAAGCTAAGCTAAACCAAAGCTCAGAAAATAGGAAAGCAAGAACTGACTAGTTACTGCTGTGCTGCAGTAACAAACAACCCCATTTATGGTGATATGGCAGTTCTTTTATCATTACAGAGCACCCTAGATGAGGATCACCAGTGCCTGCATCACCATCCACGTAGCCCTCTAGTCCAGGATGAAGACCTTCTGTGTCTCTACTGTACTTTTCCAGGGTGTTTTTGTCCCCTGTGGCTTACTTGCATTTTGGACTTTGAGGGACTTGATTCTAGTTCTAAACTACCAAGTAACCTCCAAATGTAGGGATGATGATGCAGAGGATGCAGAGGATGCAGAGGATGCAGAGGATGCAGGGGTGATTAGAATGTTACTGCCGTGGTCCATATTGCCCAAAGGTGATGTCACTCAAAGACTACATACCTCTTAGCCTGGAAGACGCCAGCAAGCTTCAGCCGGGGGGGGGGGGGGGAGCTGAATGACCTGAATGATCCATGCAATATTTAAAGAATATCAGACTCTAGAGAAGTTTTTAAAAAGTCCTATTCAAGTGAGTTTCCTGAAGACAGCAAGTGTAAGTAGTAAGTGTAATTAGTTCAGACTTCACAGAAACATAGGAATGTCCTAGAGATCATAGCTGCTTGCTGAGGCAGGAATCCATGGAAGAGGCAAGCATACAGGGAAGTGGCTGGTGGGGAGCAGGAATAGGCAGAGTAGGAAAAGCTATAGAAAAAAAAAAAAAACCCCATCCATCTGCTGGCTTCTGGGAGAGGTCAGTGAGGGTAACTGGAAACTCAGGGGAAATGCCTGAAAGAAACCATGGCTTTCAACCTGAACTTCAAAGACAAATACAGACATGCTGGCTAGGGAAGAGTAGGCGGTCCCAGGCAGGGCAATGTTGGGGAAAGATGGCTGATATAAGGGAGAAGCTGAGCCAGGAACACCTGGGATCCTGATGCAACTTAAGGGTGCATTCCCAACACCCTCTGTACCCCAAGGAGCCATGGAACCAAGAGGTTCCACAAAGAGGTGTGAGGGTGAGTGTGAGTCTCCATGTAGAGGTAGTCCTGGCCTCCAAGGGTGGCTGAGGCACAGTGTCACTCACTTGCTGATAATAGTTTCTAAAGGCATAGCTTCAGCTCCAGGGTGGCAGAGCCAGCTCCTGTTGAGGTTGTGAAGGTGGACCTGGCCCTGGTTTACCAACTGCTATGGCACCTGGCAGCTTCTGGTGCCCTGTGACTTGTAGGAAGGCCAGTCAGTACCTGTCTTCATTGTCATGTGGTGTTGTCCCTGTTTGCCTATCTGTGTCTAAGTTTCCCTCAGGAGCTGTGGTAGTTTGAATATGATGTCCCCAGGATTTTTTGGGTCTTTGACTGCTTAGTCACAGTTGCTGGCTCTACTTGCAGAGAGGCCTTGCTGAAGACAGTCTACCATTGAGGGTGGCCTTTGAGAGTTTAAAGACCATTTCAAGTTCACTCTGGTGCTTGTGGTGAAAGGTGTAAGCATTTAGCTTGCTGTTCCAGTCACCATGCCTACCTGCTGCCACTCCTCCCAGCCATGATGGTGACAGACTCTTAGCCCTCTGGAAGCATAAGCCAAATGACTCCTTCTTTCTATAAGTGTGCGTGGCTGTAGTGTTTTAGAAAAGTAACAAATAAAGAGACATACCATCACACTGATCCAGCCTGTGCCAATGACCCCATCTTAACTTAACTTCCCACCTTCCAATGAAGCTATTTCCAAGAAATGCCACACTCTAAGGTACTAGGGGTTAGAACAACAATGTAAAACTTTGATGTCATCAATCAGTCAGGAACCCACACTCAAAATAGTGACTATTAAACAGCCCACCCCACTGTCCCTCTACCTGTGAAATATTTGTCTGTGTCCTTGTTATAGCCTTAAATGAAAGATATCATTAAATCTACCTACATACACATCCTTAACTTAATTCTATTTTCTGACTGCAATTTAAAATAAGATATAATTTTTAAGAAAATATGCTATTTACTGTGTGTTAAGTGCTCCACTAACATCTATGCTGGTAGGGCATTGTCAAATCCTAAAAGAGGAAAACATTTCCATGTGTCTGAGTTTAGAGACAGTGCATCTCAGAGGATCATCTGGGATGTGATTAACCAACCCAGAAAGACTAATGAAACTGGCCCCAAACAAGCAGAGAGCCGGTTTTCTTATGTCTGTCCTTTGGCCTGGCTTGATTCACATGCTAATAATGTACTCTGTACAGGTTCTTAGAAACCCTATGCAATTTTTTTTTTTTTACATTTTTACTGTTACAAACATTGGGTAAAGGATGTTCTTGTATGCAAGTGCATATTTCCCATGTATTTATGTTTCTGTACCATAACACTATGGATTTATGCCTGCTAAATCAAGAGTTGGGATCATTTAACATGGTTGCATAAAAGCATTTCAGTAAAAGTATGAACACAAAATTTAGAGAAAAGGAAATGAATGTCTCCTCCTCCCATCACTGTGTCCTTGGAGACCACTCTATACCAACACAACAGAGGATTTGCGTGTACCCTGCAAGTGGTCTCGAGCATCCTCCAGAATTCTTGCCTTGCCCCTGCAACAGAAATCCAAATCACAAATCCTCTCTTCAGATGCTCCATCATCCCTGCCATGTGCTCCATCTCTGTCCATGTGCTTTATTCCTCTCCATGTGTTCTACCTCCACCCCATAATTCTTGTTCCAAGCAAAGCTCAAGTGAGGAGCTGAGGTGTCTGTCCCCCTATGGTGATATCTACATCAGATGTCAAAGTTCTGCCCTCACCATGTGTCCTCCACCTGGAGGGAAAATAATGAGAAGTCGTAGGTCCCACCATGGTCATACAAGAGAGACAGTGGCCTTGAGAATAACACAAGGGGGGTCTGTGGGTGATCTTCTGACAACCTGGACAGTGTGTCATGGTACTCCAGTCACCAGCAGCCTTGCAAAGGGTCAGCTGTCACAGGAAGGCTTCTTGCAAGAACTGCTAGTGTGCAGTGTGAAGGCCAAAGAAGCACAATGATACCCACACCCTGCAATCTTTCTGTGAAAGATGAAGCTGGCGGCAACTTGAGCAGAGAAGTTTCAATGAGCATCCCAGAGTTGGACGGTACTTACTGGATAAGAACACTCCTCTTAGACGTCCTGCTTTCTGACTTTTGTTGGCCCCTATGGGTGGAGAAGCAAGCTTCCTCTGCAGAAGCAAGCTCCGCCGTGCTATCTACCTCGAAAAGGTACTGGATTCTGACATGCTGTGGCAATTAGTACCATCCGTCTCCCTCCCCCTCTGGTGAAGTTAAACAGCGCTTAGACTCCCATTCAAACAGAATCCATGCCTCTCACAAGGACTATGAAGGAGGAAGATGAGGGACTCCTGTGACCTGTACCTCAGGGACACTACCTGCAAACCAGAAACCAAGAATGTTCTAAAAGGAAGTCTAAGCTTGGGTGGTCTGCTCTTAGCAGACAGGGTATGAGAGGATGACGAGAGGAATCTCGTAGGGGACCTTCTAGTAGCAGAGACCTTTGCTGCAGTTTAAGTGACAGGTCATTATCCTTGGGAAGAAGATAAGGCCAACCGATCCCGGGCACTGGGAGTGTTGCTCTAATTACAACCTTTTCCATCTGCTAGATGAATTATCTTGCTACTTTCCTGGAAGACTCAGCTCACATGGTGGGCAGGATGCATAGAGGACATACAACAGCCAGCACACAGTAGATGTGAAGTGGAAGTACAATTTTGTGCCGTGAAAGCAGAGGCAGGGACATATATTTGTGCTGTGAAGGGTATAGGAATACTAGGTACTCAATCTGTGTCACAGGACAGAGAGTGCAGATCCTATTAGTCCTATTGCAATCACTAGATGATCCTGGGAGCTTGAGCTGTTACCCATAAGCATGACAAGGATTTGGGACCCTCTAGCCCTTGATGGAATCAGTCCAGGCACCTGTCTTTCTAATATTTGCAAGGAGAGTACCAGCCACAGGTTTCTCCCCACAGCAGGTCCTAAGATTGATGAATATGGGTTCTAACCCAATGACAGCTTGGAAACACAGGTGTGTAAGAGAAGGAGCCACACAGCTTATAATCAGAAGCAAAAGACTTTAGACATGAGGCTCTCTGTGAGAACAGTTGAAGCTGACATTATGATAGGAAGACTAGCAGAGAAGAGGCAGGGGGAAGGGAGAAAAGAGACTCTGACATCCAGAATGACCCATAAGACAGGCCATTGAACTACTGCCTCCCACCTACCAACTCCATCTGACTCATCTCTATGTTCTGAGGAGTTGGTACCCTGGTGTACACTTTACAGTGGACAGGTTGAGTTCCAGATACACAATGAATGCTGCCCAAAGCCATTCAGCAAGTGGAACCCATGATGCTACCATGTGGTCTGTGATAAAAAGAAGGTTCCAGAATGGAGGTGTTGTACCTCTTGGGCACAAGCATTTCTGGCTCCCCAGAGATTTTCCTATCTCATTCTAAAAGCAGATCGATTAGGGAGTTGCCAGCATACCTACTCCTGGTTCTGATCTTCCCCCAGTGACTGTGGCCTGGCACGAATTGTGGCCACAGGGGTCCATGTTCCACATGAGTACTTGTATGCTCACAGATTGATAGCCCAGAAGGGATAGTGCTAGGAGTGAACCTTTGAGGGATGATTAAGTCACAACAATAGCCCTCATAATGGGAGTAGTGCCTTTTAAACGATACCATAAGCTCAGAGAAAAAGTCCTCACAGAGAACGTGTTCACCGGCATCTTCTGAGACACTTGGGTTGTGTTACTCTGCAATAGAAACTGATAGGCTGAGACACTGAGGTCAGTCTCAAGACACAAAGACCTGTGCCAAGTGGCAGCATGGCCACAATGTGTAAGGTACATCCTATCCCCAGCTGCAGACCTAGCCTCTTTTCTGGTGTCCTGTCCACATAGGTGGATCCTGCAGAGCTCATGCCTCAAAGGTCTACACCATACCATCTCCTCTCCTCTCCCTGGTATTGTATGCTCCTTGTGTGTGTGAGTCGGGCCAGATTTCCTACCTACAGCATCCAGTGGTCTCAAGCCCCTCCTGTGTTCCTGCTCCCTTCCGTCTTCTCCTCTACCACGGAAACAGGTAAAATTGTAAATGTTACCTTTTGACTCTGACTCACCTTCATCACAGGAATTAAAATGATTAAGGGTACTTCCTGATCACCTAGAATTCCCTTTAAAATGAAATGAAGAGAGACAGCTGACCCCCATCACAGTGATAGGAAGCCCCCTTGAGCCCGCTGTCCCTCCTGCATTGCGTGGTGAGGCAGGGCTGCCCTCTTCTCTGGTCTCTCAGTTTGTGAGGCTTGTTATATGTTTTCTGGCAATTCCTTTTCTGTCCTTGGCATGTATAAATCAAGCCACTCAAAAATTCACTGACACAGGATGTTGGCCAAACCTATAGTCTTAGAAAGGGATGCTATTGTGGAAAGTTACTCTTGTCATTTTTGCTCTGTTTGTACAAAACCTTGTAACAGTCCATCAGTGGTAGAGTAGGTTGAAGACAAATTCTCATCTTTGGGGCCCAGATGTCAGATGTCATGGATATGCCCAATGTCCACATGAAACATGTCTGCCACTCTGACTGGCAGATTTGATGAATGGATAATTGCAGTCACCTTTTACCCCCTGTTTTTCTAAAGACAGCAAAATACACTCTTTTAGGCAAAACATAAAACTTTTCACCCATGAGACTGATGAAGTTTAAAATCTCAGCAGTGGGGATGGGAGGCTCAGGAGACAAGAACTCTGGCTGCTCTTACAGAAGACCTGGATTCAGTTCAAGCATAAGGGCTCCCGACTGCCATTCCAGTTCCAGGAGATCCGTTTTTCTCTTCTTGCTTCCTTGGGTCCCCCCACACAAATACACAGACACATACACATATACACATAAATGAAAATTAAATGAATTCTTTGTAAATACTCAGCAATGTGCGGCATTTGTAAGCCTCTAAAATGCACTCACTATATGTGGAGTCCAGTTATTCACCTTCAGGCTTCGGATGGAAGTATTTTACATTTCTTTTGTGTAGGAAAAGTATGCGTGTGTGTGCATGTGTGCATGAACGCTTTGCGCTCAAGTGCGTAGTGGTGGGAAGGGTAGGGGGTAATGTGTCCATCCCACTCCTGTGTGGGTACACTAGACCAGAGGAGGATGTGAGGTATCTTCTATTGCTATCTACCTTATCCTTTTGTCATCCTGGAACTTACTTTTTGGGCTAGCCTGTCTGGCTAGGTAATGCTAAGAAGGAATTTCACCATCTTTGTAAATTCTGAAATTAAAAAGCACTTGACCCAACATATTCACCACTAAAGGATTCACCTTCAGTATTGCTTTCACAAGGCAGAAGCTGCAACCTTATGTACTACAGTGAAATGGTAGGAACAGCTGTAATTTGAATAGGGGTACACAAGAAGCCTGTAAGGTATCAAGGCAGCATTCTGTGACACAGGGATGGTGAGGGGTAACCTCTGCCTACTTCCACAGAGAAGCAGCTAAGGAAGCTCACAATGGAACTGGAGAAAAACTTTTTACTATCTTTAGATGACACATGCTAATTATCCATCCACACAGAGCCCAGTGTGACCCTCAGCGCATGTGCACTGTGCATCATGCATAAATCAAGCTAATTGGCATCTTTGTCTCCTGAAACACTTATTTTCTTCTAGTAATCCTTGACCTTTCTCTTGTAGTTCTCTGTATACTATGTAACACATTGTTAACCACAGGCTCCTCTCTTCCTGGTAGATAAAGCAGCATAACTTAATCCCCCCCTGCCTGGGTTGGAGTGTGTGTGTGTGTGTGTGTGTGTGTGTGTGTATGTGTGTATGTGTGTGTGTGGATATGTGTGTGTGTGTGTGTGTGGATGTGTGTGCGTGTGTGTGTGTGTGTGCGTGTGTATGTGTGTGTGTGTGTGTGTGTGCATGCCAACAGTGGTTACTTTTTGTCTGTCACTGTAACTAAAGTCTTGACAGAAGTATCTTAAGGGAGAAAGGGTTTGCTTTGGGGTGAGGTTTCTGTTCAGAGGACCATGGTGCACCCAGCAGGGAGGGTGTGATGTGAGAGGAGCTACTGGCTTGGCGTTCATAGTTCATTAGAACTCTGCTTGCAGAGACCAGGACCAAAAGCAGGGCCAGCCCAGCCCCAGTGGCCAGCCTCCACCAGCCAGCCCTGCACTCTCTCTAAACTGTGTCACCAACTAGGTACCAGGTGTTTAAACATATGCACTACGGGGGCTGGAGCTGCTCCGGTCAAAGAGACACAGAGCATCACCCTGTTCCCAAGAAAGGCACATTCCCCTATAATGGAGAAATGCTCCTACCTGTCCAGCACAATCCATCTAGAGGGAGGTAACAACTCCACTATTGAGAAAGAGCAATGATGTTAAAAAGATGCCATCAGAGAGGAAGCATTCAGCAGGTAATGAAAAGTAGTACAATCTGATGCTAACAGTCAAGGCACGCAGAGGGACAAGGGATGTTATCCATGTATACAAAACAGCGGCTGACATTAAAAAATATTTTCCCAAGAATCTTATGGATCAGAATTGTCATTGAGAAAAGAAAGACCTGGGCAGAAGGTTTTGACAGTAGGAATCAACCAAGTCAGCAAACTAAGGTCGCCCCGAGAGGGAGATACTAACTGGCTCATTCATTGGCAGGTGGTATCATGGCAAGAGTGTGTACCTAGAAGAGATTATGTCACAAAACAGGAAGCCAGGAAGGCCAGGGTCCCACAATCTCTCCCAAGGGGGCGTCTACCCTGGTTACCTGAGGACATCGCCTACAGGCTCTGTCTCCCACATTACCATCTTGGGGACAATACTCTCAAGAAATCTAAGACGATCTTTGCTCTGGTGCACTGCCTGGGAGAAGGCAGCCTGCAGGAGCGACACAGCTTCTGGGAAAGATCCCATTTCTGGCTCCAGTCATCCGGCACCTTTCCTGCCTGAGGAGGGGTGACTGCCCTGGAGGAGTCTCAAGGCCTGAGCTGGAAGGAGAGCCATCTTTGCAACGGTTCACTTAGGCTCCAGTCTACGCTAGCAAGAGGGTGGACCACAGAAGCTACACTTCGGGACAGACAGAAGCAACCTAACTTCTGGGACAGACCCTATTTTGGGCTCCAGAAATTTGGGCACCTTCCTCGCCAGAGGAAAGGTGACCACCTGTGAGGGCTCTGTCTGCCAGAGCAGATGAGAG
>NC_034591.1:23124567-23132121 GCF_900095145.1 Mus pahari
AAAAAGAAAAAAAAAAGAAATCTAAACCATAGCAGTTCCTTTCTCAGAAGACAGTGTAAATGGAATCAAAGAGAAGAACAGCTGAGACACACTATAGAGCTAACATGGAGATATGCTCAAAGGCACAAAGAGAAGGCTGTAATCTGACACATGTGCAATTTTTATCCAAGCACAATGGCATGATAAAAGTGTTTTTGAAAGCTGATTTCAAACAATGATTAAAGCTTTCTGAAGAAAATCAGGATGAATATATCCCAGCAAACATGAAAACAGAAATGAAGAGAAAATCCTTACTCAGTGTGAGTTTGTGTGTGTGTGTGCGTGTGTGTGTGTGTGTGTGTGTGTGTGTGTGTGTGTGTAAGACAACAAAACAGCCCAGAAATCTCAGGTGCACACTGGATCAATGAGGGCAGAACTGGGAAGTCCACTACTGTGAAGTCACATTAAGACAGGGAAGAAGAGGGTGGGGTGTTGTTCTGTGGACAGAGTGCTTACCCAATGCACAGGGCCCTTTGCATTCCCTTTGCAATCAAATATGGCTTTGATTCCCAGCACCATATCAGACCAATGTGGCAGAGCTCCCCTGGTATCTCAGCAAATGGAAGTAAAGGTGAGGGGGTTGAAAGTACAAGGTCATCCTAAATGACACAGCCTGTTCAAATTAGAGGCAGCTTGGCCATTTCAAAGAAGAAGGAGGAAACAGCCAATGGAAAAGCAAACAACACAATTTGTAACTAAAATTCCAGATGGCTGCTACTGAGTGGAGAGGGTAGTAGGGAGTGAAGAGAGGATGAGATCTGCACAGAAGTAAAGGACACACACCCTGGGACATACTCTCGGGGACAGCTGAGCTGGCTGGTTGCAAACCTTCCAAGTGTTGCAAGAGGAAGGAAAGCAAGGCTCAGCAGGCAGGTGACTGTGGAGGGATGTTTGCAGGTAGGTGGCTATCACTCTAGGGGAGCTCAAGTTGGGGTTGATGGCAGCAGCGGGTGGTAGAATGAATAGCCATCAAGGTCCCTTCTGAGAGTGACTGAACTGAACCCAGGCATAAGCATGGTGCTCGTGGGCTTAAAGCAAAGCTCCAGCCCCTGGGAGGATTCTGTTTGAAGAGTGGAGAACTAGGAATTCCTGACACATTACACCCAGTGAAAATGAGACAACAGACAGAGGAAGGAGAGAGTTTGGCTTTTAGCATTACGTGACACATGGTAGAGAACTGCACACACAATGTGAGTATTTCACACACAAATAAAAAATAAATAAATAAATCACAATGCCTTTGAGATCCCCAAAGATTTGATTATGGTTAGAAACTCCCCTCCTAGCTCATATACCCACTTCCTTCCCTCCACAACAGCAGGGGATCTATTTCTAGGCTTCCTCCAGCTAAATGGTGCTATTAATTCTGAAGGTCAGAGGTTGCTTTGTTTTGTTTTTAATATTTAGCACCATCTCTACCCCTTGTCCCAGCAGTCCTGAGATGGTAGTTCTATCTTGGTTGAGATATGCTTTGAGGCTAGTTGAACAGCCTCCTCTCTATTTATAGGGGAAATGTATTTAAATTAAAGTGATTGAATTACAAATAAAGTGTTAAGATGAAGATCATTTGTAATAAGGGATTCATATTTCTATAAGCATATTTTAATACAATAAAATCCAGCCATACACTCTCGAACCAATGGTTTAAAAGTGATAGTTGCACATAAATCTTCCATTATTAGGAATCTTCCAAATTAGGGCTCAGATTATTCCCAAACAGTGAGGCTGAGGAAGAGATGAAATGAGACCCATCAGATACCAGGGTTCCAAAAGGTCCATCCCAAGCAAGCCAAAGAGGCAGGGGCACAACTGAGATTGTGTTTACAGGAAATGCCCCATGACAAATGTTATGGCTACCACGCTGTGTTGGCTGGGCTCTTCTGCCCCTCAGTGGATCACCCCACCCACCACACTCACCCTGTCTGCACACCTCAGCACCTCCCCTAGCATTCCTGCACCTCATACATCTCTATCACTTTTAATGATGCAAGAGGCTTGGCCCCTTTAAGGATGTGTAACTAAGCAATGGAACAATTAATTCCAATATTGATCAATTTGGTAATGGAGTGGGGCATCAACAGTTCATTATAATGTTCTGTTCCTCTTTTACTTCCTCTTACTGTTTCATGGCAAACTAAATAGCTAAGAAATTGCAAATGTGCAGAGCTCATAATTCTTATTATTATGGTAAATTAAATAACACTCTCGGGCTGGTGAGATGGCTCAGTGGGTAAGAGCACCCGACTGCTCTTCCGAAGGTCCAGAGTTCAAATCCCAGCAACCACATGGTGGCTCATAACCATCCATAACAAGATCTGACTCCCTCTTCTGGAGTGTCTGACGACAGCTACAGTGTACTTACATATAATAAATAAATAAATCTTTAAAAAAAAAATAAAAAAAATAAATAAATAAATAAATAAATAACACTCTCTGAGACGTGTTGTGGTAATTATCCCTTCCCCTCATTTAATTTAGTTCCTAAATTTATTTCTGAACTATGGACTTTAATGAATAGTTGTTTTAATGAGGTCTTTTAAAATGCAGGTGTTGTTGATAAGCTCGGTCTTAAGATTTGTTTTGAGTGTGACAGGAATTCCAGGTGATTTGATGAAAAGCCTAGGATTTCTTGGGGAAAAGAAGGCTACCCACGAGACTGTCTACTTCAGATCTGAGCATTAGGGATATTTATCCCTTCGGTATTAGTTTCTATCTGTCCATCAAACCTGGTTCCTTTAGAATCCTTGCCTTTGGTCTGACTGAACAGTTGTAAACCTGTATAAACCAGGACTGGAAGAAGTTCCATGGGCATGACCCCAGGACAGTTGAGGACATGGATCTCTTTATGAGGTTCTCAAGGACAATTCCTTGTCTCTGCATCCTACCTCAGATGCCTTCCACAAAGCCAGCAACTCCACTGACCGTCTTCTCTGAGTCTACAACACGTCTGAGGGAGGACAAGCTCCCAGCCTTGCTGTGTCTCCAGGGTTTGATTTGCTCGATTGGTTTGGCTTGATTGAGGCAGGGTCTCAGGTAGCCCAGGCTGGCCTCATCCTCATGACGTAACTGATGATAAACTTGAACCTCTGACCTTCCTGTCTCTACCCCTTTTCCAGGCCTGGCTCGCTATCAACAAACAAAAGATATTTCAATTCAGAAAGAAGCAGAGGAATTATTTTTGAATGAGGAATTTACACATCGGGAAAAATAAGAAATCCTATCTCCATTTTATGATTTCAAATATAACTCAACAATAAGCCACTAAAGGACCAGTGTCCACAGGTCGAGTCCCTGTTATCCTCCAAGTCGCTGTGATGGCGCCTATGGCTACCCCATTGCCTTAGCGCTCAGTGCTCTGAATGCCAACCCTCTTGGGTTTTTGTTCAAATATGCTGCTGGGCTGCATTCACTCCCAACATTGGTCCTAGGGCTTCTGACTGTGGCCTCCAGCTTCTGGAGACATTTTTGCGTGTGACTTTCCTGCCCTCGAGCTTCTTGTTCTTCATAGGTAGGATTTGGAATCTGAAAAACACTCATGTGAACTGTGGCTATGTTCTGGGATATCAGGCACAAATGCTTCCAGTGTGACACAAATAGCAGATCATGTAGCTAGAGATCACTGCCCCTGGGCCTAGGAGTAGTAGTCCAGCCTGCATAAGCCTACCAGCTGTCTGTCTTCTTAGTACTGGTTTAGCTTAAGGCCAAATGTTTGCACAAATCCAAAGTGTGCAGCTCAATGAGTTTAACATATAAAATAGTTCTGATCCAGAAAACACCTAGCTACCCTACAGTTCCCAGAGCCCCCTTCTTCTTGTCCCTGCACAGAAACCACGGGGTCACAGATGAATAGACTGTATTATTCTTGGATCTGTTAGTGGTGCAGTGCCCCAGGATGGTTGATGCTCAGTGCTGTCACCAGCCACAGGTGTCTCTGCTACTGTGATCACCTATGCATTGAGGTCTCCATTCCAGGCATCCAGAGCCTGAGCCAGCCCGCCCAGAGCAGCACTCCAACACTTGCTGGGTCATGAAGAATATTTACTCCCATCTTGCCAGAGGCCTGTAAAAGATCCCAGAAACAGAGCCATTTGCTCCATCTCCTGTGTCTTGTACCCTCAATCTTGGGAATGACAGGCACTGAAGATTGAATCTGAGAGGAGACCAGCTCAAATTCCAAAATTCCTGATTCTGGCATCCCTCGCTTATCTACTCCCAGAATCTGGAGACTGGCCATTTTTTTTTTTCTGTCCAATTGTGGGTTGCATTTCAGTTGAGGAGGCCCAGAGTCCGCAGAGATCTGTCTGTCTGTGTGTGTGTGTGGGGGGGGTTACTACTCCCTATCATAAAGACTGAGCCTCAGCACCAGTTCTGGAAAGGAAATGGAAAACCACAAGAGAAGGTGGACAGTATCAGAAGACGACATCCTTAAGGGCCCCCAGACTCTGTCCTGTTTCCAAGGTCATATCACCAGGACACCTCTTGCATGTGTGTGGCATCTGATTTTCTCTGAATGACCTTGGTGGCCAGTGAAGCCACACCTCTCCAATCGGTTCTGCTGAAAGCTGACCATACTGTCTGCTCATGGTGGCATGCTCATCTTGTTCTTAGAACTTGTGTGGGTAGAGCTAAAGAGAAGTGTGGCAGCTTGTCCTGTGTACTGGCACTGCTACCTCCAATTCTCTCATCCCATCTATGACATCTTAAGTTGAATGCCTGCAGAGAACAGCACCCCAAGCCACCATGCTGGCTTTGACCAGGCAACAGAGGGCAGCTAGGACCAAGTGTCCCATATGTGAAGCAGGATGGGCTCCACCATCCTTGTTTTCATCTACTGCACGCTATAAATTTCTAAATGTACCTGAGCCAACATCTTTGTATCCATCATCTTAAAAATATTAATGAAGAGGCAATCATCTTGCACAGCATCTTTCAATAGTCATAAAGTCCATAGGACTCTAGGACTTTTTGGCTATGTACATGAGCATTCTATTTCATATTTGAGTGTCCAGATTCTTTGGCTATGAGATAATAACATTAAGACTCACCCCTACCCCACCTCCATGGATTTTTATGTGAACCAATGATCTTACAGAAGAAATGTACTTTAGAACAATCCTGCAGGCAGTCAGGATCCGAGAGATACTAGTCATTTTCACTAACATTGATGCTTGCTGGCTAAAGAAAAGTTCAGATCTGTAGAGGATATTGCATAACACTGAGCCACCAATGCTACAGACTCGCTGGCCAGGCTCTCTTGGTTTAAGAATGTTCTTTCCGTGCTCCTGAACTAAGCTACTATGTGCTGCCTTCAAGTTAACAACTTCCATGGACAGCTGCTCTAAGGAACTGGTCACTTTTCTGAGTCGAATCTAGAGGCAGACTAAGGCTGTCCAGGTCCCTCTCACTCCCAAATCATTTGATGCTCTACAAAGTAAAGGGCGTGATTTACTCCTTCGTTTGTCTTAGTCTGTAGTAGGGAGACAGAGAGAGAAAACCCAGGAAGAG
Source organism: Mus pahari (assembly GCF_900095145.1). Lineage (NCBI taxonomy): Eukaryota > Metazoa > Chordata > Mammalia > Rodentia > Muridae > Mus > Mus pahari. The sequence continues at coordinate 23,130,112 of NC_034591.1, forward strand.
ACTAGGAGGCAGCGAGTACTGAGAGAGAAGGGATGGGAGCTGTGGTGGGTGAACCCTGGCCTCTCCTTTCCCCTTTAACCAGCTCTCCTACCCCTTGTCCAAACACAGACCCACCTTAAAGCCCTCCTGTGTGTGTGTGTGTGTGTGTGTGTGTGTGTGTGTGTGTGTGTGTGTGTGTGTGTGTGTTTCAAATTCCTGCTGTGGTCCCAGCACAACCAATTCTGCTTTCTTTTTAATTTTTGTCTCTTTTACCTCCAATTTAAACAATGTTTAGGTGATTGCAATTTGGAATTACTTGATAAATGTCAAATGTCAGACATTTTGAGTTGACCAAATACTTCTTTGCATCTCCATTAACCTGGCCATTTGGCTATTTGTGCAAATGTGTTTAGAGATGTCAGCTCTAAAGAAGCCTCTTTCAGAAGAGGTCCACAGCTTTGTGGTGTTTGAGGCTCTTGTGGGCTGGAGCCGTGATAAACCTTCTCCATTGATCTTTTTATTTTACATCCCGAGAAAGAGAATGCTATGCTAGACTCTTCCATTATTTCTCTTCCTCCTCTCCCCTCACTCCTCTCTACCCACCCTAGCCTCTTAAAACAGTCATTAGAGGCAAACAGAAGACCACACTTCTGCCTTTTAATTGGGTGTTTAACAGGACAGTGTTTGAAAGCAATTAACGGGGAAAACATTTTTGTCCTGTTATCAATTGGTCTTCAAGAAAAAAAAAAAAAAAAAAAGCTTACCAAGGTAGCCGTTCTGTGTGAGCCAGGACACTGCTGTCCTTTTCAGTTTTTCCCATGTCACAACTTATTCATTTAATTCAGCTCTCCAAAATTACTGCCATGCCAATTATCTCTGTGTGTGGAAAATGAGTTCAGCTCCTTTAGCTCTCCCTTCATCGGATTCCCTGCTTTTAGCTTTTCTTCTGGGCCTGAGTAATGTGCGAGATGAGAAAAAGGAAAGGGTCTTCAAAAGCACGTGAAGTGGCCGGAATAGCTCCTTGGTACCTGTGAAGGGTCCCCTCGAAGCAGCTTAGGGAACAAAGGCAGGTTGCGTCTGGCTGGGGTTTATTTTGTCCACATGATCCATTTCACACGCACCCAGGCCCCTGATGAATGGGGGATTAGCACACGTTTTCGTCTTATTGAAACAAGTGATTCAAAGCAAACAAATAGGACCAACTGGTTAGAATATGAAATTAAAGATTCTTTAAGTCCCTTTGTGGCCCTGCAAGTCACATTCATACTCAACTGAAAATTGTGCAGATAGACACATAAACACCATGTGATGGCCTCCGGTTGGCTTGCTCATTGGAAACAAACAAACAAAAAAATTGTCCCTGATACAGAATCTACTCTCCCTCACAGAAAGACGGTGTTGGAAACTCACCATCAGAAGGTAACATAGTCAAGTTGAATTTTTTGGTATCACATTTAAGGTTTTTATTATCTTTATTACTAGAGGTTTTGTGTTAAACAAATGGAGTCTGATGCTGAAGATGATGTCATCAGTTTCCTAACTTTATTGGGCACAGGGATTTCATCCTGTTATGGACTAACTCATTGTCCTGGAGTGGCCATCTCAAGGCCTGACGGCTCATAAATAAATGCTCATGTCTTTTGCTCCCCTTTCCCCTGATGAGTTCTGCTCTCTCTTCATGCTTTCTGTATTCTTGTGAGCCCTTCGTAATTCCCTAATGTTAGTCTTTCCACGGGGTTGAACTCTGAGCATGTTTTATACTTGGGAGCAATATAAACAGTGCTGGGGGTTACCTGCAACAGTTTCTTCAAGAGATATTTACTTCTGCTCTATAAGAGCATGCATTTATAATACTTTCCTATTCTGCTTCTTATTTTCAACTTAATTGTATATTTTTTTAAGATTATTTTTTGGGAAAATATTCTTTTGTATCATTTTAGTGTTAGTAAGCTATCATTTGGTTAAAACTGTTAGAAGCTTTCCAAGACAACACACACGCACACACACACACACACACACACACACACACAC
>NC_034591.1:23132211-23142264 GCF_900095145.1 Mus pahari
CACACACACACACACACACACTTCTACAACCACAGCCCCTGAATTTACTTTGTTTGCCAGCATGAAGCTTACTGTGGACTACTTCATTCAGTAGTTTAGTTTTAAACAGTCATATCCACATCTGCCTTTAATAATGACCTATTCCTTTCTGAACATGCTTCCCAAGTATGTACAGAATGTGGGCTCAGCTTCCTCGCAGCCCAATGCTATCCAGTATGACTTCAATAAACAAAAACAAATGAAGGAAGGAGAAATGACAGCTCCTATTGTGATTTTCATAGTCATTGAAATGAGAAATTATGCAGAGGGATAAAATGTTATTGATTTATTCAAGACTACCTGTGAGTTCCTTAAAGATGCACAGTATGGGGTTATTGAGGAAACAAAGAATGAGAAGAAAATAATACTCTTATTTTGGAGACTCAGTATCAAGGAAGAGAGCTACAAGTCCAAATGTGTACCATACAGTGTTAGATTGCTGGGTCGACATTCAGCAGACAGGGCCATCCAATGAGCAGATATAGGGCTCTCAGCATCCTGCCTGCAGAGATGCTTTTCAGGAGGGAGACTGACTCTACGGACTCCGCTGATTTCATAAGAACCCACAGGCAGAATGATAGATGAAGGGAACGTAGTGAGTCATAGCCACAATGGCTGAATGGAGACTGAGAGGTGTGAAGCACCTTCTCTACCTGAGTCCCTGGATCTGCGGACAGCAAATGGGTCAGAATAGATCTTAGCGCAGCTTGGGGGGGGGGGATGAAGCCAGGGTGTTTGTGTGGAGCCTGTGTTGTTGAAGGGAGTCCCAGCTGAGATGCCAGGGCACAGACTAGGGGAAATGTAGATAATACCAACAACTGACCTTCCAGGAAAGTGACCCAGGAAACCCAGGCTGTGGATGCCAGACACTTAGTTAAATCCCAAGGACAGCAGGCAAGGACTCATGTGGGCAAGTATTGAGCAGAGTTAGGATGTCAGGGGATGTGTGCAAGGACTGTCTCTGTCTCTCCCCATCACCTCCTGTTCTCACAGCCCTCAGTGCCTCCTCATCTGCCCGCCATCCCACACCCACAGTTAATTCGAGTGTTTGGCTTGGAACTCACATTATACATTACATAATTCCCTTACATTTGGTGAGTGGTGTGTCTTCTTTTTATCTTTGGGAAAAGTCCTACATTAGATGATAGACTTGGGAAAATGGGGAGAGTTTAAGAAGGGAATTCATTGGGCATAAAAGCACACAGCATCAGCTCTGTTCTTGCTTTAGCAGTAAGAGATCTATGGAAACAGGAGGATCAACTATAAATACAACAGGCTGCATGAATTCCCAAGGTGCTGCAAAGCAAGAAAATTACAGTAAATAGAAGAACCCTTCCAACAGCCTGTTTTAATAAACATATCTAATGGGGAGAGGTAAAATGCATAGTTACATCTTTGAAAAACAATCGACACAGTAAGGTTTTCAAATGTCCACACCACTTTAAAAGGGAAATTTGGAAATGTTATTTGTGGAGGCCAGAGTTTGCATCCCCAGAACCCATAGAAATGCCAAGTGGGTGTGACAGCCTACTTATAATATCAGAGCTCTGGAGTCAAAGGTGAGGGATCCCCAAGACAATCTAAGTGGCTTTGTATCAAGGACGGAGCTGACCTCAGAGAAACTCAGATGTCTCTTGTCAGCTTCTTGTCTCCACACGAATGCACACAGTACACACAACAAGTAGTGTGTTGTAGTTTGTTGTCATTACCCACTACCCATCAGAAACTTCTGAAGACTGATTAAAGCATTACTTGTCTTAAGTACTGTTGACCTATTTTACTTAAGGCTGTCTTCTATACTGCTTGGATGCCCTGTGAGGGAACAGCGCATCACTGACATTGGGAGCCCCCTCATAAAGGGCAAAAATCTCTCCACAGTGACATCATTCTCCAGACCATAAATTAGAACCTCACGCTGTAGATCCACATAGGACAAGGTATTTCCTAGTAGGTGGAGGTGAGTGTAGGATTATCCAGACCAGATTGAAGCTAACCCTAGAGTTAATTTCAAGTCTTCAGTGTTTGAAAGTAACTGTCTATCATCCACATGTTTTAAAGCACAGGCTGAATCCTCAAAGCTGACCTTCATGCTTTCTTACTTGTTTTTTCTACTGGGCCATTGTTTCTGTGAGAGATGCTCTCTTGGAGTGAGGAGGGAGTGATCCTTCCTAAACCCATCACTGAGCAGTTAGCACTCGGGGCACATGCTGGGTCCCAGGTAACCTTTGTGATGGCTTGTTGCTAATGTACATGTGATAGGGTTAGAACCACCCAGAAGATACCTTTGGGCGTGTCTGTGAGGACCTTTCCAGCAGTTTAACCGAGAAGGGCAGACATACCCCAAATGTAGAAGGCACTAGCTATGGACTGGGGACTAGGGATGCAAAGAATATCAGCATTCATCTCCCTCCCTCCTGTCTGTGGACATGGGGTAACCAGCTGCTCCACACTTCTGCTGCCCATCTTCCCAACTTTACCACATCAGCATCCCAGCCTACCGCGACGGCCTATGCCTGCAAACTCTAAGCCCTAGTAAACGTCCCCTCTGGTAATTTGTCAAAGCTACAAGAAATGTACCTCCCACATTATGAAGGGAGGAGTGGTATTAGAGGCAAAAGTTTCAAACTGAGCCGTGATGGTGAGTCTCCTCAAGGGTGGGTGCATGCAGGCAAGGTCAACTGTGCTGCAATAGGTGGGGTGTGTATGTTACCAAGTTTTGTAGCTAGATTTTGTAGCATCATTACACTTTAATTCTTAGAGTATGTGAGTTACCTCTTGATACAACTCTCAATGTGAGAGGCCAGAATCTGGACATTAAAGCCAAGGTCCTTTAAATGCACAGCATATCTAATACAGACATCCTCACAGGGTACAACAAAGAACTAAAGGTAGAGGTGGCTAGAAGCCTCCACTCCTCAGACAGACTTGCGGGAGTTACCGTGAAAGGACCATATTATAACTCTAAAGCATGAATTATGGACACAGGAAGTGGGGGCAGGTACAATGTGCAATAAGGAGGTCAAAAGACCCAGCTACAGGGGAACCCTGTGAGGATGTCTCTGTGTTAGACTGCTATGCGCCAATATATCAACATGGTTCCCAGGACCACAGACACAGATGTGGCCAGGAGGCAGCATGGACAACTCACATCAGCATGGCCTCAGGTGGCTGCACAGCTCACAGACATCAACATGACCCTGAGTGGCTGCAAAGTTCACCGACAACAACATGGTCTCGTGCGGTGGCACAGACCACTGACATCCACAGGGACATGGACCACAGATATCAACATGGCTCCCAGTCACATCAAGACCACAGACCACTCACATCAACATGAACCTCAGCAGCAGCATGGCCCACAGATGCTCATTGTTTGATTTCTACTTCAAGATCTGGAGGACAATGCCTCCCGTTAAACCCACTTAAGTAACTACTCTTCCTTGGCTTTCTAGAATTCTACTTCTTTGTTGTTTTCTCTCATCTTCCAGTTGCTTGGGGTGACTTCTGTCTCTTAAAAAGAATTTAAAAAAAAATTACCTGTATGTATGTATGTAAATGTACCACATGTATGTCGGTGCCAGCGAAGGCCAGAACGGGGCATTGGGTTCCTTGGAATTGGAATTATATGTACATGAACCATGAGAGTGCTAAGAACCAAGCAAGGGGATGCTGCAAGAGCAGTGAACACACTAGCCATTGAGCCACCTCTCTAGCCTGCTCTTCTGCTTTTAACAACTTTGAACATCTGTGTGTCTGCATTCCCCAGTCCTTTCTCCTGCCCGGTCAGATCTGCCATGGATCCTTCCAGGGCATTTCTCCATCTCAAACATGATAGACATAATACATTGGTGTTCTTCTGGCTCTGGTGTCCCTCCTTGATTTTGGGGTCCTTTGAAAAGTGGCTTTGATGCCCCTGCCAAGCTGATGTGCCATCCCATCTGGGTTAGGGCTGACTGGTCGCCCTCATCACCATGCCTTGCCCCTTGCAGTTCCGCTCCCCTCTACTGCGCAGCACATACTGAGTATCCTCCTTGCCAGGTATGTTCCTGCATTTATCCACACAGCCTGGCCTCAAACTCACTCGACACGGCATCTTAGCTTCTAATCTTCCTGCCTCCATTACCCGAGTTCTAGAATTATAAACATGCCATACCATTCTCAGTTTAGATAGTGCTAAGGATCAAACTCAGCACGCCATGCACGCTAGACCAGCAGCACCATGTTAACTGCGCCGCATCCTCGGCTTGTTTTGATATGTCTGCGAGTCCTCTTGAACTTGTGCACGCCATGCACGCTAGACCAGCACCATGTTAACTGCGCCGCATCCTCGGCTTGTTTTGATATGTCTGCGAGTCCTCTTGAACTTGTGGTCAGAGTCATTTGACAGGGAACGCCTCACAAACCACGTGGGTTCCAGTCCTTGTTCCTTTAGGAGTCCGTTCTTTGTCCATCTGGTCTGCTTGGGGTCAGATGACCTGGCTTACACTGGACAAGGGTGGGCCAACACAAGGTCACACAGTATTAATAGCTAGGACTATCACTAACCTCTAGCTGTCCTGAGATACATTCCTCTGGCTGACTGGGTAGTTTCCTTGGCACCATGGTCTAGAATCCAGAGCAAGGAAAGAGGAATGGATAAAATTGTAAAAATATCCCTTCTCCATATATTGCTCCTACACTCTCAGGTCTGGCTGCCACCTCTGATGACTCTGCCACTATCTGCCCAATGAGGTTGCTTGGCATTGGCCATGGAGGACCTGCTTACAGTTTCCCCTTATCTCACCTTTATCCCCAGCACTGGCTTTGGGCAGAAGGCCCAGGCGACCCCATTTGCCCTTCTCATCCAGACTTGCTTTTTTCTCTTGCAGATAACTTAATTATTTAACTGCATGACTCTCTTGAAATGTAACTCTAAACTTTTATTCATGATCTGACTCCAATTGGCAATCAACGAGTAGAAAATGTTCCAATTAGAAAAATCAAATTAATGCTTTTTTTAAATAAGGAGGAAAACTACTTATTCTATACTCCTGGGAAGCAGAAATTAGGTAGAAGTCTTAAAATGAAAGGGACAATTATATCTCTTTCATTTGGATCATTCTCTCCCACCCTCTCGTTTCCTTCTGTGTACCCTGTCCCCCAAAGCCACAGAACGTCCTGGGGGAGGAATCAATCTGCAGGTCACACGCCTGCCAATGCTCTTCCACAGCACCTTCCCTGAATGGCCGTAGTCTGGAGCATCAGCTCCATGAAGTCAGGAAGCTGGAGTTTAGGCAGTCACAAAGGATGCTGTCCAGTCTGACTGGAGGGGTAAAGATGGAGGCACACACCCCTGCTTCCTGCTTTTTGGTTTCTGTTTATACCTCCTTGCGAATGGGCTTTCTTTTACAGGGTGCCATTCTTTTAAACCGTGGATGATAAAAACCATTTGAGATTTTGTTAAGACACAAGCAGTGGAGAGCTGTAATGATCTCAGTCAGGGTGTCACGTGACACAGAGTCATCTTTTCAACTCCACAACTGTACTCAGGAACAGAACACTAATCCAGGCATGGTGGCCCACCTGTGATCCCAGCACATGGGAAGCTGATTCAGGCATGATGGCACACCCGTGGTCTCAGCACATAGAAGGCTGAGGCAGAGGAGTCACTAAGAGTTGGAGCCTAGTGTGGGCTACAAGGTAGAAAGTGCCAGGTCTGCTTGGGCTGCAGTGTGAGAAGGAGAGAGAGGAGGGAAGAGAGGATGGGGAGCCCTGAGTAGAGTCACAGTCCCCATAAGTGTCAAGGGCCCTGTCCTAGAGTGTTAGCTCACATCTTGCAGTAATTGTCCTGTTCCCCCATTCTCACTGGATTCATTTCTGCAGCCTTTCTGATAGCCTTGGTCCCAGATCAAAAAACAATCATAAAGATCATTTTGGTGAATTTCTTTTTTTTCAATTTTTATTAGGTATTTACTTCATTTACAATTCAAATGCTATCCCCCAAGTCCCCTATACCCTCCCCACTCTGCTCCCCTACCCACCCACTCCCCCTTCTTGGTCCTGGCATTCCCCTGTACTGGGCATATAAAGTTTGCAAGACCAAGGGGCCTCTCTTCCCAATGATGGCTGACTAGACCATTTTCTGCTACATATGCAGCTAGAGACACGAGTCTGGGGGGTGCTGGTTAGTTCATATTTTTGTTCCACCTATAGGGTTGCAGACCCCTTCAGCTCCTTGGGTAATTTCTCTAGCTCCTCTATTGGGGGCCCTGTGTTCCATCCAATAAATGACTGTGAGCATCCACTTCTGTGTTTGCCAGGCACTGGCATAGTCTCACAAGAGACAGCTATATCAGGGTCCTTTCTGCAAAATCTTGCTGTCGTATGCAATAGTGTCTGCATTTGGTGGCTGATTATGGGATGGACCCCTGAGTGGGGCAGTTTTTGGATGGTCCATCCTTTCGTCTCAGCTCCAAACTTTGTCTCTGTAACCCCTTATATGGGAGTTTTGTTCCCAATTCTAAGAAGGGGTAAAGTGTCCACATTTTGGTCTTCCTTCTTCTTGAGTTTCATGTGTTTTACAAGTTGTATCTTGGGTATTCTAGGTTTCTGGGCTAATATCCACTTATCAGTGAGTGCATATCATGTGAGTTCTTTTGTGACTGGGTTACCTCACTCAGGATGATACCCTCCAGATCCATCCATTTGCCGAGGAATTTCATAAATTCATTGTTTTTAATAGCTGAGTAGTACTCCATTGTGTAAATGTACCACAGTTTCTGTATCCATTCCTCTGTAGAGTGACAGCTTGGTTCTTTCCAGCTTCTGGCTATTATAAATAATGCTGCTATGAACATAGTGGAGCATGTGTTCTTATTACCAGTTGGAACATCTTCTGGATATATGCCCAGGAGAGGTATTGCTGGATGCTCCAGTAGTACTATGTCTAGTTTTCTGAGGAACCACCAGACTGATTTCCAGAGTGGTTTTACAAGCTTGCAATTCCACCAGCAATGGAGGAGTGTTCCTATTTCTCCACATCCTCACCAGCATCTGCTGTCACCTGAATTTTCGATCTTAGCCATTCTGACTGATGTGAGGTAGAATCTCAAGGTTGTTTTGATTTGCATTTCCCTGATGATTAAGGATGTTGAACATTTTTTGAGGTGTTTCTCAGTCATTCGATATTCCTCAGTTGAGAATTCTTTGTTTAGATCTGTGCCCCACTTTTTAATAGGGTTATTTGGTTTTCTGGTGTCCATCTTCTTGATTTTGGTGAACTTCTATGAACCCATTTTTGACTTAGTTGCTAACGATGCTGTCTCATCTAAGTACCTGTTGACAGCATGCAGAACTAACGCACTGGGCTGCATCTTAAACCACCAGAATTCCTGAACAATGAATTGAAAATGGCCATTGAGTATCTCAGCTACTGAGGACTTTGGAGACGTGGCAAACTAGAGGTTCAGTATTCCTCTTCTTTCAAGGCTAGGGAAAGGCACTGAGCCAGCACAGGCATCTCAGAATCATTACCGTAATTGGCAGCAGTTGAATTTTTCAGGATTATGACAACCTGAGGTAACTTGGAGAAAGGAGAGAGAAAGGAGATACAAACAATTAGGGAACACAATGTATGACTCCTACATACGGTGAGTGTGAAGACATTTTTCTGTAAGGCACTTCTGGTGGAAGCCCCATGGATGGGCTGTCCGCAGATGGGTGTCTTGATTATCATGGGCTGTGACACTCAAGTTTCTCAAGGTAGCTTAGCATGGAGACAGCAGGACATAGGTCCAGAAACACCACTTTTAACTTACTTGGTACTCTAAGCCCTGCAAAAATGTTTTCCAGTCCTGAATGCCTGCTCTGCTGAGGCATAGATCTAGAGGCTCCATGACACTCTTACTGTCACCCTGCTTCCTGAAGTATATGTCTAGGGACCCCATGACATGTTCAACCTCCTTTGAGGAGGTAACTCAGCCTAACCAGTCTTAGAACTGGAGTCCCAGCTCCTTTCCCCTTTACCATACTGGCTCTCTATGATCACAATACATTTTGGGCAATTCTAGTCTCTCTCATCACTAGGCCTCTTAGTATTACCTTCCACCTTCCTTCAATCCACTGCTTTCTGGCCTCTCACCTTGATTAAAATAGGATTCCCTCTTACCTGGCATCAGGATTTGCTGAGGAATCTAGTTATTTATCTTGCTTGACGTCATGGCAGACTATTAACCCACTGAACAGCAAGAAAAAAATTTCCCTCCTTAGGATGTGCATGTCCAAGAATATGTGGTTTTGTTAGGTAACAGGAGAAGAGGTTCACAACAAAAAAAGCAAGTTAGCAAAGGGGGTTACGGTTTTGCTTCAGATGACCATACACAAAGGAGGGTGTTCTGGATAGCCCAACGGGCCCAATGCTAACAATGAAGAAACTGGTGGCCTACACAGTGTAGAGTTGGTGTTTAGGACACAAGCTGCTTCCTCATATGTTCAGGAGCCAAGAACTCATCTTACCTTTCTAGAATATCACTGGACGTTCTTCTTGCAGATAGCAAACAATAGAGATAAAGTTTTGTTATTTGCAAAATAACAAAACTTTATCTCTATACAAAAGAGCAAGCAAAGTTGGAACATCCATATGGATAAAGCATCAGAAATGCTTCTTCTAAGCAGGAATCCTATCAAGAGAGGATATTATGGAAGTAGAAACATCCACAGAAGGGAAACAGGTGCCAGCAGGGGTGTCAAGCCCAGCAGGGACAGACAGAGGCCACTGCTATGAGGATCTAGTTCTATACACTATGATACAGATGAGGCGTGGACCAGCGATGGAAACAACACTGAGCACAAACAAGGAAGATAAAAATGATAATGTGATAAATTATTCCCAAGAATGCCAAAAAAACAAGCAAACAAACAAGCAAGCAAGAAGAGAGAGAGAGAGAGAGAGAGAGAGAGAGAGAGAGAGAGAGAGAGAGAGAGAGAGAGAAAGAAAGAGCAGAGTGAAGGGGAGTTGAACAAGAACGAACAAGATGGAGGACTGGAACGTATACGAGGAGTCACTGCGTAAAGTATGAAATGTCCACCACTCAATGGAATACTGAGGTCAGAAATAAGCCCTAACATATATAGCAAAATTTGACAAAGGGATAAGGCAATTCAATAGAGGCCAGCCTTTATCAAAGGGTGAAAACCAGTGATCAAAACACTGAAGATGAAACTCAGCCTTCATTCCCTGCACTAAATAAACCTTAACTTGGAATACAGTACAAATATCTGAGTGAAAACAATGAGACAGAGGCCATGGTGAAAACCTTTACAACACTGAGTTTGTTAATAACTCCTTGGATACAACACCAAGTAAAAGAAAAAGTAGGTACGTTAGAATCCATCAAAGGTAAAATCCTTCATGCATTAAAGGACAGCCAACAGCGTCAGAGGAAACATTTACAAATTATACATCTAGCAAGATATTAATATCCAGAATAAGTAAATAATCATACAGCTCGGTAAATAAATACAGTTTTCAAGGGAAACCCTTCTACATGAACCTGTTCAAAAGCTCCCCCTCCCTGAAGTCTTCAAACATCTCGAAGGAAAAAAGAGCAAACATCAGGGTCTGAAGACGATGCTTCCTTACCTCTGCAGGCAAAATAGAACTCAAATCACTACCTGAACCCACTAACACAGAGGCTATACACAATGTCAATTATACTGAGTACAATGTTGCTTTACTACTTAAAGATCTGATGTGAGCTGGTGTGGTGGTGCACATCTGTCACCCTGGCACTTAACACTTGGGAGGACTGAGTTCAAGGCCAGCCTGAACTACTTGGCAAGACACTATCTCCTCCACTAAAAAAAAAAAAAAAAAAAAAAAAAAAAAAAAAATTCACTGAAGAAAGAATTCAGGGGTTAATAGCTCCAGTCATGGCTAGATTAAAAGCCAAACTATATGATTATCTCACAGAAAAAGCATCTGACAAAATTTAACAATCATTCATGATTAAAAATCAAACTCATCAAAGTAGGGGG
>NC_034591.1:23142299-23143529 GCF_900095145.1 Mus pahari
AGTTCAAGGCCAGCCTGAACTACTTGGCAAGACACAATAAAATCCACTAAAAACCCAAACCAAAAAAAAAAAAAAAAAAAAAAAAAAAAAAAAAAAAGGAGGGGCATTTGTAATTCATCTAATTAACAGACTAAAAGCCAAACTATATGATTATCTCACAGAAAAAGCATCTGACAAAATTTAACAATCATTCATGATTAAAAATCAAACTCATCAAAGTAGGGGGAATGAACCTTTTCAAGCTGATAAGGGCATTTGTGAAGAACCTTGAGCTGACATCAGACTTAATGTGACAAGCTAAACGCATCCTCTGAATTCAGGAGTGCAGCACTGATGACGGAGGTCTGCTCTGTCTGGTCTGCTCAGCTCTGTGCAATTAACCAGAAAAAGAAGTTTTAAAAAACAGATTGGAAAATTGGGGATTAATCAGAATTTACCACCATACAAGATGATCCTCTTACAAAACATTCTGTGGACTTCAGCACTAAAAAGACAGTTGCTTATGAATTGTATGCTTCATCGGGTAGATTCTGTTACCCCTGCCCCATATTCCACAGTTGGAGTCTCAAGCCCTGGTACCTCAGAATCTAGCTGCATTTGAAAATAAGAACTTTAAAAGTCAACTATGCTGAAGTGAGTTCCTTAGTGTGGGCCCTAGTCTAACCTGAGCATAATGGATTTTAAGACAGACATGCACAGAAAAAGCATCCCATGAAGACAGAGGACAAAAAAAAAAACAAACAAAAAAAACAAAAAAAAACCCAAACCTGTCACCTGTCCCAGCACACCTTGAACTTGGATGTCTCTGGAACTGTGAGGTGGTTTCTGTAGGCTAAGCCACCTTGTACCCTTCTGTTATGGGGGCTTTAGCAAGCAAGCAGATGGACTGCATATTTGTTTCTTTCTATTTCAGATACTTACACGGAAGCTTTCTCTACCCCGAACCACAAATGAAGGGAAGAAACTGACATCTCTGGCCTCCATATATACTCTGTGTTCTGGACTTCAAAATGGGAATACTTAAGAGGTATGGTCACAGTTTCAACAGCATTGTCGAGTTATAAAACTGATACACAACTCAACATGTGTAAAATGTACAAGAAGACAAATTCCATGTGCATACGTGTCTGTGGGTTTGGGGGATAGAATTCAGGTCACCAGCCAGCCTTGTGATGCAGGGCTTCTCTCTCTCTCTCTCTCTCTCTCTCTCTCTCTCTCTCTCTCTCTCTC
>NC_034591.1:23143539-23149797 GCF_900095145.1 Mus pahari
TCTCTCTCTCTCTCTCGTTTGTTTTTTTCGAGACAAGGTTTCTCTGTGTAGCCTTGGCTGTCCTGGAACTCACTCTGTAGACCAGACTGGCCTCAAACTCAGAAATCCGCCTGCCTCTGCCTCCCGAGTGCTAGGATTAAAGGTGCGCGCCACCCACCTGGCCCTAGGTTTTACTCTGTCAACTCTCCAGGCCTTGCTTTGCTCAGCTCTTGAATTAATCATTTCTCCAAGGTCCTCTTTCCTTTTATTGCAGAATAGTCTTAGAGACCAAGATGTGGGCCTGGGGTGTTCACTGCTTAGGGATATCAGGATCTCATTGCAGAAAACACTGGAGAACACATGCGATAGAACTCAAGTGCTAATAATGTACACATTCAGCTAGACAGCCAGTTACCCCGCCATGTACGTTAGTAACCAAGTCCACACTATTGCCTTCCATTCCCTGAGGAAGCTACTGCAGACTTTACAGGAAGAGTTTCACTTTGAAGCCACTCTGTGAAACAAAGAATACCGTCAATAGAGTACCTAGGCCCTGCTACCCATGGTCCTGTGGAGAGGGAAGGGTCAGGAGGTCCACACCCCTGCTGCCCTTTCTCTGTGTCCACAGAGCACAGGCTGCTCTTTCTCACCCACTGCATGGAAAAGAGACTGCTGTCTCTCAAGTTCAAAAATGTGCCTAGGGAGAAAATTCCCCACCCTTGGGGAATACCCACTACAGGCAGTGAGAGCCAGGGATGGAGGCTGTGAAGAAGGGCTTAGGAAAAGGCTTGCTGAATAATTAGGAGAACATTTATTGAAACCCTAGCACCTCTATGGAAGCTGGGGAAACAGAGAAAACAATCACAGCTCATTGGTCAGTCAGTATACCTAGATTGATGAGCTCTGGGTTCAATGAGAAACTCAGTCTCAAAAAAAAAAAAAAAAAATAACGTTTAGAGGGGTTGAAGAAAACATCCAATGCTAACCTCTAATCTCCATATTAACACATATAAGTACACATGTATTCATACACCCATGTGCACACACACACACACACACATATACAGAGAGGGGGGGGTTGAGGGGAAAAGAAACACAGACACAGAGGCAAACAAAGAGAAGGGATGAGATACACAGAGAAACATGCATACCGGGAGAACTGGGACGGGAGAGCAGACATGGCATAGACTTTCTGACTGAAGGAGTGGCCTTAGCTGAGCTGAGTGCTACGAAGAACACATAGCACCTAACACTCAGAAAACCCCTGGGAAACAGGAAACCCCAGTCCAGTTGTCTATGGAAAGCCTCTGTGTGGAGGAAGGCAAAAATGAAGCCGTGTGGTTAGGCTCCAGTGAGTGTCCCTCCCTGCCAAGGTCAAGCATGGGTCCCCTGTGAATGCTGAAGTCTCACATCATGGCAGTCCTTGCCCCTATCACGATGCTACTGCCTTGCAATGTCCTGCCTTGCAATCCAAGGACTTGCAGACCCTGTACCCTGGCTGCTGCGATTCATCTCTCTAAGAAGTGGTCTCAGGGGTTCTCAAAGCAGGAGTATCACTCTCAACCACTGTGCTCAGAGCCCATGTCTCACAGACCCTGCCACTCTTACAAAACAGAACCAGAACACTAGAGACAGGCCCAACATGGCTGCAACCTAGTGATTGGATCTTCTTTGAGCTGACACTGCCAAGCACACAAAAGGAGGAGAAAGTGGGACCCCCACAGTCATTTCACTATCCTTGGTTAGAGTGGGGACCAATGCGGGAGAATATGAGGGCAACTCTCAGCATAAGCCAGCATGAAGCACAGAGGGAGAATTAGGTTTCAGTGGGAAGCTTCAGAGCGGCTTTATGGGAAGAACACCCTGGATTAGAGTGGACCTAGGTTCTGATCTCTAACTGCCTCTGATCACCAGGAAAATTGGAACATTTGTCGGATCACATCTGAATTCACACAACCTTGCCGGTGCTGTGTACTGACAGTGCATCAGCCATGTGTGCCCCTGTGGTACTCGGTGATTTATTTTTATTTACCCATTTAGTTAGCTCACCCATTTGTTATTCAGTGGTCACAGACCACTTGAGAATGTGATGAAGGCCAGCAACCCTCCCTGCAGGCTGCCCATGTGCACACAGCTACAATGAGAATCCCTAACAGACAAGACTGTCACTGGGGCCTAACACATTTGTGTCTATCATTTTATCTTGCCCTTGTCTTAAAACGCAATAAGCATTCAGTAACTGAAACCTAACATTCTAGCTAATTTCAAGGTCCTCAAATCCACTAGAAGGAAACACTACTTATACTAACACAGAACATAACCACTGGACTTAAAGGAAGAGGGTCCATAAGGAGGGGACTTCGATTCAGTTCTCCAGCTCAAAATCATTCAGAGCAGAAAAGTTTTTGGAACAATAAATCTGGTAAAGAGAAAGCCATCCAGGAGCCAGCAGGCAGCAAGCGTTCTTGGAACTTCAGAATAGGGGCTAAGCTCAGTGTAATCACATGCAAAGTGGAGGACACACTGCAGGCTGAGGGTTGAGCCCCAGGAGTGCAGGGGCCCAGCCCCCCCCCCATGGCAGCCCAGCACAGGGCCCCCAGGGGAGGGCTGTGAGGCCTCATTAACACCCCAGAGGAAGAGGGTGGATTACAGGGTGGCCAGATGAATTCAAAGGCAGATGATGATGGATTCCCCTCATATCGGGAGCAATCAGCATAATTTATTTCCAAATCAGCAGAGTGGCGCAGAGGCAGGCGGCCTGACGTGTGGGCAGCCAGTGTGACAGAAATTGTTTTTTAAGTAGTTGCCCTCTGAAAATATTACCCTCTGCCTGACACCCAGTATAATAAGGCCTTGATTATCTGTCAGGCCTGTAAAATCAGAAGTCCTTATCCGGGACACGTGAACCAAGTGTGCTGTTTGCTCTGAGCAGCTCTTTGTTCTTACTCTCGGGGCCATTTCCTGGGCCCTTCCTGAAGGCTTGGTCCTGTCATCCCACTGGTATTATGTAGACAGGTGAACACCACACACAGGTTTGGAGAAAATTCAGCACCTGGAGGGAGAGGGGACAAGACAGGGTGAGGGTCAACAACAGAGGTGCAGGTTTTCTCTGACATGCCCAGCTCCTTCCGTGCTAGGGGACAGAGACAGAAGGGATGTGCCTATGGCCCTAGTGTCCTTGTTCCTTTCCCAGTCATTTGTGGAATCTCAAGATAAGATTAGAGAAGACTTTCCTCTTGGGAGACATGTTGTTTTGCACAGACAAGTTGGATTAGGGAAGTCTCACACTCATGGGACCTTCATGCCTTCTAGTCCAAGATGTCCCTTGAATGGCCTGCTGCCCAGCATCTATGCCATCATCTCCACCATTTGCACACTGTCCTATCTGCACAGCAAGTCACCTGTGGGCAGACCTGTGGTGGCATTAAAATGCCTGTCCTACTACCCCATCCAGGAATCCATCCCATCATCAGCCACAAAACCTAGATACTAATGCTCATGCCAGCAAGATTCTGCTGAAGGGACCCTGATATTGCGGCCTCTTGTGAGGCTATGCCAGTGCCTGGCAAACACCGAAGTGGATGCTCACAGCCAGCTATTGGATGGAACACAGGGTCCCCAATGGAGGAGCTAGAGAAAGTACCCAAGGAACTGAAGGGGGCTGCAACCCTGTAGGTGGAACAATATGAACTAACCAGTACCCCCTGAGCTTGTGTCTCTAGCTGCATATGTAGCAGAAGATGGCCTAATTGGCCATCACTGGGAAGAGAGGCCCCTTTGGTCTTGCAAACTTTATATGACCCAGCACAGGGTAAGGCCTGGGCCAAGTAGTGGGAGTGGGTGGGTAGGGGAGCAGGGGTGGGGGGGTATAGGGAACTTTTGGGATAGCATTTGAAATGTAAATAAAGAAAATAATAATAATAATAAAAATGCCTGTCCTAAGTAGCTAGGGAGATGGTTCAGTGCATAACAGCATTTACTGTTTCAGGATGAGGTCCTGAGTTTGGAACCCCAGTGCCTGTGTAAAAAAGATGGACATGGCTGTGGACATCCGTAACTCCAGTGCTGAGCGAGACAGAATACATGGGCAGTGTCAAAAGGATTGGTGAAGCTTGCTGGACAGCCAAGCTAACCCCCAAACAGAACTTAAGATTCAGTGTGTGAAGGGACTAAGGAGGAAAATACTAAGGAGACATTGATGTTCTCGTCTGGTCTTCCACATGAGCAAAGGATGTACACACACACACACACACACACAAACACACACACACACACACACACACACTGGAGGCGGGGCAGAATGCCAGTCTCTACTCCACATTCTGATTCTCTCTCTGGTTTCCTCAGGGCCCCTCCTTTGCCTCAAAAGGAGAATCCATGCGTTCATTTCTTTATATAGGGTCTATGCTTACATTACCCATGGACCTTGGAGAGATAAGAGGGCGAATCTGTAACAGATTCTGCCATGGAGAAACCTCGGTGTGTTTGGGGAAATAGTACACACCTCTGTAATCTCAACACTCAGATGGCAAAGCAGGAGGATGGTGCTTTCCAGGCCAGCCTGGGCTACACTGAGAGAGTCCCCAAAAAGTAAGGGCTAGGGAATGCAGGTTAGTGGGGAAAGATCCAAGTGCATGAAAGATGGAGCCCCACATGTTGGCACTGTGAGGCATGGTTAGAGTCTCTCTATGGTGACATGTTGAGCCTACAGCATTTGCATGTGGACTTCGCTCTTCGCTGAACTTTGCTAAGTGATTAACAGGCACCAATTTAGGCAGAAAGGTTGAAAAGGTTTCCTGGCAGCAAAAGAAAAGGGAAAATATATACAGATAATGACTTTAAAATTCTGTTGCTCCCAAACCCATATTGGTGCCTGAGGATATCATTGTTTGCACAAATGAAGCCCTGTTAGTGAGCCCCACTCAGGAAAAGCAATGTGGTGTGTGGGCTCATGGCCACTTTCCATCTAGATGCTGTAAAGCCCTGAATGAGCAGTGGCTCTCCAGCTTGAAGTCACAGCAACCACATGTCCCACCCAAAACTCTTAAGGTAGGATCCTCACTCTCTTAGGAAACATGCTCACCGCTGACTGAACCAAAAGTACAAAATGCTAAGTCTCTAAAGGTGGTCCAGTATCCCCCTGCAGCCAAGTGGAGGGACAGAATTATCATAGGACACTGCAGTGACAGGGCAGTCAGCACAGGACACTGTGCAGTGACAGGGCAGAAACTCCTTCTTGGGCAGGGATGTTGGTCTGTGCTGCAGATGTGAAGGTGTGACAGTGGACACTTGCCAAGTGCCCTTCTCACAAGCACTGTTGAGGTTAGTCTGAGAGTCTCTCCACCTTGCCCCATTCTAAGCTACAGCATCTTACCTGCTTTAGTGAGGAGTAAGTTGTCATCCTCAAACTTAACAACACTGTGAACATACTATGGAAGAAAATAGATGAGTGAAATTTCAGATTCTCACCTCACACAGTCAGCTCAGAGAGAGCTGTTAGCTGTATGTATTCTTGTATCCTACCCCAGTGCAGCATTATAGTGACATGCACCATGCTGTGCACTAGACACCTAGGTCCTGTTCATCCTGCACCACTGAGAAGCTGCAGCTTTGGGCAGACACCTCCCCTATAACCACCATTCTGCTCTCAACTGCTGTGAATTCTCTTGGCTTCCACATGTGTGTCCTCTGAGTTGATCCATATGGTCATAGCAGCCAGGCCTCCTGTTTTTTAAAGGTTGAATGCTGTGCACTTAGGTTTCATGTTGTGGTTGTTGTCGTTGCCATTGTTGTTGTTTTGCTTTGTTTTTTCCACTCATCCATGGCAGGGATTCAGTTGTTTCCATGTTTTAAACTGTGATGCTTGTTGTCATAATAAACACGGAATGGACAGTTTCCTTGACACAACTGGTCTGTTTCCTTCTGGTGTGTACAGGAAGTGGTGTTTCCTTCTGGTGTGTACAGGAAGTGGTCTGTTTCCTTCTGGTGTGTACAGAAAGTGGGATCCCTGGGACTTCTGCCTGTCATTTCTGCAGAGCCTCCTTGCTGTTGTTGCCAGCACAGTACTGAGGAATTCCTTTTGCTCCCACATCCTCTTGGTGACAGCCATTCTGACCACAATGAGATGAAATGAATCTCATTGGTATGCATTGGTTTGGTATGACATACATTTCCTAGATTAGTGGTGTTGAACATCATTCCTTAGACCTGTTGGCCATTTGTATGTCTTCTTTGGAGCAACATATATTCAAGTCCTTTGTCCATTATTTTTTTTTTATT
>NC_034591.1:23149808-23184082 GCF_900095145.1 Mus pahari
AGAGGCGCAGGACGATCGGGTCCAGCTGCGGGTCCCCTCACCAGTCCGCTCTTTCCCCGGCAGTGCAGCGGTGCAAAGCCTTTGTCCATTATTTAATCAGGTTATTTGTTTGATTTACTTTGTGTTTTGCTATTCATTTGTTTCATCCTCTTGGATGTTAACACTTCTCAGATATGTGGTTTGTAGATATCTCCCACTTCCTCAGAGCTCACCTTTACTCTGTTCTGAGCTTCTTAGGCTGTATGGACACAATAAGATCTTGGGTTTCATCCATTTTCAAAGCTTTTGGGCTCGTGACCCAAAAGTCGCTTCTTAGACTAATGCCAAAGGTGCTTTGTCTCTACATTTTCATCTGGTAGTTTTACAATCTGGCTCTTTCATCTATGTCTCCCCTCCAGTTTGACTTTTGGATCCCGTTAGGTGAAAGTCTACTTTCACTAGGCATATGGATAAGAAGTTCTGCAAATGTTGTTTCTTAGCCTATCCTTTTCCTGAGCACACACTCAACACATTTTTCCAAAGATCTCTTGACCTGAGGTGTGTGGATTGGTTGCTGGGCTCTCTATTCTGTCCCATTTTTCTTTACAGTCTGCTGTGATGCTGATCATATGTTGTTTTGATTACTGCCATTTTGTAATATATCTTAAAGGCAAGTAGTACAGTGTCTCCAGAATTGTTTTTGCTCAGGGTCATTTTGACTGTCCAGGACTTTGCTGAATTTCAGAGCTGAATTTCTACATGTCAAAGAAGCTGTTGGCCAGAGGGTCAGGCAGAGGCAAGTGAAGAAGCAGATGTGGAAACTCTCCAAGCTTATTTCTTTTCTCACGTGTCTAGATCTATGTGTGGTGGGCTTCTGTGCTGACTTTCTGCTGGTGTTGCCTTGTCCTTAACTCAGTTCACTTTTCTTTAGTCAAAGATCTTTGGAAGGCCTTAACCTCTGAGCCTCCATATCACACTGCTCCCATTGTGGCCGTCATTACTTCCATTTCCCGCTCTGTGTGCAGAGTTCCCAATCTCCACAGCCTCACCAGGATTGCCTCCTTTCACTCTGACAGTGTCGTTCTCAAGGGGGTGAAGTGGTACCTCCTTAGAGTCCAGATTTACAAAGTGATTAATGAAAAAAAAAAGGAAAAAAATTACCACATGATCCAGAATATATACTAAGTTATATCAAAAGCAACATGGCATATCAAAGAGACTTGTATCTTAGCACAACAAATAAATAGAAACCATGTTAATCAGCTGCTAAATGGACATAGCCATCATGGTACACATGTGTCATAGAATGCTAGTTGGCCATGAAAGAAACTAGAGAGCCTTAGGCTAAGTGAACAAGCCAAGCACATTTTTACAGAAGGTGGTGTCACAGAAGCAGAGAAGTAAATGGTGGGGACCAGAGGGTGGGGACCAGAGAAGGACTGGGAGGAAAGGATTACAAGAGGTAGTGAGTTACAATTACACAACAGCAAGATGTCCTGCCATGTTATTATCCAGTAGCACTGCAGCAGACATTGCTCTGGGTGTTTCCAAGAACTTTAAAAAGGGATTTTTAAATACTTTCAGCATGAAGAAATGATCAATGTTTGAGGAGATTTATTTGTGTAATATGGTTTAAACATTATGTGATGTAAACATGTATTGAAACAATGTGTGTTCATTATTATGTATAATTTTGTGTTTTTATATATCAGTTAAAATACTTTCAACTCTGAAAATTCATTCAAGCAGACACAGTGTCTAATGCCAGGTGTTTCACCTGTGACAAAAGCATTTCTTAATATGTTTGTTTCCTTTTCTGCACTAATCCCTTAGAGTTATTCAATTTACCGTTAATAAAAGACTATCAAAAGGCCATTTATAAGTCAGCACAGTGGCAGCTGGGGATTTAACTCCACCATCTCTGAGAGTGTGCTATGAAAAGCTATATAACTCTGTGTGCACATACATGGAGAGCCACATGAACACACAGACATGGGGTTTTGTTTGGTTTAATGCTATAATCTCACTGAGGGGGGAACACCTGCACAAAATAAAAATCTCAAAGAATGGGTCAGTGGCCATTGAGAAGAGTGTTGGAACAGGTGTTGCATGAAGATCTTTGATCTTGTAGACCCTTTTTAAAGTGTCAGAAACAAAGTACATGTCTGTGTCAAAGAGAAAACTACAGGAAGGGGAGATTTTTTTAAGTCCAACTTTGCTCTATCCTCTGATATTTTGAAGGACACATTTGAAGGGATGAAAGGCAAGTGAGTGAGACACATGGTCCATGGGGCACTACAACTTCCTACACAACTGAAGTGCCAGGAAAGCGACGGTAAAGGCCGAAGGAGAAGTCATGCACACTCTCGATGGAAGCTAGAAAGTGCACACACTTCTGTCATGATACCCCTGCAACAGCCTGAGACTGTTTTGCATTGACTCGTGGGTCAGCCTGGAAATGAAGAGGGATGAGAGAGGGGTCGGAGTGTAGAAAAGGCTCTGTCTCATGGAATCTTGAGGTACTGCTGTCTCCAATGGTTTCTTAGTACAAGTTCTAGGGCCAGATAGTATGTAGAAAGTACATGTAATACAGAGGTAGGTGCCCAGA
Source organism: Mus pahari (assembly GCF_900095145.1). Taxonomy (NCBI): domain Eukaryota; kingdom Metazoa; phylum Chordata; class Mammalia; order Rodentia; family Muridae; genus Mus; species Mus pahari. The sequence goes on from NC_034591.1 coordinate 23,152,396, forward strand.
GGTGCAGGGGGCAGAGGCAGACATGAATGGCATCCACGTGTCCCAGACCTCTAAGCATTATTTTCAGAACTTGGGTTTACAGCTTCTTCCCACTCTGGAAAACTACAAGGACACAATGGGAGAACTTTGATACCTTTGTTGGTCAAAGCTTTGCCACAATGATGCAACATGTTGACAGCTATATTTATCAGTGCTGATGCAGGGGAACCCTGTGTGAGTCAGACATAAATGTATGCGGTAGCAACCCCTGCCAATTACAGGGGAATGCGCCTAACTGTCCTCAGAGGATCTAATGGGGACACATAGTAGTCCTGCCATCCTCCTTCAACTACCTTGGAGCCTCAGGCTATGTTTGTTTCTGTCAGCCTTGATTCATAAACAGGACCCTAGTATAACTGTCCTTTGAGAGACTCCACCCAACCGCTGACTGAAATAGATGCAAAGACCCACAGCCAAACATTAGACAGAGCTGGGGGACTCTTATGGAAGAGTTGGGGAAGAGGATTGAAGAACTCAGAAGGGCTAAGAGTCCACAAGAAGACCAACAAAAGTTAACCAACCTAGACCTCTGGGTGCTCCCGGAGACTGAACCACCAACCAAAGAGCATACACGGGCTGGACCTAGGCCCACACACATCTAGCAGAGGTGCAGCTTGGTCTTTATGTGGGTTCCCAATAACTGAAGTGAAGGTTTACCCTGACTATGTTGCCTTCCTGTAGATCCTGCTCCCCTAACTGAGCTGTCTAGTCTGGCCTCAGTGGGAAAGGATGTGCCCAGTGCTGCAGTTATTTGAGGTGCCAAGGTAGGCTGGTTACCTGGGAAGGGCCTCCCTCTTCTCACAGGTAAGGGGATTAGAGGAGGAGGCCATATAGAGACGATGGACTGGGAGAAGAGGGAGGGCTACAATCAGCGTATAAAGTAAATTAATTAGCAAAAAAATAAAAGAGAAACATTTCTAATTTTTAATTTTTAAAGATATTTTTATTATTACTTTAAGAATTTATATAATAAAACTTGAACATATTTAGCCCAACACCTCTCCTTACGCCTCCCAGATCCACCCTACCACCCTAGCTCTCAACTTTGTATCTTTAAAAAAAATAAGCCATTCTATTGTATATTGTCCAAATATTCCTGGGTGTGGGTCCATCGACTAGAGCATGGTGGACCTACCAGCAGCCACACCCTTAAAACCGACTCTGTGGGAGTTTTGAATGAAAATGGCCTCTACCAGCACATGTATTTGAAAGTTTGGTTAACAGTTAATGAAACTGTTTGGGAAAGATTAGGAGTTGTGGCCTTGATGGAGGTGGTGTGTCACTGGGAGCTGGCTTTGAGATTTCAAAATCCCATATCATTCCTTGTGCCTGTAGATTAGGATATAAACCCTCAGCTGCTGCTCCAGCATCATGCCAACTTGCTGCTACCATGCTCCCTGCCATAATGGTGTAGACTCACCCACTGAAACTGTAAGCCCCCAGCAGACTGTACTTCTGCAGGTTGCCTTGATCATGGTGTCTTACCATAGCAAGTGAAAGATAATTAAGACACTCTCTCTTCCAGAAACCATCAGTTGTCCATACATATTACTTACAAATATTCTGAACTAGCACATCCTTTGATATTTTAGGATAGCCATTCCTACTAAGGTGAGATGCCATGTCAGTATAGTTTTGACTTGTGTTTGCCTGGTGGTTAAGGGTGCCTTGAATTTTTCATATGTTTACTGGCCATTTCTGCTTCTTCTGAGATACTTTCATTCATTTGCCTATCTGTCCAGTTGTTTGTTTGTTCACTGTATTGAGCAAAACAATCCAGATAAGTATCATATGTTTGGAGCCATAGAAGAGATGCTTACAATACACTTTCCTCGGCCTGGGTACCCTACCCATACTGTTGTCATGAACCAACTATAGTTCTCTCTCTAAGGCTGAGTACAAACGGGTTGCCTTCTGTGAGGTTTTCTATAAGCCCTCTAGGCAGAATTAATCATATGAAGTTTTATGGTTCCAAAGACCTCTGGCCTTGATCATGAACAAACTGCTTCTCCTCTGTGACCATGTAGCTTTGTAACCATGTGTTTGTTCTGCAGATGCTAACTGTCCAAACTTGTTAGAAGTTTATATTTATTGTTGGTATCAAGATCATCTCTGAACCGGGTGACATCACACCTAGGCAACAGTGTAACCCGCCCACCTGTTGCCAAGACAACAGCCACCATATTCCCAGAATCCACTTGGCTCACCTTCCACCTTTACCTGAGCCTACGCCACTATCCATATAAAAGGAAGACCCCTCTTATCCCTCTCCCTCTCTCTCTCTCCTCCCCGCTTCTCCTTTACCACCACCTAACAGTAAACCTCACATGGAACTGTTTGGCCCCGTATGGTCTGGCTGGAGCCTCTTGACGAACACGTTTATAACCAGACTGTGACTTTCCTGCAGTTTTGTTTCTCCCAGCAAACAAAATGCATCTTCCAAAGTAGATGCTCCAAGTGCATTTTCTAAATTGCAATAGGTTACTTTGCATTCGAGAACCAGAAATGGGCTAGGGCCAGCATTAGAACTCAGGCCTGCTTTGTAGCACAGTGATGTTCCATGTCACACACACACACACACACACACACACACACACACACACACACAGGAAGGGCCCATCTCCATAGCTGGCTAAATGTTCAGCAGCTAACACTGTCTCCCTTTCATCAGTTAGTGGGTCACGGATGGCCAAAGCACCGATGTCTGGAAGCCTCTGCAGAGTTACACACAGTGACCACTACTCTGAATGCACAAGATTGCATATGGCAGGCTCCGCCAGCTCTATGCACCCTGTGATGACTAGTGTGGATGGCCATCTTGACAAAGACCTGGGACCACCTAAGAGACTCGCTTCCTGGCACAGCAGTGAGGGTAGCAGAGGCTAGGTTAGCGCTGGGCATGCCTATTGGGGTTTTATTTTGAGTAGGTTAATTAAAGCAGAAAGACTTAGCCTAAGGTAGGCAGGGAGCACTCCCTAAACTCACATCCTGGACTACAGGCTGAAGCTAAAGAGCATAACCATTACTGTTCTCTTCTTCCTGACAGGGCACGTGCGACCAGCTGCTTCACACTCCTGCTGCCTTGATTTTCCTGTCATTACACACTTTGGACTATGAGCCAAGATAATGCCCTTTCTTCTTTAAGTTGAATTTTTTCAAGGTATTTTATCAGAGCAACAAGAAAAGTAACTAGGACAGGACTCTCACTAATAGATGCCAAGAAATACTAAGATACCATCAGGTACCGTCACACACAAATGGATACTACAAGACTCCAACAGATACCATGAAACACCTGTAAGGTTCCACAAGATACCATCCCAAGTTTTCACGCGAGGCCACACTGTTGCCTAATGAAAGAGCTCACCCAAAGCTGCCCTTATATAGTGCCTTCTCTGTGAAGGTTTGTCCTGGCTGCAATCCCAGGACCAGCAACAGTTTGCAGATTTTTCAAGATAATTCACTATCTATACCGAAGTGCCCAACACTGTTCTTTACTACAAAGCTGAGAGTCTGCTGGCCATGGAGAATAAGATTCAGAACATGGTGTTTGTCCACCTGAAGGCTCACCTCAGAACCTGCTGCTCTGCAGACACTGCTCTGTCAGGTTCCAACAGAGTGCTCTGGGGGTGGGGAGTGTCACTGCATTGAAGGTGTTCTGTTGTAAAGTTAATTTCCAGCAGTGAGTCTACAGCTTCACGCTAGAGCAAAGATCTGGACAAAGCCAAATTTCCAGAAGCCACCAAGGGCTCCAGGTACTGCTGTTCAGCATTCCCAGTGGTGTCTTATGAAAACATGCAGCAGCTTAGCAGGGCACTTAGTTTGTAAAGAGGCTTGTCTCTGCAGCCTATGTCTGCAATAAAAAAAAAAAAAAAAAAAAGCATTCAACATCTCAGGATTACAAGAGCAACAATTAAGGCTGGGCCTGAAAGTTGACCTCCTCCTCAGAGGCCATGTGCTCTTGCTTGGGCTGAAGAAAACTATGTCAGACTTAGGTGCTGGTTTTTACATAAGCCCCGAATCTCCCTTTAGCAAACAAAAGCTAAAGAAAAATCCCAGGGCCTCCCTGGACTGGGGAAGAACACAAACAGGGAGGTGGGGGAAGGGCACATGATGAAAGCGGGGAGGGAGGGAGGGACCCACCCCTCACTCCTCAGCCTAGATCCCTCCAACCCCTTTCAGGCTGAAAAGGAAAACATGAAGCTTTTCCACACAATCCCTTCGGTCAACTTAGCCAGGATGGCACTTTGGGGACTCCTTTCACACAGTCCTGTGAGAGGCCTAACTTGAAAGTGTTCTTTAATGTCTTGAAAGCAGAAAGCAAATTGGAGAAATAGTTGCAGACACTTTGATGGGCCTGGGAGCTGTTCTGGCCTTTCAGGACAAGGTGCAGTCATAGGAAGAAAAGCCTTTTGTGGCTCGGCGGCCTCTCTAAGCCACTGCTTGCCATCCACATGTCAGATCACAGGGGAAATGGGAACTCAGGGAAGACTTGTCAGCTTCTAGAGCTGGCTTGTTTTTGACTGCCCACAGCAATTAACAGGAAGGGGGAAGGCCTCCTTCATCTGTCTCAGCAGAGCAAAACACGGACCAGTCATCCGCCATTGATGGAGTCCACGCTTTAGAATGGCTAGGGTGCTTTGTGTGTTCTTAAACTAAGAATGGCTAGAGCAAGGAATAGAAAAGCGAGTGCCTCACAGTCACAGAAGCGAAGGAAGGAGCATGTTTCTGAGACACTAAACCAAATGGAGCTGTCTCCTGGGAGGAGGGTCAGCATGAGGTCCTTCCTCTCACAAGGGGCCACTCATGCCTCTGAAGAGACTCATGGAAGGGTGCCACTGAGGCAGAGTGGAGTCATCTGGCTCCTCGAATGGGCAGCAATTTTCACTGGCCAGTTTCTACTCCCAGCAGGATGAGATAGGACTTCTATCCGCCATGATCTTCTGTCTTCTGAGCTTTAAATCCTTCTTGATGACCTCCCATTGCAGTCCAGATGTCCCTGCTCTGAATGGTAGGCAGCTGTGCCAGCCTGTGGCACGGGTGCAAACTTTAGTATCTCGAAAGGTCATTACTAAGCCTTACAGTTGGGCCATCCAGGGCTCTGCACTATCACTGAGACTGGTTCATTGCACAGCAGTATCCTGACCTTAGTTTGATACTAATATCCTTGGCTGCAGATATCCAGTTTAACTCCTGAGCCCTAATGATCACCAGAGCTCTGAATCCCCCTCACTCTCTTCAGTGCCAGGAAACGCTCTGCCATCCAGTAAGCTGCTTGGAAAGTCTAGAGGCTTTCAGCCTAGGCACATCTCTCAGGAAACTGACATTTGTCCTCAATTATGAACAGACTCCATGAGTTCTTTCCCAAGGAAGCCCTAGCCACCTTTGAGTCTGCAAGAACATGCAGCAGGAGCCCCATTCACGGACTCTGTACAGACATACGAACTGTCTTCATTTCTGCAAGATGGCTACTCTGTACTCAGAAAACCCTGAGAGCATCCAGCATGAACGCCTGTCATAGCCAGCCCTGAGGAAGATTACATAGCCTCTCCCTTTACCTGAAGTGATAAAGTGAGGGTCATAGATAGTCCAGATATCTGGCAGGCAGTTGATGGACGCTGACCACTCCCCTCTACACCAGAATGTGACCTACTCAGAGCCTTTTCTCTTTACAGACACACTCAGTCACAGTCACACTGCAGCCTGAGCCTTCTATGACTTAAAGAGAAAAGTCTATAAAGACCTATAGCCTTTAGGGCCACCATCTTTAACCCTAGAAAGGGCAGCACTCAGTGGACCTTTCACCAATAAAAGGAGAAAGGTGAACTTTTCTGTTCATATCAGACCATAACTTTGAAGTGTGACTTCTCCACAACTGACAGGATGGTTTATTTAATGGCAGTGATTCTCCAGCCATTGGCTGATGGAGGTACTCCTCAGTGGGAGGGCAAGCCTCCTGCACATCCTTGAATCACACTGATTTGGGTTAAATGCAGCAGAGATGAGCTCTGACACGCACAGCTTCAGGCTAGGGGCTCCTTTTTAGGGATTGGGGTTGGGGGTGGAAAGCCATTGATTCTGAATCTCACAACATTCTTTTCTATCACATGGTGGCCCATGTTCTTTTTGGCATTCACGAAAATATGGTAGGCCTCAGTTCATCAAATTGGATTTTAATGGCATAGTTATTTTGGTTATTATCTATCTCTATTGAGTAGACATTTGTTTGTATCTGCCTAGGAATAGTGTCACACAAGAGGGAAGATTGAGTTGTCACCACAAGCTGAGAACAGGTGTCATATATCTGCACCTAGAGCAGCTGCAGACAGAAAGGGTCCTGGGAGGGCACCATGGCTTTACAGTAGATGTGCTCAGACTGTGTGAGGGCACCATGGCTTTACAGTAGATGTGCTCAGACTATAAGTATGCAAGGCAAACGTTGAGGGCCAGGGCTCTCAGACCAGCCTGGTATTTAGTATCTTGTGGCTGGAGGCCATGGAGCAGGGAGCCTCACCCTGTTGTGCTCTCTGAAGCTCTGAGAGTCTCTAGGCATGCGTCTCCTTGGTTGATTGTGCCCTGACTCTGTCTACACAAAATAACAGATCCATGGATTATCTGGTCTCTTCTAGACTACAGCACCCACAGTCTTTGGCAGCACAGATCCAGGCTTTAGTGGCTCCAAAGCTGTCTCTGTGTGGTAACAGCAATCATATTTATTCAGAGCCTAGTTGCATGTTGACAGTTTTTACTCATGAATTACAGGGTGACAGATACCATTCAAAACCCTGTGATTTAATATTCTCAAACTATCTCAAGTTACATGTCGTACTGTATACATTGTCACTGCAGCCATTGGGACCAAACACAATGCTGTGTCTACCCCTCTATTAAGTACATGACCATAACCTGGAGTGCAGAATGTCCATAGAAACAAGTATCCCTATTGCTGGCCAAACCTACATGGCCTTTTGTTTCCTGGGGCACAGTGTCAGGCAAGCATTGCTATCACGAAGGGAGATGGCACGGTGCTTATCAGCACTGCAGCCCTCTGCTTTCTCATCAACTCAGGTCCCAAGGAGCCCAAGTCTTTCTTTTCCTTTTTATTCCTTTGTTCTCACTAAATTACAAATGGTGGGCATTATTTTAGATGTCATGAAAACTTCGGTTTAAAGAGAACCATCATACAATCCATCTTTGGATTTTCTGCTGCTTTTCTAGCAGAGTCTTGCCTGTTTTCATCTTTCCTGCTAGGCCCCTTCTTCCAACTCACTATTTAGTAATGCTCTCCTTTAACCACAACCTATAACCTATAACCTATAACCTATAACCTATAACCTATAACCTATAACCTATAACCTATAACCTATAACCTATAACCTATAACCTATAGCCTATAACCTATAACCTATAACCTATAGCCTATAGCCTATAACCTATAACCTATAACCTATAACCTATAACCTATAACCTATAGCCTATAACCTATAACCTATAACCTATAGCCTATAAACTATAACCTATAATACAGGGTCATACTGTGTCTTCCATACTTTTCATCTACATTGAAAGCAGTCCATTGCTTCTTTGAGATGTTCAACATGGCCTGTGTCGAATCCACTCATAGAGCAATGGATGAGTGCTGACCTTGGATCTGCTGAGGTAGTTCAGGATGTGCCCTGGGCAAAAGGTATATATAAAAATGTACTTGCTTTCTGTACTGATGTACACCAAGGTAGCAGTGTCGGGGGCAATGACTTTGGGTCAGGTCAAATGCAGTATCAAAGCAATGTTTATGTTTACAGGAAACTGTTTCTAGTACCTGATATGGAATTTAAAGCTGCAGGAGTGCTCATGCTTCACACCAGCCTTCAACCCAAATGGCATCTCTATGGTGAGAAAGAGAATGCCGGGTTCTTAGCAAAGAATGAGGCATCAGCTGGCAAGCCTGTGGGAAAACTACCTAAGGCACTAGTTCTGGGGACAGTGGCCTCACAGATGGACTGTGTCTCCCAAGTGCTAACGCTGTTCTCAGTGTCTCTCTGGAAACCCAGAGGTGAGCATTATCAGGCCCAGGTGGAGGTCAGGGAGCCCCAGCCAAGTCAGTGAGGACATGGCAGGTGGCTGGGGCAGGATCTGAAGACAAAGCTGAACTAGGAAGAATCTATAGATACCTGATCATGTGGTCTGAGTAGTAGGTCTACCATGGGTCTTTTCATGGAGGCTAACAATCACTGTCAAAACACACACTGCATGTCTTGGCAGTTATGGAACTCAAGCTCTGATTATACTCACTGATGTAGTGATAATTCCAAACTTCTCTGTGTGGATGTTACTTCAGGACCCTTGATACATATGGCAAAATCGTTTTTCCAAGACATTTATACCAGTCAGAGTACTGATCTTGTTACCACTGACATCTTTATGTTGTTTTGACAGTTTAATAGGATGAAAGTGTTACTATAGTACTTTTCTTGGTAAAATTAATGTTATGCTTAGTAGCTTCTACACATGACTCATGCGTGCACTTTGTAATGTGTAACCCTGATTCTTGCTGATGCAAACAGTATTATTTGTGTGTGTTTCTGCATGTGTGTGAGTGCATACATGTGTGAGTGCATGTTAGGGTGGACATGTGTGGGATATATATATATATATATATATATATATATATATATATATATATTTGTGCATGTGGAGGTCAGAGGACAACCTTGAACACCATTTGTCTCTTTGCTTTTTTATGAGATGGTCTCTTAGTGACCTATACCTCACCAAGTAGGTTTGACTGGTCAGCAAGGCCCTGGTAGCCATCTACCTCCACATTCCAGTGTTAAAATCTGAGCTATCACACCCAGCCCCTGCACACAGGTTCTGGGGATCAAATACAGCAAGTACTTTACAGACTGATCCATCTCCCTAGTCCAATAACATTATCCTGACCTCAGTTTCCAATTGCTTCTTGCCAGCATGCACAAATTGGATGCTCTTATAGCCAGCCCACTTGCTAAATGTTATAAATTATAATGCACTTTTAGAAATTCTTTTATGCTTTCTACATTGGTGATCATGTTAATATAAAAAGCTGACTTATGCTTTATATCATATATATATATATATATATATATATATATATATATATATATATATAGCAATTATAAGCTCCATGTTGAGTAGAAAGCAAGCCCTTGCATTTGTCTGGCTCTAAGAGAGAAAGCATATATACTTGTCAGCTCAGGTTTTCTCCCAGGGCCCTTTTCCAGACTTAAGGTCTCTCGATGATACCTTCATCTAATTTTAGATCTATTATCCATGCCCATTATCATCATTACCAGTCAAAACTTTATTGGCAGTTCTATTCAAGTCAATAAAAATAAAAATAGTGGCAATCTTAACAGAAAATTCTGTTAGATCAGGAAAGAAACAAGGACCTTTCTGGAGAAAGTGGCCAGAGTCCACAGAATGCGCCCACCTCGTTGCCTCCAATACCATCTCATAGTAAGGAGATATGATTGTGTCTGTCTACTAGACAGAGGAGATGGGTCTTTTCTCCGCAACAGCGCTCCTGCAAACATATGGAAAGTTCTAAAACCCACCACAGTTCCAGTGAGAAATGAGGCAAGCATTAAACCCTCAAAGTGGAAAACCCAGGAAGGGCAAGTGTTCTCATCTGCCCGCGGAGAGCAAGGCCATGACAGAGAGCAGAGTAGCTATAGTAAGTAGACCAAACTACCTTCCAAAGCAAAGGCTAAGATGGCAACAACAACAACAAAGATTGTTCTGAGGCCCCAGGGAGTTGGTCCCAATAGCAGATGCAGGAGAAGACTGGCCATTAAGAGCTGTGAGCATCGTGAACTGGGAGGAGCTAAAGGAGAAAGGGCCGAGTGACAGTTCTAAGTTGAGGTTGTTCTGAAGACAACAAAACCATGAGATCACAGTCACTGCAATAACAACAATAATATTTCATGATGTTAAGCAAATATGGAAATGTAACTGTTACTGCTCCCAACTTTTGGAAAAGATGCAGAGCCAAGAGAATAAAGAAAAGCTAAATCAATGAGTAGACAGCCGCAGGACTTCATCAAAGTTAACTGCTGTGCCTCAAAGGACACTATTAAGGAAAATAAAACAGCTAGCAACCAACTGGGAAAAGATTCTTGGACAACACAGATCTGATGGAAGCTTGGGCCAAAATCTATAAAGAACTCTTAGAATAAAATAAGAGTCAAACTATGATTTTTTTTTTTTAAGAGAAGGGATAGGCAAAGAATTGGAACACAGACTTCACAAGAGAGCAGACAGGTGGCAAGTGATTCATGCGGAAGAGCTCAGTGTCATCCCCACTCAGAGGCTGCAGCTCATCCACACAGAGACACCACTACCTACCCACTAGAGAGTAGAACTACGAATGTGTGGGATGCTGCCGCATACAGCTCACGAGAAGGACAATGGTACCTCTGTTTCAGAAATGAGCTTATATCTTCTCATGTCAAATTAAACACACATCATATAATCTCACTCCAGGCATTAACCTAAGAGAAATAAATGCAAATATCCCCATGGAGAGTCACACATGGAAATTTAGATGGACATGGCCCATTAGTGCCTGTTGTCCCAATCAAACAAGTGCCATCTTCAGAAATTTATTATAACTGCTTGCAAAAGATTGTCACAACTGGGTTTGTTGACTGCTGATGTTCCCTTATTGAAGAAATGGGTAGGGAGGGTCATGGGACTTTCACAGGTCTGTCTTCATCTCAAGGGGCTTCTGGGTCTGGCAAGGATAGGGGACAGAATATATTGGCTGGGCAGGAATAGGGGAAAGAGACTCCATTTTGTCAGCCTAAGGGACGCTATCATCCTTGTCGGATGCAGACCTTCCAGTGTGGTCACTCCAGGGTCATCTATGTGCATGCCCATAAGCTTTCACCAATGCTCTGTAAGTAAGCCTAACAAACTCAGTGGTTCCCCAGGGTGAACTTTGGTGCAATAAAACTTTTTTTTATCATTGGGACCTTAGTAGTGTGCATAGTACACACTGCCTAGTCACCCTCAAAGAGAAAATTCTTGCAGCAGCATCCTAAACTAAAAAAACAGCCCACATGCTCGCCAGCTGAACAACTGATAAATAATTGCCAGGAGCTGGGCACAAAGCCTATCATGTGTGGTTGTTGTTAGAACATAGAGAGAGATCTTCTAAAAGAAGAAATTTATTGCAAAAGTCATGAGTAATTTAGGGGCACAATTGGGTGCATACTCCATATTTGTCATGGTCAGAGTGGTTACATGAGGCACTTGTCAAAGCTCCTATCACTATTCTCCTTAAGAACTGCACATTACCCAGACTTTAATAATCACTGCCCAGGAAACAAAGCCAGAGTTCAAACATAACCAACTAGTAAACTCTTCCCAAAGGGCTTTTAAATTTTACCTAACATTCTTTCTTAGGAACTATATTAAAGGACAGATACACTGGCAGTGTGGCAAACATAAAAATGTCCTTCACCAAAGGCTAGGGAGACAGCTTAATTAATAAAAAGCACTGAGTCCTCTCCCAGCAGACCCAGGTTCAATTCCCAGAAGCACACAGCAGCTCACAACCACCTGTAACTCCATTCCCAGGATATCTGCCCTCTTCTGGTCGATGTGGACACTACACACATCATACACATAAAAACATACAAGCAATCATTCATACACATTAACAAAAAATACTCCCTTTCTTTGAGACAGGGTTTCTCTTTGTAGCACTGGCTGACCTAGAACTTGTTACACAGATCATTCTGACCTCAAGATCACTGCCTCCTGAGCACTGGCATTAATGGTATGTGCTACCATGCCAAGCATAAAAATGAAATACTTGAAAACTAAACACTCCCTCCGTAAGCTCTGGAAAACATGAGAAAAAAAAAATAAGAGCACAAAGATAAAAAACAAAAACAAAAACAAAAACAAAACCCTTGATGGAAGCAATCCCAGTCTAAAAGGAGAGACATGGGCCACTCACAGCGATGAGATTTGAGACCCCATGGGATCTCAGGAGGGCTCCAGGAACCATGTGAGATTTTTGCTGTGAGTTCCAACAACTCCTCTTTGCAGGCACAGTATGAAATGGCATCAGAATGATGTCAGCAAGGTGAGACCAGAGAGAAGCAGCTGTGTGTACAACTGAGCCTTGTCATCGAAGAACAAAGTCCAGTTCTAGCCTGAGGGTACGCCTTCTACTTGCCAGCCTCTCTGACCCTCTCAGACATTCATAGACCTCCATATTGACATAGTCACACACACAGTCGCACACCCTCTTACCCTCTCACACACAAACTCACACAACCACACTAATCTGATCAGTCATACAGTGTCATGCACACTCACATGGTCAGATAAATATTCTTACAGTCAGTCCCATCAAGTCACACAGTCTTTCACCTTCACACATATCCACATACACATAGAAATACTGACATAATCACATTGACACAGTCACAGTCTCACACACTCATACACACATTCCAACCCTCAGACACATAGTCACATACACATGCAGCCACACCAATATGTCACACTTACAATGGCAGTCACATTGACAGGATCCCATGGTCACCCACACACGTACATGTTCCCATACATATGTACATGATCACATCAATGCACTTCCACAGTCACGCTGACAGGCACACCTTCTCACACACTCATTCTTTCCTTAGCCTCTCTTCCTTTTAACCCACAAGACAGTTGCCCAGATGACAACTGTCCTCCCTTCCAGACTGAATCACCATCTGCTAAGGTTGGGGCAGATGAAAAGCTGTGGCTTTGCTCTGACTCTTGCCTCTGAAGGCCAGTAGTGGCCTTCACCCACAAGGTTACTTGTGCCTACTCCTCTCTGATGGAGCCATAGCCCACAGCTTCCAGCAAGCCTCACTCCACTATGATTCTACAGAGTGCTAGAGGCAGACTATGAAGGAACCCCCATTAGAACCCAACTGAATAACAACAAGGTCACTGGACCTTGGTAACAGGAAACAGGACCTCTCAGAAGCCTATTCCAAAGACAGGTTAGAGGTGGGTCCACCTGGCCTGGCCTGGCCTCACTGACAACTCTTTGGAACACCACATGCAGTGCCTTTTCCCAGGGCATCTCTTACCAGCCTTGGCATGCCGTTTCACAATGGTCAGACCAAAGGAAGCTCTCTGGGCAGAGAGCTCATTAACTCCATTCCTTCTGATCTCAGCCTTTCCAGGTGGCTAGCACAGGCAGACAGTAGGTAAACATGTGTGGGACAGATTACTGCAAGGATGTGCGGATGCCAGTGCTGTTGGTCCCTGGGTGGTGAGACTCATGGCTCCTGATGCTGGAGAGATGGGAAATCTGGACATGAGCCTTTAGTCTCCACTTTAACCTCAGAACAGGAGGAATGGGGACAGTGTAGTCCTTTGCTCACTTCAGCATTCGAGTCTAGAATCGATGCTGATCTCCCCTCCCCTCACCAGGATTAATAATAATAATAGAACTAGGGAATGAAAAGATGGAGGCGTAGGCTGGGGGACTGGATGCTCTTCAGGAAGCAAGGTGGAAGAGTGGACCCACTCTCCAAGCAACCACACCAGAAGGTTCTCAGTGGGAATGCTTCCCTTTCATCTAGGACTCAGTTGAACCCTGCAGCTGGGAGCCTTTGTCAGAACGTCTGCTGAGACCGGGGAGTGGGCGAGCCTCAGAAGAAACCACTTGAACCATCTCCCACCACACTGGGCATCTCCACCTCAAACGGTGTTAGCAAGCTTCATTAATTAACACTCCTAAAATGCTTTGGGCTCCTCGGATGAAAGGGAGCTCTCCAAGTGCAACGTGTCATTACCATTAAAATGATATTTAGTACTGGCAGGCGGACCAGATGCTAAGCACAGATATGCCTTAGCCACAACAGAAGAAAGGTTTGTGAGGATGTTTCAGAGCACTGCTAACAGGCTCTCCTAAATTACCCCTCCCTCCCATAATGATGATTTGAAGAGAGATAGGATCTTAACCGCTGCAGAACCCAAGGGTATTTCCATGGTGCATTTCAAGGACCCAGAGCCTGGTGCACAGCAGATTTCCAGTCTTGTCCTACCTGGCCTCACCTAGAATAGACTGTGTCTTAATGATAGCAAGGGAAACCAGGTTCCCCCAGACCGTATTTGGGAACAATTTCACATATTCACATGTCACTCTGGCCTCCACACTTGGCTGTGTGCTACTGTTTGAAGGTAACTCTAGAGAGCAAAGAACAATGAAGAGTTAAAAGTGTGTGTACAGGGAGTCGGCAGAAAAAAATCCCTGGCTGCACAGTCAAAGGCCTGCGCCTCAAGCTGCCAGCCACATACAGAAAAGTGCCGACGAGCAAGTCCCAACACGCATGTCTTTATTAAATCTTTCTTTTCAACACAGAAGTTAACTGTCTCCTGAAATATGTGGGGTGTTTAAACATGCCACAGCTGACAAAAAAGTAATTTTTAAAGTCTCAGCACACGGTTATCCATGGAAACAACATCCTGATATCCGTGTCTGCTCAGTATGTAGTAAAGGGGTAAAGGCGGCCTTTGAGGCAGCCTGCCATGTCACCCCACATGTCCGTCCACACCGTGTAGAAATTATCCAGCCAATTTCTCCATCCAGGAAAGGACTAGGTAGAAAGTGACTTTACTCTAGCAGCAGCTAGTCAGCAACAGAACTGAGGTATAACCAGGACTTGGTGGGGTTGACTTTAAGGGGAGCCCTTGCCTGTCTTTGATCCATTAATCAGAATGCCCAGGCTGGAGAGCCTAACAAATGAGATGTAGAGTCAAGGTCAAAGGCAGCATCTAGTGAGGGCCTTCTTACTGCATCAACTCACAGGACAATGAGAGTCCAAGGGTTTAGAGTAGAAGAGCTGGAAGATGAGGGCTGAGCCTATCTTTTCATCAGGGACTCATATTTGTGATGACAGCATCCATCCACTGTCAAGGGCAGAGTCAACATGGCCTGGTTACCTTCTAAAGGTCACACTTGCCAATGTCACTGTACGTGGCCCAAGGTTTCTAGCATGTAGATTCCAGGGAAAGTGCTCAGAACATGGCTGTCCTCCTTTACTGTGTTAAGAGCACAAATAAAGGGGACAGAGCTGGGGTTAACTCAGCAGCAGCACCAGCGGTCATTTGTGCACATGTGTATAGCTCAAGGGCAGCACCATGCTTGAGTGGCCTTGACCTTGGCCCTTGAGAGCAGGTATGGGCTCACTGACCCTCCCTGGGGAAACTTTGGGTTCCAAAGCCCCACATAGCCACAGCTGGGTCGAGCTGTGAATAGGCTTACGGTGCTCCTTGGGTGTGTTATCACTGAGGTCTAGCCCCCCACCACTGTTCCCACTAGAGCACACCCATCTTACCCAGGGTCACCATCAGTCCTGATCATAAGTCACATGGTGGTAGGTCAGGGTCGTTCTGGGTTTTTTTCCTCTAGAGACCATCACAACCAAGCTGCATATTTTTTCTTTTTCTAATAGTCAACACTAAACCTCTCACTGTTTGTGTAGACACAGAACTGGGTTTACTTTCAAGTGGAAACTGAATGTAAGGGAAGTTAAGTAACCCTTAAATATTCACAGCTAGAACAAGAATTCACAAAGGTATTTAGAATTCAGTTGTCAGAACCTCCTCTGTAGGAATGAGGGCCATGACTCAAAAGCCATGGTGCATATGGGCTGCATGATCAGTACTGGGGTCAAGCCAAGACCCAGGAGTCCAGCACAGAGTCTATCACACCTAGATGGCAGCAAAGTTCCAAGCCATGCCCTGGTAGAAGCAGCTTTCAGAAGTGAATGCTGGAACAGAACTTCTGGCATGTCCTTGTTTAACCAACAAAGTGAATATTGCCTGCTTTCTTGAATTAAAGCATCCAAAGAATATTGGAAAAGGACAAGGACACAGAGGTAAAATTTCTTGGGACGTGGACTGCCTTCTGGGCTTGGCCATCAGTCCTCCCCAATTTCCAGAAGATGAATAAGAGTCTCAGAGTATCCATACCGAGGCCAGTGCTGTAAGGCAAGCATCCCAAGTAACAGCCTGTGCTGCCGCGGATAGTCAGAGGTGGGGCTCTGCATCACAAGTTCTTAAATGGGACTTTACTGTAACGATGCAATCACCATCGAATCATCAACAGAATGAGGAGATAATGGGGATGATAATGGCACAGATGGCAACTCTGTGGAAAATGTTTAAGGGTTAACATCTTTCAGATGGGTTACATCCCGTTTCTTTTCACATTTAAATTTTTCAGTTGATTAAATATATTGATATACACATTATTAGAGGTAAGGTGCTCTAGGGGTTCCAGAGACTTTGGGAGCAGGCGGACAGCAAAGCCACAGGCCAATCAGAAGCAGGGGCTAGATCGGTGCTTCTCAGCCCCCTAACGCTGTGTCCCTTTAATATAGCTCCTCAGGTTTTGGTGACCCCCAAGCATAAAATTATTTCATTGCTACTTTATTACTGTAATTGTGCTACCTTTGTGACTTGTAAACATCTGATATGCAACCGTCAGATTGCAGCTCGTAGGCTGACAGCCACTGGTCCAGACGGTTGCCTCCTCTCCCCATCCTACCTGAGGCCTCTGTGATCTCTCCATCCCTAAGTGCATTAAAGTGGGAGGTTTTTTTTTTTTTTTTTTAAATGTATAGGAAGTATAGTATTAAGTGGAAAAATCTCATATTCAGAGAGTGGGAAAATATTTCTGTAGTCTAAGGATTAGACGGTAGAGCAAGTGCATTCAAGCTGCTCCCTCCTTACGTGATCTGATTCTCTGTTGTATTCATCCCAGGGCAGGCCAACAGACCGACAAGTCTTTGTCATCCCTTGTTCTAGTTTGACTCTAAACTTCATCCTTCCCATTATCTTATCACCGTGCCCAGATGGGGAACTGCTCTTCCCTGTGGCTGCATAGGCACATGGTGGCATCCTCCTCCATCTCTAACCCTTTCTGGTTAGACTTCCTTTAATGCCTACCCAGCCAATCAGGGCAGGCAAGGCTCTACCACTAAGCCATATGCTTGGTCCTTGCTTTACTTTCTGAGACAAGGTTTCATTAAGTGACCCCCTTCTGCCCCGTACAACCCAGAAAAGCCATGAATTAGTAATTCTCCTGCCTCAGTTTTTCAAGTGGCTGGGGTTACAGGTCTGTACTGCAAGATCCAGTTCATAAGCCATCTTTCAAGAACTCCCCATCACCCCAAAGCCGAACCCAAACCACTGTCCCATGCTGGTTGCCACAACTTCTTGCATGTATATCATCTCCAAGTCTGACACTTACTATGCTCCCGAGTCTCATCCATCTGTGAGTAAGTGTGCACATGTGTGTGCATGTGTACCCACCCCCACATACTAGCATATGCATATATATGCATACATATTTGTCCAGCTAACTCCTTAAGCAAACATCTGCTTACCCTTTGAGACAGCTTGACAGCCTGTTCTGGACCCCTTCCCTATGGGTGTATACCTCTGCACCCCATACAGAAATGGTGTCTACACCTCTTTAAGTAGTGAGGCCTCTCTTTATAGCTACACTATCTACATACACAGTGTTGGTACAAGTCCTAAAGTAAACTAAAGTAAATAAAAACAAAAACAAGCAAAAAAAAAAAAAAACAAAAAACCTCTTACAATGTCTGTAAAGAGGGTTCAACTCATGAAGTTTGTAATCTGACCACCCATACACACACACACACACACACACACACACACACATGGAGGGAGGGAGGGAGGGAGAGAGAGAGAGAGAGAGAGAGAGAGAGAGAGAGAGAGAGAATAAAATGTATTTCTCTCTTGTGTTTCCCTACAAGGAAACCAGGATAGATGTAAGTTAGCTGCAGAGGGAGGAGCTATAGACCCTGAGTGGAGAAAGGCCTCCACTGGACTCAGCCCACTGCAGTGCTTTGCTTATCTGAAGTGGAAGCTGTCTAGTCCTGCTTCTGTTGGTTCCATCACAGAGTTTAAGACCCTGCTAGATAGCTACATGGAGAACTGTGTGTCAGCATCGTCCTGACTGGACTCTGTCCATTTCATTTGGCTTACCCACCTGTATAGACACTTTTAAAAGGCTGAGATGACAATTGTGACAGGTGCAAAATAACCAGTTTTGTGCCATCTCTGAGAGGATCTGCCCAGGGCCACTCACAGCCCCAACCTGCACTCTGCTGCCCAGTTGCTGGGAGAGCCTGCTTTGATGTTCTCAGGTTTCATTTTGCTTTGCCTCATTCAGTGAAATGTCATCTGAGGATGTGCCCAGAATCTTGACACCTTTGAGACATGAATCTTGCTTCCCTTCTCACCTGATGATGCTACTTTTGATCGCTCTGGAATCTGTGTTCTGTTTTCATCCAACCCTTCTTACAAGATGGCTCCTATGTGTTCTAAATGTAGTGACTTTTTTGTCTGTATTTGTCAAAGGTAGCAAAGGGATGATCTTTGAACAACTTTAACTTTGTATGTGCAGCCTCTGGTTGTCAGCAAACTTCCCCATGAGAGTTTAAGTTTCCTCTTTCATAGTTTGATGGCTTCAGTCTGTAGCAGCCCCTACAGACAAGTCCATGCTCTGAGCTGCACTGAACCCAGAGCTAAGGTTGGAGCTGAGCTTGCTTCAGGCTTTACCCAGGGCTGTTTACTGCTGGAGCGTCAGCCATTGCTTTACTTTCCTCTTGCAAATCCACATTGTTGACAATATAATCAGATAAACTGAAACAACCCACTAACACACTGAGATGAAGCCCAAGTGTATAAGGTTCTTGTGTGCACTGCCTGTATGCATGTGTGCTTTAGAGAGTGGGTTCTGGAAGCTAGGCATAAAACTGTAACATCCTAGGCCACATGTGATTGACATTCTACTCTTCTCAGGACCATGCTGGCATAAGTTGAGCTCAGAGATCCTCTCTGTGCCTAGGCTGGCTTGGTACCTTCTTGCATGTCCAGGGTAGACTGTTCTGGCTTGTACCCATGTGTTCTGGCCCAGGACCCTTCCCTATGCCCACTCTTCATGTTCTGTCCTGCTTCAATTCTGATCCTCAGGAGTTCCCTGGTCAGCCACTTACCTCTGGGGCCTTTTGTGCACGAAGTTGGGTATGGCTCTGGGTACCCTATGCGAGTCCACATACTTTCTCCTGTAGATATATGAATGGGTTTTGGATTGAGGAACTCAAACTGGCCATGAAATGTCTGAGTACACTTTCCCACTGTCCATTTCATTAATTTCATGAAGGATTTTCTTCCTATGACTGCCTGCCCATGTGCCAACATAAAGGTAGACTCCATCCTCTGGTTGTCTCTGGTGGACCTTTGGGCACCATCTATGAAGCCTCTACATTTACCCTCTTGAGTTTGGGGGCTAAACTCAAAGATATAAACTATTTTTAGTAGGGTTCATGCCCTTCCTGAGGCCAGGTTTAGAATGTATGCATATACATTCTAAAGTCTGCATTATAAACTGACTGGAGATATTTCAGTGAGTTTAAAGGCTAGGAGACAACATGTGCTTACTTTGATCAACTCAAGGACAAGGTCAAATATTTTGAGATCTCTTAAGAGAAAATGAATGTTCCTATATTCCTATTTCCACTGCCTCTGGGTGACATTGGGTGAATACTCACTCACATGGCTTTCTTCTCAGGAAGCCTTCCCAGAATATCCAAGGGTTGGGTGGCATAGCTTGCAATCTGAGCTATCTGCCTGCCTCACCATGCAGCAGGCACAGTGGAGATGCACTCTAAGCACACGCAAATGGACATCTTGGCCCAGGAAATGTCAATGTCAGCAGTGGCAGAAGAACCTCTGAAAATGAAGGACAATGATAAAAACAAGGATGGAGGCAGGAGGCAGGGTGTCCCCGGGGTCCCAGAATGCTCTGGGCCAGGCTGTTGGGGCAGTGTCCATTTCTTTCTTCTAATGGTTTCCCATCTCTCTGGCCTTTCTCGTGGATCTATTTGGAGGACTGTTTTCCGTGTGCCAGATGTCTCGCTATGTTTGGGTAATTATAACTATTTGAAGAATTTCAAGAAAATGCCAGCTCATTAGTGGCTGAGAGCACTTGACATTCTCTCTCTGATAAAACCAAGTTTGTTGAAGGGTTTAAAATTCATATAACACATGGCACAAAGTAGGATTCAATTCAACAGAATCACAATATGAGTGATCAAGACTGGGCAGTTCAGACATTGGCATTTTCTAATGAATGTGGTCACGCTCTTACAGGACCTATTGTAAAGATGTTCAAGTAACAACTGGACTATAAAGTCAGAGAAGTAAATTTGTTGAATAATATTGGAGAAAAGACTAGTTTAACTAGCAAGAAGCATGATATTGGCCAGGTGACGACTAGGAGACGCTTCTTATTCTTCTGTTTGTCACTGTTCAGTGAGTCAGAATCATCATTGAAAATTTAAATGACATCTGCTACTGAAGATGTTACTGTATGACTCAAGGTCACTGTCCTCAGGTCACACTATCTATGACTTGATCGAAGACACAGACATCTGCCCTATGTCCTGTTATAAAATATGGGGACAGGGGCTCAGCCTACAAGAACCCCAGGAAAGTGGGAAATAAGTCCTTTAAAAAAAATGCTTTCTATTAAGTACCCAAGGAGCTGAAGGGGCCTGTAACCCTATAGGAGGAACAGCAATATGAACTAAACAGTACTCCCTGTGCTCGTGTCTCTAGCTGCATATGTAGCAGAAGATGGCCTAATTGGACATCATTGGGAGGAGAGGCCCTTGGTCTTGCAAAGATTATATGTCCCAATACAGGGGAATGTCAGGGCCAGGAAGCAGGAGTGAGTGGGCTGGGGAGGAGGGCAGGGGGAGGGTACAAGGGACTTTCAGGATAGCATTTGAATTGTAAATGAAGAAAATATCTAATAAAATAAATGCTTTCTCTTTAGCTTTAAATTAGTGTGTGTTGTGACTGGTAATACCAGTATAGGTAAACATGTACACTCCAGGAAAGAAAATCCCAAAGGAAGGTTTCAGAAGATAAAATAATATTAGTCTCTAATCCTTTTCTTATCAAGAACACTCTCAAGCTATCAGTCAAAGACACATCTATTCCTCTGCATTTTCCTAAAGAAGTGGCAGAGCAACAAATTGTTGAAAACGCACTCTATACTTAAAGTCTTACACATGGGGATCAGCTAAGCTCCTCAGGTGCAGCTCTAGCTCTCCCCACTTCTAGTCTGGGACTGGGGAAGTCCCTGGGCTGCTGTAAGTCCCAGCTTCTCTAATTGTGACCCATGGACAGAGGCACTCACTGTGGAGGATCCAAGCATCCTCTGAGAACATCTTAGCACATAGCTCTTTGGAAGGTGGCAGTGCCCTGATTATTGGCATCTTGCATCTGCATGCTTGTGCCCTCAGAAGGCTTGCTCATGACAGTGATACAGTGTGCAGTGGCCGAGATGTCACTGGTCTGGGCCCAAGCTGGATGAACAATCTGTGCAAAGGGCACATATATGAGAATCACCGTGGGAAGGGTAACAAGTGGCAGGCTTTTCATGAGTTCATCCACCATGGCAATGATTTTGAGGCTGACTTTGACTGAAGAAAGCTGCTTGGCATGGCAGTCAGAGTCTCCACTGACGGTGTTAGAGTCATGGAGTGCTCATGTGTAGTCCATCAGTTTCCACTGATGGTGTTAGAGTCATGGAGTGCTCATGTGTAGTCCATCAGTGCTTACCCAATGGGGTAACTGAAGAAGAAGAGAGACTGAACTAGACCAGTATCATTTTACTTATCAGTTTGTTTTTATTTTTGTTTTGTTTCTCAAGACAGGGTTTTTTCTGTGTAGCCCTGGCTGTCCTTGACTTCACTTTGGAGACCTGCTGGTCTCTGCCTCTCAAGTGCTGGAATTAAAAGCAATTGCTGCCATGCCTGGCTCTGGCATCAATTTTTAAAATTAAAGTATATTCAACCATAGTGCAGATGACACACAAAGTTAGGAGAGTCAGTGGTGGGATTAATGGTGGACTGAAACTCACTGATGTCCACAAGCCAGATGCCTGCCTTAGGACACGCCTGTAATTCAGTTGGAAAGAATGCCAAAGCCCCACCCTGCACACTAGAGACCACTTACCACAACTATGCACAGGAAGCCTAGGTTATCTCAGTCCTTCAAACAAAAGCCTGGGGGTTTTAGTTGAATGAAAAATTCAAGGGCCTGCACTACAATGCCATAGAAGCCTACAGTTGGTGTGTGAACACCAACCTAAAAACTTCAGGGAAAATAGGAAATAAGGACCACTGCTTTCACTAGCCTAGTGTGTTACCTGGAGTTCTCTAGAAAACAGAATTGATACAATGAATAAATAGTAAGCAGGTATTTTAGACTGACTTACACAATACAGTGGGAGTATTCCAACAATGGCCGTCTCACACTGGAGAGACCAAGAATGTGGTAGTCCCTTGGTTTATGAGGCTGATGTCTCAGCAGTCCTAACCTGGCACCGAAGGCCTGGAAGGTTCCTAGAGAGCTTCTGGTCTTGATTCTACAGGGGAAGCCTGAAGAAACTGGTTCTAATCAGCGGAGGCATGAAGCTGTGGCAGCAGCAGAAGAGAGAAACTGGCCAGCGAGGACAAGGGCAAGCAGGCAAGAAACAGAGTTCTTCCTCTTCTATCTGTTTTTGTCTGCACTCCCACCAGAAAATGCTACCACACTGCAAATAATCCAAGCAAGAAATGCCCTCTTGGGAGTATAAGCCCCGTGGCTGCCTGTAAGCTGAGTCAAATCCATCACACCTGAAATTCAATGGAACATGTTCAAGAATAAGTGAAGTATTTTAAAAGAGGTGGTGAGCAATTGGATAGTCCTCAGAGGAGCACACAGATGAGCTCACTGATACCACTGCTGACCCATTCACAGATCCCAAGACCTGTTGGGGGCCCAGATACATGGTGCATCCCCATGGACATAGTCACAGAGGTGTTCCTGAATCATTTTCAGAAGTATCTTAGAAGATGAGGATTTAATATCAACTTTGTAAGTTTAAAAATAGATACCAGTGGCCTCAGAAACTTCAACAAACCCGCTTAGTCTCAGGCAGCTTGGCAGCAGCTCAGCTCCAGACTGATTCCAAAATTGAAATGTCCTCCTAGGTAAAATACTGTTGCAGTAAGAGTGGCTGAAGAAGACAGAGAAGCATCCAGAGCCCCGCCAGTGGTTTCCAAATTTCCAAGCTGCATTTTTATGGCTCAAAGAGAAAGTAATAAAAGGATTATTAAAAGGAAACTGAAGGCAAATTTTATAATATAAGGAAATGCAGTGTAGTCAAGCTTGTCCAAGTACAGTGACTGCATTTGTAGGTGGTAAGGATAGAATCAGAAATAGCCCCCAATAAAAATCATCACAACAGAGAGCTTTCCTTAGATCTAGCATGGGTCACATGACTAAAGAGAACCTTGTAATTCTCCTGGTTCCATCTTGAATTTCACAGACTAGAAGGAATCTGTACAACTATGGATTCTGCTGTTGTCCTCTGCAGCTAGTAAGCCAATGAGATGAGAGGAAGCAGGGCATGCTCAGCCCTGCTACAGCTAATACATCAGTAAAGGAAGCAATTCTTAGAGTGTTTTTCTAAGCTTTTAAAATAAACACAATAATTAACTGTTAATTTTCTTAGTGCTGTAACAAAATGATAAGAAACAATGTAGAAAGGATGTCCTGGGGGTTTGAATGAAAATGGTTCCCATAGGCTCACATATTTAAATACTTTGTCTCCATTAGATACAACTGCTTGGAAAAGAGATGAGGCCTTGTTGAAGGAGGTGTCACTGGAGGCATGTTTTGAGGTGTCAAGTGCCTACACCATTCCCAACCTCTCCCCTGACCCTCTGCTTCCTACTTGAAGTTCTTACATAAGTTCTCAGCTACTACTCCAGTGTCATGCCAGCCTGCACACAGCCATGCTCCAACCAGGGTGGTCATGGCCTAATCCTCTTAAACTGTAAGCCCCCAGTCAATTCTTTCTTCTATAAGCTGCCTTGGCCATGGTGTCTTACCACAGATGTTGAAAAGTAACTAGGACAGGAGCACTTTGGCCCATTGTTAGAGGACTCCATGTCAGGGAAGACGCTGTAGCAGGAATATAAGGCAGCTGTCCATGGTGCATCCACTCTTCAAGAACAGAGAAGGGCTAGAAATGAGGCTGGGCCAGAAAAAGTCAAGGCCTGTGTATACCCAGGAACATTCTTTCCCCAGTGAAGCACCACCTGGGTGCTACAACCTTAAACATCCTCCCAACTAGACTCAAACATAAGAACCTGAAGAACATTTTATATTCAAATCACAATTTCTCAAACTCAGTTCCCTGCTCTAGCCACATTCTCAGTCTGAACCTCTGTTATGAGACCCCCCTCCTTGAAATTAGACACTTGTCCCATTTTATTATAATCTATGGTAGGATCATCTTAAGCCACTTTTCAAGTAAGGCTTTGGAAGGAACCAAATAGCTTCTACAGAGACAGCACACAAGACAAATAGACCTGGCTGGGCACATGCAAGAATGATCTGGAGGCCTGAGCCCCTGTGTGTGCTGGGTCTGGGGTCCTGGAGGATGGATAGAAGCTGTGAGCTGCACGTGGATGAATCCCTCCATCTTCAGTGCCTTCTCCTGTCCAGAACACCATCCTGTACTGCACCTCAAGTCCCCTTCCTTGTTGCCTGTGCCTTTCTGATACCCTCCTACACCCAGGAAGAAGTCAGAGAAAGAGGGTGCTGCAGACATGAATCCTGTTAAGAGCAGGGGTTCTTGAAGGTGACAGGCAAGTGAGAGAGGGAAGAAGTGACATTTGCCCTCTTTCACCACTAACTCTGAGTTTCCCCAGAGGGACTAGAGGAGGCAGCCTGGCCCCTCTAGTCACATTAAAGTACTGTTATAGGACACACTTAATAAGCACAGAGTTACTGAGTACTAAGACTTGAAAAAGGGTTTGTGAGAGAAATGGGAATTAATTTTCCCATCACTCCCTTTAACAATGGGCATGTCCATTATGGCATGCAGATGGGGGTGGCCCGAGATCCCCAAGACAGGCATTCAGAGACATGTACACAAAGGCAAAGACATTCTCTGTATATGAGATCCCACACTGGGAAAACAAAAAGTGAAGGGGGAGTCAGCTGTATAAAGTAAACCCTTCCCTATTGCAGGCATCAGACGAGAATCTACTATAGCCAGATGATCTTCTGGGGTCCACATTAAAGAGTGGGTTCAGAAAGGCACTGTGGGGAGACAGGACTATCATGACACCATAACCAACAGAGCACACACATGGTGTGTGTGGAGAGAAGGACAGCCTGTGTCATAGGAAACAGACCAGGTGCTCGTAGGCTTATTCAGGATTAGAAGTCTGTCCTGATGACTCCATTGAAAGATGGAAAGTCTGGCTATTCTCCTCAGAAGCAAACATTAGAGGTTGATAACAAAGAACTGGCTTGCCCAGCCACAGGACTGGTATCCAGAGCTCCTGCCAGGTAGGACGCTAGAACCTAGAATATGTCAAATAGACATTTGACTCAATCTTCTGGTGGAAGTACAGATAGCCAGGTACATGTAACACTCAGATACCCAGAGAGACCTCAGGGGAAGAAAACCTTGGTCCAGGAGGCTCCAGCTGAAAAAAAATGGTCCTGGGGAGAGTCAGGAAAAGGAACCTAGTTAAGGAGTAGATACCACAATAACCCACACAACAGGAGAGGCTTGTGACAACGGGACTAAATGAGCTGCCACTGTACTATGAAGCATAAGAAAAAGAACTAGGCCCACAGCTAAAAATAAACTAGGGGCTCTGTTCAACAGGGCTGAGCTACAAGGAGCAGGCTAAAGTGCTGTGAAGTGAGCCCAGGTATAAGGCAAGATACACGAGTAACAACAGCTAGCAGGCTTAAACAACCATCCATGCTGCTGCCTTATGTAGGAATTGGGGGAGGGGAGAATCTGTAGGTGTGAACCTTCAAGGAAAGAAATTGGTAATCATTGGAGGGAACACTGACAAAACAGTAGACTTGTCTGTCTGTTAAACCTTGTCTTCAAGTCTGCAGCCCCAGGACAACAGGACTGTTACCTCCTCGTCCCCTGGGAAATATCGCGGGGTCTATTCTTCAACCTTCTTTTCCAGCTCAGTTATCTGCAGCAGGAACCTGAAGCCTCTGCTTGGTTTACTAGGAAAGGTCACACTGGTATAACCCTTTTTGCAGTGACCCTGGTAAGTATGTGAAGAATTTCATTTCAAAATTGCTTCTCAGTGTTTCCTCTAGTTATCTTCCCAGGGCTGAGATGCAGCTCATGGCTAAGGAGGTTGTTTAACAGGAAATAAGCCCTATGTTCGATACCTGGCACCACATAAAATAAGAACATAACTTTTCAAGCACATAGAGCTTGTTTATTTCTCATTAAAGGACTCACTTGGGGATTTTAATGTCCTAGCAGCTGATGTTGATCGAGAATCAATCCAAAATTAGGGTTAGGTTTCCTTTCTGAGATGATTATTTAAGCCAATAGGGAAATGTGTTGAGATTTTGGAAAATTCTATTTCCAGGCAACATTTAGAATGATATCATGGCCATGGGTCAACACTTGAATCACAAAAAAACACTGAAGATAGAATTTCCTAACCAAGCTACTCCAGGCTGTGAAGAACTCTCAGTTACCCTATAAAACAGAATTTGTGGGATACACTACATGAATAAAACAATCAGCCAGGTTACATGACAGTTTAACTTCTGATACTCTAGAAAATATCCCTGGGCCTACCAGTTCTTCAGTCCTCCTTTCTAGTCCACAGTTCCTCCAAACTTAATTAACTGAGAGAACATATTGCAAATCTAGGCTTCCTCCTGCAGGAAGAAGGGGTGGGGGATGGTGCACGAAGGCCATGAAGTCAGTACAACCATCCATCTGAAACCAGAATACACTAGGATACAACTCACCACGGAGCCAGGACACACCCACCGTGAAACATCCCACTAAGATGCATGCCATCGTGGAGCTAGACTGAGATACACCCCACGATGGAGCCAGGACCCATCCTACTATAGATCTAGGATATACTCCGCTGCAGAGCTGGTACCCATCCTACCACCAGGTCAGCACATACCCTAGCATGGTGCCAGTATCCATGCAGCCAACAAGTCACAAGCACTATGGAGCCAGCACACATCCCACGGTGCGTCCAGCAGAGAGATTTCAGGGAGTCAGCACACACACACACATCCATGGAGCCAGTATCATCTCACCCCGGAACAAACCTACATCAGCATTGGACCCAGCACACATCCTATCTTCCCCACAGGGTTGAAGCTTTTGCTACACTGCCCCCTACGCCACCCCGCACACCCTGGCTCTCTACTGTCATCCCTGATGGCCAACCTTGAGCAGTGTGCGCTTCCTAGTACCTGTCTTGGTCTGTTGGTATCCTGTCTCTGCCTTACTCATATTCTGAGCTATGTTCCATCTAAATCAGGTCACCTGAGACCTACAGTGCTCTGGAGTTTGTGACCTCAGGTACACATGTATCCTATATTACGCACAATGATAAGATTTTAGTTTTCTACTTGAAAACACCATATTATAATGGACCTCATTCCAGCAATTGTTCAGACTGAGTCAGGAAGGAGCATGAATGCTGGAGTCACTAGAAAAAAATAAATGCAGTTCCAGAGGCCAGCGAGTTCATTCATCCACAGAAGGGAGCACTTTGTGAGTCAGAGACAGAGAGGACCACTCAAGCTCAGAGAGAAGCCCTATCTGTTTCTTGTCCTCTATTTCCTATCCTAGGTCCCTGACATGATTCAACTCTTCCTGGAGAATTGCTCAGAAAGGGAAAATAACTTCATAGGGGGCACAAAAACACACATACACTATACACACACCAATGTATACCACACACATGTGCCAAACGCATATACTATACACACACACTACATACATACATACACACATATACTACACATACATATACACCATACACACTGACCACATTGAGGCCCTGTATGCTCAGGGGCCAGAACTGGGCCAGCAGAACGTATCTTCAGCCCCAGATCCCATGAGGATGGTAGTCAATGAGGGGCCAGTATTCTTGTAGTGCCTCAGTGCTTGGCTGTCATCTTGCTTGGGGAGATTTCAACCAGAGAAGTGGCACAGCAGCTGCAAAGGTGTCAGAGCACATCAGGGAAAAGATTCACCCTGGAGATGATGTCAGGCCCATCAGGATTCCCTGGTAGGAAATGCAGAAACTGGGGGCTGCAGCTCCAGCTGGGGAATCCCTGCATCATCTTGTAGCCTATCCTGATCTCAGAAAGGCTTTTCCAGCTGGAGCCTTGAGACCACAGAGAAGTATTCTGTTCTGTTCCCTGGCTCAAAGTGTTGGCCATGGTGGGACACAAGTGTCATTATGTCTATCCTGTTACTTAATACATTCCATATCTATTCATTAAACATACAGAAGTACAGAAAGGACACCTCTAAACATCACAATGGCAAGTTTCATGATAGCAGAACTTTGGGCAAGAATCCTCTTTTATGAAATTCTCTTTAGAATTATTGTTATTAATTGTTAGTTATTAAAGGAACAGGCCAGAGAAAACAGAGAATAAAGCCTAGGCCTCAGGCATTCTTTATAAAGCATGTCTACAATTTTCCAATCTCATCCTTCCCTCCAGAGCAGGCTCTCCTCCCAAGCAAACCAGGATACATGGTGTCACTCGCACATGGGCACTCTGCCCAAAGTCTCCACTGCTCTCCTGAGATATTCAGACCCTGCTCTGACACTCTCTCACTGAAGCCAGCTCTCTAGCCTGATTTGCCTTGATGTCTGGGTGACTGCAGTCTGCAGAGACATTTTCTTCAGTCTTTTCACGGCAGCCCCACCTTGCTGGGATGCCACTTTGTTAAGAACCACTGACCCAGGCCCTGATATCTAATGAGCTATATAGATTCAAGTTGTTCTTTTTAGAGTTTTCTGTGGACAGCCTTTGCAGATGTGCTTTTTCTCATCTTTGAATGAGCTCAGGCACCACTAAGCAATTTTAAAGGAGCTCTACCAACAAAGACAGAAAAAAAGCAACAAGGAAAAAAAATGCTCCCAGTGGCACTCCCAAAATATTGCCCCACTGACCTACCTCTCCTGCTCCACTTTGTCCCCTAAAATGAGAGCTCAGAACAACAATGTGGAGCCTGAATCCTTTCACATCTTACATTGAGCAATAGCGTGATTTTGTCTGGAACTGTATGACTATATTGGTAATTGATTAAACTCACTGAGTCTTGTAATTCAGCATCTGTTCTGTTGCCAGGCAATATTCTCTGACATTTATCCCAGAGGCCATGGACTTCCCAGTAGAAAAATCCTAAAGGTAAGATGGCCCTGGGGTCTGAACTCTTGGAAATCTTCAAAGCTTGCTGGATTCCAGTCTAGGACCTAGTCAGGTTGAAGGACCAGAATGTATCTCAAATCCTAACCTCAGTGGTGCCTGCACTGAGAGGGATCCACTCAATAGCTGTATGAGGAAGATGCCAGATTCTTGGAGAGAGGAACACTGCTGCTCACCTTAGAGCGGGGACCTCCAAGGAGGCTAATCCATCCCAAGGTCCACCCAAAGACTCCCAGGACATCCCAGGAAGCAGATTCCATGCTGCCACCCTGCCACTCTGCCACCCTGCCACCCTGCCACTCACCATCTTAGCCCTGGTCCTTTCCTCACTTCCATTTAAGATGAGAATAAAGAAGCCTGCCCTGCCATTGTTGCAAGTCCAGTTAGGTGATGGTTCTACTTTTGCACCTTCCTCATATGAGACACTCATGTCACTACGAATACAGGCTTGGTGGTAGAGCATGACACAGAACACAAGCAGTGGCTCTGCATGGATGCATTTTCCACAGAGTATGGAATGAGATGGGCCTCATGAATGGACCCTAGGAAGAGAGGGGGTGGGCACATAAGGGGTGGCAGAAGTCAAGCTGTGCAAATCTGGAAGTGCAGAGAATGCTTTGGGGACCTGAGGATCACTCTGCTGCTTGGCAACAGGGATGGGATATAGATGTGAGTTCAGAAATATCCTGCTGGAACCATTGCCAGTCAAGCCAGGACTGTCAATCTCTTCATCTGCAGCTGACACACATGCTGACATGTTACCGTGCAAAGATCAGTAGCATTATAAACACCTTGAGAGTATCATGCAGCCTCTAGGTGCCCAGTAGTAAATGCCCCTCCCCTGCATGTACAACCCTTGGGACTGTACGCAAATAGTGATTCCATGAGTTCCCATGAGGAAGACCTTGTATCTACCATGTACATACAAGGTACATTGCACAGACACTAGGGTTAACATGAGAAGAGCCCCTTTATACATGCAACTCCAACACAAACCAGTGAAATAGGCCACCCTTCACCACCCCCATTGATACGTAACTCCCAAGCCTGCCTCCCCTTCAGAACTTTTCTAAGGAGTAAGATTGTTGGTAAGTGGTGAGTGTGCCATTTTTTCACATTTTTGTTCTGTGCTCTCTCACACAGAACTCAGGACAATTGAACTTGAAGAAGCCATGAATATACTATTGTGACTGGGCTATATCTCCAGTGTTCCAGTGAGATGAGGAAAGCAGAAGGGCCTCTCCTTTAGGCATGATATACCCTAGCACTTGCCATTCAGCCTTGCATTGTTCATATCAGAAGTATGTGTTCTCTCCAATACACAGATCCATGACTCTGAGTAATTAATTGTGTGTGGAATTGCTAATGAATAAAGCCTCCAAGCTGTGGAAAGCAACTTTCCCTGGACATGGGTCCCTCTGTGCCCATATGAATCAGTACCAAGCAGGATAGTCTCCTTGGATGCTCTCTCCATGTGACTGTCTACACCCAGCAAAGGCAGGAAGCTACCCTTGGACCTCAGCTGTAGTACAGACTTGGGGATGGTTCTGTAAGTGGTGACATACATCTCACACTGACTTTCCACCCTTCTTCGGACTGTCAGAGGCATCGAGGCACATGGTGGATGCTCACTAAACAAAACCTCCATTGAACAGAAGTCTTCATTTTGTCAATGTTGGGTTTGGGGATATTTCTCTCAAATTCCTCAACAATCCCACTGCTGTTCTCCAGGTATCTGATTCATTTTTACCATTAACCATAACTGTTGGAAATTAAAGAAATTAAGACATTGCAGGCTGGGGATGTGGCTCAGTAGCAGAGCACTTGCCTAGCAAGTGGATGGGGATGGAAAAAGGAATGAAAGGAAAAAGAAGGGGAGGCCCTTCCTGAGATCCTCCATCTGTGTTTAGTATTTGCTCAATATCCTGTGCCTGTAGGGCCATCATGGATCAGTTGCTCCCATTTCAATATTTAATGGGGAGAAAATACCAAGAGAGTTGATATGGGGAATTGTAGGCTGGTCTCCAGTCGAGCTGAGGTCTGAACCCCGATGGTCATAATTCACCTACATGACACAGTAGGCATTCTCTCATGCTCCTGGAACTCTGGCCCCTGCCTAAGTTACCACCTCCCACAGCCCCCACAAGAGAAGCATGGTCAGTAGTCAAGTAGACAATGGCCCAAGCTTCTGACCTTCAGACTAAACTCCTCCCCAGTTACCTAGCAACAGTGAAGA
>NC_034591.1:23185432-23208690 GCF_900095145.1 Mus pahari
GAGAAGAGAAGAGAAGAGAAGAGAAGAGAAGAGAAGAGAAGAGAAGAGAAGAGAAGAGAAGAGAAGAGAAGAGAAGAGAAGAGAAGAGAAGAGAAGGCCATGTGGTGCTTCCCAAGTTGGGCATTAGTGGTAACTTTAAAGTAAGGAATGGGTATATTAATTCAAAAACAATTAAAAGAAGATGAATCCAATTCACCTTGTAAACAGTGACTCAAAGGCATAGGTTACCTGGGCAAATCAAAGTGCTCACCATCTGATGGCAGTTTTACTGGGAAGTCATACATACCCACAGCAGTTCAACCACATCAAGGACCGTTTGCTACCACGCAGCTGGAAAGTGAGGCTGGACTGAAAATGCAGGATCTGTGCCTCAGCTAGCTCATGCTTCCAGAAACATGAGGCCAGAAGCAGAAGGGAGGCATAGTCATTAGACACTTGGGGAGGCTGATTGGTGACAAGAAAAATGGATATTGTGGGTGATAGTGACAGAGAAAGCATGAAATGACACAACTCAGCTAACCAGAGTCATTAGAGATGCCTGCAGATAAAAACAAAAAGAGCATGTCCATGGAACTGTGAGAGAAGTGTCCTCACTAGCAAGGCCTCAGTGTCTTCTTCTCTAACATTAGGAAATTGAACTGAATCACACTAGTTCCATGACCCTACTCTGTGAATTCAGGGACCACTTGTTGGGTGAAGTGAGACCTGAAACATACAAGGAGAAAAAGACATGACTCTATTGACAGTCGTTGCTCTATCCAAGTCCAGAGACAAAGCTCTACACAGATTCAGGGGTCCAATTGTGCTGACATCAGGCAAATATAATAAAGCTCTTAGTTTTTCTAAAGTCTCTTCTTCTCTTCACTTTCTCCTGTGTATGAGCAGTCGTTGTGGATACCCAAGTAGGACTGCTGTACAGAAGGGAGAGGATGTCGGGGGGACTGCACAGGTGCTAGGGACCCTCCCCATGGCCAGACTTGTCTCTTTCCTCTCTGCCATCCATCTGGTAGGTGCAGCCTAGCCCAACTCTTGGAATAACCTAGTCTTGAGTAGAGACACAGCCAAGAGGCAGGTTTCTTGGAGAGAAGGGCTATGAAGCTCCAGAATGCAGAAAACCTCTCAGGCTCCTCCTTACTCAGGATCACATTTCCAAGAGAAGCAATGCATCCCCCTTCCCAGGGACTGAAACCCTCTGCTATCTGCTTTCACTTTTAGAGCAACTACATGTCTACACTACAGGTCTACACTGCTTGTTTCTGTCCCATGCTTTAACATGGAGACCTCCAGAGCAATCATGGAGAAACCACAGCAATAGGGAGAACATACAGTAGGCAGTGATCAAGCACAAGGGAAAGCATTGAACACGGTCAGACAGAAATTACACTCCCACAATGCTGCAGAGAAGCAGGCACCTGGCACATGGTGAGCCCTGTGTAGTGTTCTCTACTGCCTGGCAATCAGCTAACAAGACAGTCACTGAGCCTTCACTGCAGCCAGCTTCATCACAGAGACCACGTGGAATACATTAGAAAGAGGGGACTTAAGGAGCTCATCACTTAGCAGGGGATTAAGTTGTGCAAATCAGAAGAATCTGAAGGGCAATTGTCATAAATAGGAATTCTGAAAAAGGAGAGATTAGACTTGGCTGAAGTAGTTGAAAAGATGTAGAGGAGAAAATGAGGCTTAAGTGATCTTGGAAAGAAGGCATAAAATGTGACTCTCCTAAAAGAAGACAAGGACATGCTGGAGGCGTAGCCTAGTTCAGAGGTCACTGAGAGGAAGAGGAGCATCTGTACTGGGCTACTGAGGTTCATCTGCACGAAGCAGGGTAAGTCTACCTCAGGGGCAGTGTAAGGCTTTGCAAAGGTTCACAAAGGATATTAAAGGACCCACTGGGTGGATCATGATGGTTTTCCAGTTGCTTATGCAAACAGGAAAGGATAGCATAACCTCAGGGCTGGGAACTGAGCTTCCTCACTTCTTATGACAAAGTACAGGGTGCTTTTATGGTAATGTAGAGGAAGCATGAGTGTGGTAGAGAGGACATGAAAGAAGTTATAAACAGATGCTAACATCTGGCACCTGAAGAAGTGGTAAGGTTCCAGGAACACCTCAACACCTCTACCATCAGCTTAGAACAGTACCCACCATCATTGTAGGAACACTAGTCCATCAGCCCTGCAACTGTAGCCCCAATAAGTAGCCCCTGAAACAGTGGTGCCCAAAGTGTCAAAACTCAACTTGTGCTTCGACATGGACAAAGGGGAAGTGAGTAGATTAAATCTGGAACTGGGCCACATAAGGATCTTAAGTGGCAATCTCATGTAAACATGAGTCACAGAGTTAATGCAAAGCCATTGATGTCTGGATTCTGTGAGCAAACTTAACTACATCTAACTTCAGGGCTCACCGGAATGTCAACACTCATTGAAAATATTCTTACTGCGAGCTCTGCAGAAATGTACTAACAGATAAAGGGACTTGCTGCCACACCTGATGACCCGAGGTCTCTAGGACTAGCATTTGAAAGGAAAGAACCGATCCCACAGATTGTCCTCTGACCATCTTATGTATGCTATGGCACACACCCTCCCATGCCAACCCTGTAACACACATATATATGTCATAAAATGTTTATATGTTCTCTTCAGTGTATATGAGTTATACAGAGTAGTGGGCTTCACCTTGACATTTCTGTCGGGGTACACAAGCTTTCACCATACCCATCTTTCCTACAACCTTCCAGTGATCTCCAGTCCTGTGAATTTTCCTGCAAATGACAATTTCATTCTTCTTTATTGATGAACAACCTCCCCTCTTTTATCCATTTATCCATTGATAATCATCCAGGCTGATTCCATAACCTGGGTATTATAATTTCTACAAACACAGATGTGCAGCATGTCTGTAGTGTGCTGACTTAGATTTTCTTGGGCATAGACCCAGGAGTGGTATGGGTAGGTCACAAGAGGGCACATGTCAGTTTCTTAAAGGATGGGCATACTGACCTCCATAGAAGTTAGACTAGTGTACATTCCTTAGCAGTGTATAGAACTCCTTTCCCCTGGGTTCCCAGCATTTACTCTTTCTTATTTTATTGATGATAGTCATTCTGCCTAGGGCTAGATGAAATCCCAGTATAACTTGTGTTTCCCTGATAGCTTCAGATGTTAACAGTTTTTCATACTTGCACTGGTTATTTGTACTTCTGAGACTGTCTGTTTAGCTCATTTAGCCATTGTTTGACCATCACTGACTCTTCCATCACTTGTTCATGTGGAGTTCAACCTCTTGAGTTCTTTGCATATTCTGGGTATCACCCCTATCTGATGACTAGTAGAACATCTCATTCTGCCGGATCTCTCTCCACTTTTCAAGCTTTCTGATGACTAGTAGGACATCTCATTCTGCCGGATCTCTCTCCACTTTTCAAGCTTTCTGATGACTAGTAGAACATCTCATTCTGTCGGATCTCTCTCCACTTTTCAAGCTTTCTTAATTTGATGTAATCAGATTTATCATTTGTTACAATTATTTCCCAAACTGTTTAGATAATATGTGGATATGTGTACAAACTCAAAAGGTCCTAAAGATATAAGGAAGAAAAACTCTTTTTTCCATAATCATCTCATGATAAAAGGGTAGATAGGCAGAGAGGTAATGGATATATAGGTAATATATTGATAATAGATAGACAGATAAACAGAGAGTGGTTTAAATGAGAATGGTACTATTAGGCTTATCTGTAGTGGGTTGGCCTTTTGCTGCTTGTAGTCTAATGAGAGTCTGCATGTAGACCCAAGTGATGCTATGTGACTTTGCCCCTGAGGTATTTCTGATTGGTAAATAAAGATGCCACAGCCAATAGCTGGGGAGAAAAGACATAGGTGGGGTTTAGAATTTCTGAGCTGGGGGTCAGAGGAGAACCATGGGAGAGAAAAA
The DNA here is from genome assembly GCF_900095145.1 of Mus pahari. Classification (NCBI taxonomy): domain Eukaryota; kingdom Metazoa; phylum Chordata; class Mammalia; order Rodentia; family Muridae; genus Mus; species Mus pahari. Next base: position 23,189,375 of record NC_034591.1, read on the forward strand.
GGGGAAGGAGGAAAGAGAAGCCACCATGGGTTAGGTGAGTCATAAGGACATGGTCCTGAAGGCTGGCATATTGGAGTTAAGAACAGCCCAGATGAAACACAGTAAGTAATAATTCAGGGTTACTGACAGAAAGGTAGATTCTAATAACATAGAGGGTAGATATCTACCCAGTGCTTGTGCTGTTTAAGTCTTACTGTAAATATAAAGGTTGTGTGTGTGTTTTATTAGGGAACTGAATGATCAAGGTTTGGTAGAAACCCCCGGATTGGTATTAAAATTTTCTACAACACTCTCACACTTGATTATTTGGTCCTCAGTTGGTGGAAATGTTTGGGGAGGATTAGAAAGTGTGGTCCTTTTGGAGGAGGTGTATTGCTGGAGGTTGACTTTAAGGTTTCAAATTCCCACACTGTGGTGGCTATTCCTGGTTGTCAACTTGACTATATCTGGGATGAACTACAATCCAGAATTGGAGGCTCACCAATGATCCTAATCTGGAGGCTGGAAGATACAAGTTTCTGACCTGGATCTTGGCATGGAGATCTTTCGGCATAGTGGCTATAGATTCCAGAAGATTAAGACAGGGAGATCTCTGAGTTCAAGGTCATCTGAGATTAATGGCATAGTGGTACACACCTTTAATCTGGGCTACACCTTCAGCTGGAGACCTACATAAGGACATTGGAAGAAGGAAGATTTACACTCTTTCTCTCCTTTGCCTTCTTGCAGTGTGGGAGTGATCAACTGCTAGATCCTTGGATTTCCATTCACAGCTGCTGCTGACCATTGTTGGGCAGTTGGACTGCAGACTGTAAGTCATCAACACATTCCTTTACTATGTAGAGACTACCCATAAGTTCTCTGACTCTAGAGAACCCTGACTAATACACACACCATTCCCATTTATCTTTCTCTGCCTCCTACTTATGGACTGAAATGTGAGCCCTTAGTTATTGCTGCAGGGCCATGCATACTTGCCTGCTGCTATGCTACCTGACACAATGGTTATGGACTCTGACCTTCTGCAACTGGGAACCTCAAAACAGGAACCAGGAACCCCAAATTAAACTTTCCTTTAAGTTTTCTTAATCACAGTTTTGTCATAACAACTGAAAATTAACTAATACATAAATATATTATAGATAGAAAATGGGTAGATGACATAATAGATATGTAATAGATTGATAATAGATAACAATAAATAGATCAATGATAGATGATGGATGCATAGATGAATCGATGATTGACACATGGCAGATAGATAATGGATGGATGATGGATATATGATGGATGATGGCTGGATGGATAGATGGGTAATAGATAAGGTAGATAGCTAGAGAGATCATGAGAGATAAAGGATGTTAGGTAGGCAAATACTGATCCTTCAAGATACTGTTTACTTTCTTATGTGTGAGCAATCTGATAACTATGTATTCATCTTTTACACAAACTATGGCAAATCTCACACACTACTTACCGTTCATGTTGTTTTTCTGCTTAAAACCAGGGGAAGCTACTTCTCAAAATTATGTCTTAACTCAAACTGTGGTACAAAAATCGCAAGTGCTAATTGGGCATTTAAAAAGAAATAAAAGAAACAAAGAGGAAGTCTAGGATGAAGGTTCCAGAAGATAGAACCTATCCTGAAGTCTTTTATCAGCATGTGTGAGTCCACTACCTTTCCGTGTGCTCACATGACCTATTGTACACACAGAGCAGGAAAGCTCCTGCCTTCCTCTGGGAAGACTTAAAGCACTATCAGGCAGCAACCCCATCCTTTGAACTTTACATCTGCAAAACATGTCACTAAATCATGTAGTCATTGGAGCTTAGGACTTCAACATATGAATTTAGGGGCAAGACAATCAGGAGTTAGGGTCATAGGTAGAAACAGCTTGGCCATTCAGATTCCAAGAGAAGACCCATAGACACCAACCCTCAATGAGCCAAGTGTTAACGACTATCATCTGTGTTAGTCTTGAAATGACAGCTCCTGAGGCCCCGCAACCTACAGTCGATTTAATCTGACTGTGAATTGTTTATGAGATCTTCTATCTTGTTTTGTAAAGTAAGCTGCTTCAAGATTCTTATATGTTTATGGTGAAATATCTGGTTACTTTTTTTCCCTCCTGGCAGTATTTTTCAAATCTGTTCATCCTTTGAAGTCAATGAATTTTCTTTTGGTATCTTAAAGAATACCTCTTAAATCCAAACTGATCATTGAATAAGAAGATTCTTCCTATAAACCATTTGATAAAACACGGGTAGCATTAAGTCCAAGGCCATAAGGTAAGCAGGGAAGAACTGACCAGACCCCTCAGGTTACCCATGCAAATAAGCTCATTTACATTAATTTGACTGCAGCCAGTCATGGCTGCTGATCTGTGCAGAATTTTTCTGTACCCTGCCTTGGCAATACACCAGTTTTTCTTATTGAGAAGTATCAATTACTATATAATTCCCCATCTCATCCCGCACCCTCTGTCTCCTGAGCCTCTGGGGCAAGCTGCCTCAGGACACCTGCTCCCAGCCCAGTCATCATCTTGCCTCTTCCCATACCCGGTGGCTGCTTTTCCCTGGGGCTGGGTCAGAGTCTCCACCTCTGCAGCTGCGGTGTCCTCCCGGCCCTCCTGGGCTTTCTTGGCCCTCTCCCTCGTTGGCAACCTTCCCTCCTATATTGTGTTTCAGACTTACAGATGTCTCCGATTTTGTTATAAAGACAGAATTTGCATTTTTATTCTCGTTCTTCTTGCTGCTTTTGACTGGTTTTCATGGGGACAGGAAGGAAAAGGTCACCTCTGTGCGGCAATTGTACAAAGGAATCTCTCAGCCAATCCCAAATACGTTTTAAAATACAGACACAGGGTAATGGGAAGAGGTCTGACTCATAAACACCTTTCAGCAGAACAAGGAAGCAGAGCTGAGCCTGTGCTCTCCTGGGAGAGAGGAGGAGGGGGGCTTCTCTTCCTTGGGACTCGGGCTCAGGGAGCAGCCAGTAGCCCCATCAGCTTTATTGGGATCAAGTGCAGCTGCTCGGGAGTTTAAAAACATACTGTGATGATCTCACTCCAAAGCCACTGAAAGTATATCCTGACAAGGGCCCAATGGCAAAGCGAGCTTGCTAATATAGCTTCAAACTGGTAGTATCTAGGAGTCCAGCCCCAGAACCCACAGGTCTATAGATACCACAAGAGCTGGGGCATGCCCTTGGAACTTCCCTTAGCTTTTTATTACCTCTGCTTGGAGTAAAAATTCTTTTATAAATAAATGGCAGCCTCCCTCTTTCTTAACATCACTAGAGTATAAAAAGAAGATGACACACCAGACTTCCTGCCACTTCATCCATAGGTCAGCTAGGAAAAGATTAAAGTGTGAAGACTGGGGCTGGAGAGATGGCTCAGGTTAAGAGCACTGACTGCTCTTCCAGGGGTCCTGAGTTCAATTCCCAGCCACCACATGGTGGCTCATAACCATCTGTAATGGGATCCGATGCGCATTCTTCTGGTGTGTGTGTCTGAAGACAGCTATAGGGTACTCATATAAATAAAAATAAATAAATAATATTGGAGTGCAAAGACTGACTGGTTTTAGGAAGACAGAACTATGCAAAGCTGCACATCCAACTGCTCATGCATGTGCCTACGGATGTGTCTGTGCATACACATCTGTTTGTGTGTCTAGTATGCATTTTTGTGTCCTTGCATACTTACGTGAATGTGTGAAAGTGTGTGTCTGCAGGCCCTTTTGTGCATAAGTTGAGGAGAGAGGAGGGAGACTCTTTGCCTCTCCTGACCACACTTCCCCACATCCACCTTGCCTACCAGGACACACTCGACAAATAACTGATCTACAAATGAGCAAGGTAGGGTGCAGGTGAGCGATGGGGTTCTTCTCAGCCGGAGGAACAGTATTCAGGAATGAAAGAGGTACAGGCCAAATCTGACTGTGAATTAGAGAGGCATTCAGTATGGCCCCTGCTCTTTCTCTTCCTGTCCAGCAGCATTCCTCTCAGAGATGAGCAAGCTGAAGTGAGACTCTTGTGTTCCCATGCCTCCTTACAGAATTGAGAAACAGGATCTGCACTTGCATGATCTTTCATTATGCTGCTGGCTCCACCAGGCCATCCGTTCCTGATGCATAATTAATAGTGGGAAAAATGTGGATCCATTTTCCAGGATTTCTGATTCCCAGGTGGCACAATAATGAACCTTTTTTCCAAAGGAAGTACCCCTCTCTAAGATGACTATCTCTGGGATACAGAGAAGGGCTTTCTAGAAAAGGGGCCCCTCACCCGAGCTGAAGAGCTTCCACTAGGGATGATTCCTGCAGACTCAGGCTGATACTTAGAAGTGTCTCATGAGGCTGTGACACCAGTGACACCCAGCATCCTTACCTCCCCATGGGAACTCTGCTCGCTCGGAGGTGTTTTATGAAGAAAGGCCAGGATCTTTCCTGAATTCTCAACCCTTCTCTCTCTCTGGCTGAAGATAAGGCACTTGACTTCTCATCTCTCTGAGAACATGTCCTTTGAAGCAGCTTGCTAAAGGCAGTGCTACAAAGGCAGGAAAGAGTCCCAGGCTTGGTTATTGTGGTCCCTCCATTAGATCACAGGGAGGGACCAGCCAACCAGCTTCCTCCTAGGGCAGGTCCTCCTGTTCAGTGATTCCTTATAGTTTCTCTCTGAACCAAAAGCTCAGAGAGAGAACACTGTCCTCACATAACGGCTGTCATGCATGGTAGGTAGCTATTAGACCCCTAAAGCACAGAGATTCATGATGAGATCACGTTAAAAAGCCAGCTGTCCCCTCCTCTATCTGGGGACGAAGCCCACCACTTAGGATACACAGCTACAGTGGAGTTTACAACATAAATTATTTGTGTATTTTATCTTGGTTGATTCAGGAAATTACAAGTGTGACAGAAGCTGGCATATCAAAGGATTCCGAGGAACATAAACAGGCATAAATCACCTTCACACTGCCCCTCCCGAGAACTAAATTCCCCATTTCACAAAGACCATGTAATCCTTTCGTTTTCAAACAAATGCCACTGCAACACTGTGATCCCAGCATAAGCCAGCATAAATCTTGCAACAAGGGGCATGTTCAATGTGTTCTTTAGTAGTGCACTCCCAGGTCTCCAGCCTGACATCACTGGAGCCAAGTCAGAGGGGATTACGCGTGTCAGCCACTCAATTGGTGGCAGTCATCACAAGGACTCACCTGACAATCCCCACAGGAAACGACGACGTGCCACATTTCCCTGACTTGTAAACGGCAGAATTTAAAAAGGAAAAACAGCCATTAAATTAATTGGCACTAAAAGCATGTAACAGTTATCTAATCTACTAATTTTTAGTTTAATATTAACCCCAGTGTCTGCTATGACACTCATTTGACCTGCACAGGGAGCCGGCTCATCGCTTAGGTCTTTGAAGAAAGGCAAGAGGCTGGGGGAAGGACAAGGGTTGGAATTCTTTCAGTCTGACCTTGTATTCGAGAACTGTGTTTGCTCTGAGACAAGTATTGACTTTATGTGAGGCCATGCTCATTGAGCCTGATGTAGCATGTCCCTCCGTAAATTTTAAAGAACCACAGGTTCAAGAGGCAGCTTTTAACTCACAGATGCTTGAATTGGCTAAAGTGATGGTATCTCTCTTCAAAGGAGGAAGCTTTAGGTCCCAAGGGAAGGATCGCCCAGGGTGGAACAGATGCTGAACTGGAACTCCAAGTCTTTGTTTTTCACTCTCTACCATTTTTGTTTTGTTTTGTAATTATGGAGAAAGCCCTTGAAGTTTCCATCCTGTATGCAAGAACCATGTGGACTCTGGGAGAAAAGTCTTGCAATGAAGAACATGAAATTTGCCTATGGTTTGAAGATCGTGTATCCAAAAGTGCAGACTCTCCAGATTAACAGCAGTAGTTGCAGGTGGAGCACGGTGAGAACACATAATGTCTGATGGTGACCTACACGTGAAGACTTCTGGTTGAACGGTCTTAGGTGCTTGGATGGTCTGGAATGGCCACTGACATGACAAAACTCAACAGGACCTGGTTCCTTGCTCTTTATCAAATGTAACCACATGTGGTCCAGGGCATCACTTCCTTCTGCTTCTCAGTCCTGGGTCTCCAAATTTCACCATTTTAGACTTGCAGGAAAATAGGAGTTTAAATTTTTCATAAAATGAAAACTGCTCAGTAGGAATCTTACCTAAGCATTAAAATGTGACAGCCACATGCCAAAGTGATCTACAGCAGACAGTAGGACATGGAGTCACCAGAGGGCATTGTGCTGGACACTCCAAAAGGATAAAAGGGAAGATAGATTGTCTGTTCTTTGGAGTGGATTATCTGCAAGACTGTGCATAAGGAAGCACTAGGTGCAGGCTGTCTTTCTAGAGGTATCCATTGGAGACATACCCAATATGATGGTTGTGATAAGTTAGGACTTTCTAAAGAAATCCGTGTCTTCCTACTGGATCTGTCTGTGGTGCCAGGGCAGAGGGCTCCATATATATGAACAATGTGTCATGAAGCCCATGGGTTCTGTATAACAGAACTGACTCCAGTGCTACCCATTCTCATTTTCTTAAAGGAAAATCCCATGTTGCTGAAATCAGAATCCTTTGTAATATGTTGCCCAGCAGTCATTTCTAACCCATGAGCCCTTCCAGTAAGGAGAGATGAAAGAAACCAAGGGAGAGCCCACAGAATGTCCCAAATTATTGCTTGCAGTATGACCATGGAGGAAGGCTATACTGCAGGTGTGCTTCCAGCATAACAGATGACATCTTTAAATCTACCTGCTCTGATAAGTAAATGACACGGTGATGCATACTGTTGCTTTAAAGCTTTTCCCCAGATGTTTTAAGTTTCATAGACACACATGTCTTCGTTCTAAACAAATAAGCAAACAAGCAACAAAATGTTCTGGAGAGCAGTTCCACTCGTGTAGTTGTTGCCAGCCCTCAGGAGGCCCGGTGAGGGCAAAGTTGCTGCAGAAACACTTGACTATCCAGAGCCTGAGAATGGGTGGCACTGGAGTCAACTCTGTCATACAGACCCCACGGGCTTCATGCCACATTGGTTCATGTATATGGAGCCCTCTGCCCTGGCACCACAGACAGATCCAGTAGGAAGTCACGATCTCTTCATAAAGTCCTAACTTATCAGTGCTTTGTCCTCTCACACCCCTCAAACCTTTCTTGAGAAAAGAGGGAACAGAAGACATTCAAGGAACAAAACTGCAGCTGCCACACTCCCTCTGTTGTGATCCCCTCTGAGAGTGCACCTCTCTTCTGGCCCTATGTTTTTATTTTGTCTGGCATTCAGCCTTAAGTTGTGTAGAAATAACTGACACAGACTATTGAATAAGATGAGACCAGCTGCCAGAGGTACTGTGCCCTGGAACAGGTAACATACACTACCATGAATTTGTATTACATCATTTACTCCTGTCCAAGACTGGGTTTCTGCTTTATACAGCTATTTACGCAGTGCATTGTTCATTTGACAACAACCAATTTTTGCTCAGTAAAAATTACAGATATTCTACTAGGTGTTTTGTACGAACTAACTATGGAAGTGTAGGCATTGAAGATGAGATTATATTTCCATTTTTTTAAATAAGGAAGGTGCTAACTTATGAGGAGGTGCAATAACACATATATTGACTCAGGTCTTCCTGGCTTTAGAACCTGAGTGCCTAAGTAGCTGCTACTATATTGTGGGGGTGGGATATGTGTATGTGCATGATGGACGAATATTTTGAGCGTTTGCTAGATCAGCTGCAGTGACTTTACTGCTAGATGCTATGGCCATGGTTTTGTGTGGAAGTGACTAGGGATGCAGCAATACTACTGTGCCAGACCCAGCTGCTGACACAGCTGTCTATGGGCCTCTCATTCTGCATCACTGGCCACAGGAAATGTTTTGACCTTCCTAAGGAAGAAGTCCCCCTCTGCCTTGGAACTTCCAGCTCTAGGAAGTCAATAGTCTGGCTCCAGGGCATGGCATCAGTATGGGTTCCCTCAATGCTTGTTCCTAGTATGCTTAACACATGACAAAGGTGCCTTGCTGGGAAAAGGCGGTGCCTGTTGTCTGTGCTGCTTTCTAACCTGTCTCCAGTCCCAGCACTTCTTCTGTGGGCATAAACCTGATGAATACCTCTCCTTGCCTTCCTTGGGCCGTGTGCTGTGAATCACGTTTTCTCAAAGTATAAGACACAGGTCATTCGCACCATCTTATGGTGTCAAATGCAATGGGCTTTTGTAAAATCAAGATGGCTCTGTAACTTACCATGAGTGCCCCTTCGAAGCTCAGTAGCTGTGCTCACAGTCATTGTAATTCATTCTTAATTTGGGCCATGTTAAAAGATGAATCTGAGGCTTAGCGAGGCCTGTTCTCAAATCCTTCCGATAGAATGAATAGCGTTGCACTTCAGAGATAAGAGAGGGAGTGGGATTCTTAGAAGACCTGGAGATCCCAAAGTATGCGTGGAATTCAGAGCCACTATGGAGATGATGGAATTTGTGCCACTGGCTACACAAAGCCCTTCAGAGTGGAATGGAGTGCCAAGCAAGGAACAAACACATCTCTTTTTCCTCCTGAGAGAGGAAATGTATGTGGTAGCAGTTTCCTTGCAAAGGAAGGCCTGTTACTGTGGATGTCAATTGCCAGGCCAAAGCAATCCTCTGCCCAACAGGGAGCAACCTTCCCACAGTGACACCGTGATAACATTGAATAAAAACCTCACTTTAACAAACTGTACCAAATTTGTCATATTTTCATCTCTGCAAAAGAAAACCAGTATGATTTTGTTGTTGCTGTTGAATTTGTTTGTTTGTTTGTTTGTTTGTTTGTTTTTTACTAAGTACACCTTCTCTGGGTGGCCCCTGGTCACTTCCCCTTCCTCAGGTACAGGCTGAAAAGTCTACACTGTGGGACAGGAAGCACATAGATGCTGAGAGCACCCACAAAATCTTACCCTGAGAAGAGCCTCCAACCCACAAGCCTTTGAGATGCATTTAAGATCTGAACAGTATCAAACAATGCATCTGAAAACTGACCAGTTTAGCCATTTTGCAATATATATGTACGCCAAAACACTTTACGAAATAAACCCATATAATTTTATATGTTTATTTAAACAATAGGTAAACTTAACAAAATGAAAGACAAAAAAGTATCATTGTCATTAGAACAAAAAAAAACAAAGTTAGGAAAAGACTGTGTGAAGCAGGAACACATTGGCTGAGCTCACCCTGCAAAGGTGAAAGGCAGTCCTGCCTATGATTCATGTGATACTGCAAACGAGGTCAACAGACCACAGACAGTGTCCATCTCTCTTACAGACTGAGCTATTTTGAGCTCCACACTCAGCTGTCTATCGCTGAGCACAACTCAGAAAAGAGCATTTCCAGCCTTCACCCAGTCCGTATGAGTGACAGAGGCGTGAGGTGAACAGAATGATCAGGACCCTTCTGTTTCAAGCTTAGCAGGGAGAAAGCAACAGAAAATAAGCAAGCAAGTGTGCAAAGAGCAATAAATGAGCAGAGCTTCAAAAAGAGGGAAAGGACAGAGAAATGGGGACGGGCTGGGAAGTGACATTAGAGCTGAAGAAGTGGGAAAACAGAGCAGAAGCTCTCACTTCCTGCTCCCTAGGCAGCAGAGGGGGTAAAGGCTCTGAGGAGGAAACAGATTCATCGAGCACAGAGGTGCAGCTAGCACAGGAAGAACAAGACACCGCAGGGTAACTTTTGAGGTCTTCACCTTGCCTCAGCCATCATCACAGGGACCATGAAACCGGAGGTTCTGTGAACATAAACAACTATAATCTTTTTCTTTACCCTTGCATGTAATCAATTCATGCACCCATCAGTATCAAATGTTACCTCATATGGCACTCAATGAAGCCATCTCAAAATGCCATCTAGGCTTGGTGCTGTTTTAGATTTAGTGTACCTGTCACTAGGCCTTGCTTAGCATGTTACCTCTACAACCACATATATTACTACAGCACCAGCCTGTTTCATAATTTGAAGACACGTGTTGTGCTTGCTCTAACACAAGATACTTTGTTTCTTTGTTTAGCTCAAAATCCTATTTTATGCACTGAGATATTTGTTGTTTTTGCTGTTCCTATCGTTGTTGTTGCCCCTGCTGTTGTTTTTCTGCAAAGGCATTCAGAGGCTACATCATATCTCAGTGGCAATCAGTCAATCAATTAAACAAACTACCAAAGCAACTGTCCTTAATGTTCTTAGTACAATGAGTGGAGTGAACACCCTCCACAGATTACTCCAGCTGACATTTCTATACAGAAATCCATCAACATAATCCACTACATAAACAAACTCAAAGACAAAAACCACATGATCATTTCATTAAATGCTGAAAAACCATTTGACAAATTCAACACCTGTTCATGATAAAAATCTTGGAAAGATCAGGAATTCAAGGTCCATACCTAAACATAATAAAAGCAATATACAGGAAACCAGTAGCCAACATCAAACTAAACAGAGAGAAACTTGAAGCAATCCCACTAAAATCAGGGACTAGGCAAGGCTGCCCACTCTCTCTCTCTCTCTATCTATTCAATATAGTACTTAAACTTGTAGCTAGAGCAATTAGACAACAAAAGGAGATCAAAGGGATACAAATTGGAAAGGAAGAAGTCAAAATATCACTATTTGCAGATGATAGGATAGTATACTTAAGTGACCCCAAAAACTCCACCAGAGAACTCCTACAGCTGATGAATAACTTCAAAGTGGCCAGATATAAAATTAAGTCAAACAAATCAGTAGCCTTCCTTTATACAAATGATAAGCAGGCTGAGAAAGAGATTAGGAAGGTGACACCCTTCACAATAGCCACAAACAATATAAAGTATCTTGGTGTGACTCTAACCAAGCAAGCAAAAGATCTGTATGACAAGAACTTCAAGTCTCTGAAGGAAGAAATGGAAGGAGACCTCAGAAGATGGAAAGATCTTCCATGCTTGTGGATTGGCAGGGTTAATATAGTAAAAATGGCCATCTTGCCAAAAGTAATCTACAGATTCAATGCAATCCCCATCAAAATCCTAGCTCAATTCTTCATAGAGTTAGAAAGAGCAAGTCTCAAATTCATTTGGAATAACAACAACAACAAAAAAAACCCAGGATAACAAAAACTATTCTCAACAATAAAAGAACTTCTGGGGGAATCAGCATCCCTGACCTCAAGCTGTACTATAGAGCAACAGGGAAAAAACTGCATGGAATTGGTACAGAGATAGACAGGTAGAACAATGGAATAGAGTTGAAGGCACAGAAATGAACCCACACACCTATGGTCACTTAATCTTTGACGAAGGAGCTAAAAAAAAACATCCAGTGGAAAAAAGACAGCATTTTAAACAAATGGTGCTGGTTCAACTGGTGGTTAGCATGTAGAAGAATGCAAATTGATCCATTCTTATCTCTCTGTATAAAGCTCAAGTCCAAGTGGACCAAGGACCTCTACATAAAATCAGATTCACTTAATCTACTAGAAGAGAAAGTGGGGAAAAGACTCAAACACATGAGCACAGGGGAAAGTTCCTGAACAGAGCACCAATGTCTTATGTTCTAAGATCAAGAATTGACAAATGGAATCTCATAAAATTGCAAAGCTTCTTCTGTAAGGCAAAGGACCCTGTCAATAAGACAAAAAGGCCACCAACAGATTGGGAAAAGATCTTTACCAAGCCTACATCTAATAATAGGCTAATATCCAATATATACAAAGAAATCAAGAAGTTGGACTCCAGAAAATTAAATAACCCTATTAAAAAATGGGGAATAGAGTTAAACAGAGAATTCTCCACTGAGGAAACTCAGAGGGCTGAGAAGCACCTAAAGAAATGTTCAACATCCTTAGTCATCAGGGAAATGTTAATCGTAACAACCTTGAAATTCCACCTGACACCAGTCAGATTGGCTAAGATCAAAAACTCAGGTGACAGAAGATGCTGGTGAGGATGTAGAGAAAGAGGAACACTTCCCCATTGCTGGTGGGATTGCAAGCTGGTACAACCACTCTGGAAATCAGTCTGGCGGTTCCTCAGCAAATTGGACATAGTATTACCTGAGGATCCAGCTATACCACTCCTGGGCATATACCCAAAGGATTCTCCAACATATAACAAGGACACATGCTCCATTATGTTCATAGCAACCTCATTTATAATAGCCAGAAGCTGGAAACAACCCAGATGTCCTTCAACAGAGAAATGGATACAGAAAATGTGGTACATTTATTTACACAATGCAGTACTACTCAGCTATTAAAAATAATGAATTCATTAAATTCTCGGTCAAATGGATGAAACTAGAAAATATCATCCTGAGTGAGGTAACCCAATCACAAAAGAACACACATGGTATGCACTCACTGATAAGTGGATATTAGCCCAAAAGCTCTGAGTACCTAAGATACAATTCACAGAACACATGAAGCTCAAGAATAAGGAAGCCCAAAGTGTGGGTGCTTCAGTCCTTCTTAGAAGGAAAACAAAATACTCACAGGAACAAATACAGAGACAAAGTGCAGAGCAGAGACTGAGGGAAAGGCTATCCAGAGACTGTCCCACCTGGGGATTCATCCCATATTCAGCCACCAAACTCCGACACTATTGTGGATGCTAAGAAATGCTTGCTGAAAGGAGCCTGATATAGCTCCTGAGAGGCCTTGCCAGAGCCTTACAAATACAGAATTAGATGCTTACAGTCAACCATTGCACTGAGTGCAGGGTCCCCAATGGAGGAGTTAGAGAAAGAACTGAAAGAGCTGAAATGGTTTGCAACCTCATAGGAAGAACAACAAAATCAACCAACCAGACCCGCCCCCCAACAGAGCTCCCAGGGACTAAGCCACCAACCAAGGAGTACACATGGCTCCAGCTAAATATGTAGCAGAGGACAACCTTGTGAGGCATCAATGGGAGGAGAGGTCCTTGCTCCTATAAAGGCTCGATAGATGCCCCAGTGTAGGGGAATCGAGGGCAGGGAAGCGGGGGGTGGGTGGGTGGGTGGAGGAACACCCTCATAGAAGCAGGGGGAGGGGGAGGGGGAGGGGAGGGGATAGGGAGTTTCTGGGAGCATGGGAAACTGGGTAAGGGGATAACACTTGAAATGCAAATAAATAAATTAAATTAAATTTTTAAAATGTTGCTTGAATCCAATGGGTTTGGAAAAGATCATTTAAGTATACTGTATATATTTTCCATACTCACCCCCCAGTTCTACCCATATGCTCTCACCTCCCCTCCTAGCCTTCATTCTGCTCTCAATTCAGATATAAATGACTTTATATCTCTCTGTAAAATCTAGGATGGCATATGAGAGGAAATATATACAGTATTTATCTTTCTGAATCTGTTGTGCTTCTCATAATATGGAGACCCTCAGTTATAATCCTGTCCCAATAGATGATGCATTTCTCTCATGTACACGGTAGGTAAACGCTCCACTGTGTATGCATGCCACATTTTCTTGTCTGTTCAAATACCGATGGACATCAGTGAGATTTCTTGCAAATAACCTTTTTTACAACTGTGTACCTGTGAGTTCCAGTGTAACTCTTCACAAGAAAGGGTAGGTAAAAAGAACTACTGTAGACGAACCACAAGAGTAAAATTAAATGTCTGTCTGTGATCAGAAAATTCCTTAGCAAACTGTCTTAGTCAGGGTATCTATTCCTGCACGAACATCACGACCAAGAAGCAGATGGGGAGGAAAGGGTTTATTCAGCTTACATTTCCATACTGCTGTTGATCACCAAAGGATGCAGGACTGGAACTCAAGCAGGTCAGAAAGCAGGAGCTGATGCAGAAGCCATGGAGGGATGTTCTTTTCTGGCTTGCCTCCCCTGGCTTGCTCAGCCTGCTCTCTTATAGAATCCAAGACTACCAGCCCAGAGATGGTCCCACCCACAAGGGGCCTCTCCCCCTTGATCACTAATTGAGGAAATGCCCCACAGCTGGATCTCATGGGGGCATTTCCCCAACTAAAGCTCCTTTCTCTCTGATAACTCCAGCTGTGTCAAGTTGACACAAAGCTAGCCAGTACACAAACTGTAAGTAGAAGACTTAGCCCAAAGCTGGGTGTGGTCTTGAAATCCACAGCCTATGTTCTGCTTCAGTTGGGGAGTATAAAAACTTAATAAAATAGAAGAAATCCCTAGTCCTTACCATTTCCCTCTGGCACTAAAAGATCTAGATACCTCATTATGGTGAGAAAATGAAATGTAAGGTACAAAGCTTGGAACACAATAAAAGCATCATTATTCAAGGTGATTAAGCTAGGAAAGTTAAAAATTCTAAAGGAATCTATGGATAATTATTAGACTGTCTGGCTGAATGTAACAGATGAGTAGAGTGTGTTCAATGTAAAAAGTCAAATGGATACCCATCCAGTGACAGTAATGTACACAGTGGATTTAGGGCAGCAGCAGCAGCTGTGCCTGCGCTCCCTCCTCCTGCCAAGCTGACTTCAGCACATCTTGAGTGGACAGCTCCATGCTCAGCAACCTTCCAGGTTGTGCAGTCTCTACTCTGTAGCACTCATACCATGGTGTTCAGCCTTGACTGTGCAAGGGAATTCCCAGAAGAATGGGGATGTTAGGGCTCCTCAGGTAGCCCTCAACCTCACTGGAGGATGTGACTTCTAGCAAGTGCCCGAGCCAGTGTTCTCCAGTTCCTGGGAAACTATCCCACTGTTATACTCTGAATCTTGGGATCACTGTCCAGATGAGCTGTCTGCTCCTGTGGCCCTGTCTAAGGGAACAAATGGAGGATATTCTCACTTCCCTGAATTAGTTCAGCCTATGAGTAGATCTTACAGGAAATGTTACTAGAAAAGAACTTAAAAGAGTTGAGTGAATTGGTGCTTTGGAAAATATTAACTCACTCCAAATTGATCTTCATTTTAAATTCAATTCCAATAAAGACAGGGTTAGGGGAGGAGAGAGATTTGGCAAACTGATGGTAAAATATTACAGAAATTCAAAGAGCAAAGAATCATGTGAACTCTTGAACAAGTCCACATGAATGGTGCTTAAAATACTCAGATATTTTAAAGTTACCATAAATATAATGTGGGATGGGTCACAACATGTAATGGTCAATTATTCTTGATTGTCAACCTCATAGAACTTATAATCACCATGTAGAAACCTCCTAGGCATGATTTGCAGGGGTTTGCAGAGAGGCAACTAACTAAGGAGGAAGACCACTTGAATATAAGTGACAGCATCTTATGATCTGAGATCCTGGGTGGCAAAAAAAGGAGAAGGAGAGAGAAGGCTAGCCTTGTTCTTCTTTCTGACTATGGGCACAAATGATCGGCTGCTGCAACCTCCAGCCATGCCTTCTACACCACGGTAAACTGCAGGGCAAACCAAACTTTCTTTTACGTTGCTTTTGTTAGACATTTCACTGTGGCAGTGGCAAAATTAATCAACATGCATGACAGGTGAATTGAGATAACAGAACCCATGGCCAGAAGTGACGCCCTTGTTTAGCACAAAGGCAAGGAGATATTATTACTAATAGAGATTATGGACAATTAGATAAAAGATGTTATTTATAAAGAATATATGATTAATATTCACTTTATGCCCAAAAGTTAATTTTACAAAAATTATTGAACAGGAAATATTCAAAACCAGGAAAGAACATTGAAGGTGATGAAGGGAAATATCTTCATGTAATTAAGACAGGAAAAAAGGCTCACTAGGAACCCCCTCTTTGTGCAGCAACATGAGTTATGCAGTTTTAACAGAATGAGCTTCATTGTGCTTGATCACCAAAGATCCCATCAACGAAGTAAGGTACTATCAGGAGGGGGAGGCCTAGAAAGACACACCCATCAAAGACAAGGAGCATGAGGTAAGGTATGATGATCAAAATTCCATTTATATAACAATCATTCAATAAACTGATGTGATTATGTGTACAAAGATGAAATGATTCAGCACAGCACCATGAACCTCCCCTGTTCAGTGAATCAGGGAAGAACAGGACTACAAGGAGAAAGCATATGTCCATGGAGATGGTAAGGCAATGAGGGTCAGAGCCCCACTAGCCCCCCTTATCCCAGGATTGTCCCAAACTGCAGTCCTCAAAAAAAAAAAAAGTCTGCAAACACAATGAAAAGAAGACCTGCGTGGTTTAAAAACAAATTTCAACCCATTACCAGCAGGTTAAAAAGTAGAAAATTAGTAAAGTCAAAAGTGCTTCAAAACTAACAACTGACATAGAGATTATGTCATAAGGAAACAACCACAATGTCTAGGCAGATGTTATTGAAACATGCTAAACCCACTGATACTCTAAGGAACTGACATTGCAGGTAACACTTCTGTCTGGCTAGTGTTTGGAGTAACAGACAGTGTCCCATGTTGGGAATCAGTTGGCTTTCCAAAGGCCAGTCTGGAAACAAAATGGTAGGCAGAACTTCTAAAACATCATCAATCCTATTAATGATATGGAACTGTGATCTCCACTTTATTCTATTGAATACTAGAAAGTTGTAAGGTTACACAACAGAGCAAGGATCCTAGCGCTGAGCAATATACAGAAAAAGCAACTGAGTTTTTGGCACATCCTTACAAGAGTCACAACACACTCTAAAGAAGCACTCAAACCCTTGGGAAAATGACAAGAACATATTTAGGGGCAGAAGTAGCATTCTGATATAGAAGGAGAGGATAAAGGGAAAGGGAGAAAGGGAGAAGAAAAGAAGGAAAAAAAGAGAAAGATGACAGAGAAGAAGGATCAGAAAGAGAGGGAAGGAAACAGAAGGGAAGGAAAGAGAAAGATCTGACCATTAATTATAAAAGTGGCCGTAATTGTTGCAGTGAATTTTTTTCTTACAGTAAACATATACAACTAACACCCTAGGGATATGAGTAGGGCTTTCCAGAATCCATAGTGTACTAAAAGTCTGAAGAAAGGCAGGTGGGGGAATGAGTGATAGATAAGTCAGACAGACAAGGAGGAATTCTGGGAGGAAGCTGGAGTGAAGGTAGCCACTTGGGCCCTATGAGAAGCCAGGCTTTTAGTCACTGTTCTATTGCTGTGAAAACATACATGACCAAGGCAGCTCTTATAAATGAAAGCATTTAATTGGGGTTTGCTTATAGTTTTAGAGGTTTAGGCCCTTACCGCTATGAGAGGAACACAGCAGCATGCAGACAGGTGCTGGAGCAGTAGCTGAGAGCTAAATCATAATTCATAGGTAGAAAGACACTGAATTTGACATAGGTTATTGAAACCTCAAAGCCCACCCCACAGTGACATTACCTCCAACAAGGCCACACCTCCTAATCCTTTTAATCCTTTCAAATGGTGCCACTCCCTAGTGACAAACAGTAAACAAAATGAGCTTGGGGGGGGTCATCCTTTTTTTTTTTTTTGCAAAAGAAAGAAAAAGTCCTTTATTTAAATCTAAATTTTTATAAGATAATTTATTTTTTTCATTAATTTATTTATTCACTTTACATCCTGATTGCAACCCCCCTCCCTCCTCTCCTCCCAGTGTCACCCCCACAACTCCCTCCACCCATTACCCCTTCTCCTCAGAGAAGGGAAAATTCCCCCTGGGTACCAACCCACCCTGGCACCTCAAGTTGCAGTCAGGACTAAGTGCATCTTCTCCCACTGAGGCAAGACAAGGCAGCCCAGCTAGGGGAAAGGGATCTGAAGGCAGGCAACAGAATCAGAGAAATCCCCCCCCCCTCCCATGGAGCTCTGCATCTTTTCCATCTGCTGTTTGATGAAACCATTCAGAATACAGTTGTGCTAGGCTGCTGTCTGCAAACCTAACAGAGTATCATTAATAGTGTAAAAGGTTGACTTTCCCCACACATCTTGTAGGCAGGACAAATTTTGGGTCTAAGGTTTTGGAAGTGGGTTGGTGTTGCCCTCTCTCCACTAGAAGTCCTGCCTGGCTACAGGAAGAGGTCACTTCCCTCTCCATATTCCCAGTTGCTAAGAGTCTCAGCTTGGGTCACCACTATAAACTTCCAGGAACCTTTCCTGTTCCAGGTCTCTGTCTTGTCCCAGAGATGCTCCTCCACCCATTTCCATTCTCTTTCACGTCTTCTCTGGAACAACCCACTGCCCTGCTTTCCTGACACCTGATCCCTGCCCTTGTCCCACCCAGTTCCCTCCCTCCACCTCCAAAGTCTATTTTATTTCGTATGGTGATCTCTCTCTATTCAAACTACCACATGTGACTTGGGACAAGGACACCGAGGGACCTGCAGAGCTTAGACACAGAAAGCTATAATATTTCTTCAATCACCTTAAAATATGGAAATTAATTCTGGTTTGGAGCTTCCCCCAAAAGCATGGGTAGCAGCAGTAAAGATGCAAAGAAATCAAGCAGGTTGTAGGACTCAGGAGAGAAGGAGGCAGTGAAGGGGATTCTTGTTCAGCCCCAATCAGAATTCTCACAGTGACAATGGAGTCAGGAAGCTAGGTGTGGTGAAGACAAGCACTGGGAGGCTCTGGTGGGTGACACTGTGTTTCCTTCAGATGCTAAGAAGGCGGGGGGGGGGGCAGAGGTGCTTACAGTGGTGAAGCAGATGTAGTTTCTTACACACACCCTCAGGGCAAAGACACACCAAAGGGAGTAGAGTGCTCACCTGCTCTCACCCAAAGCTGCCAGATGACTCTAAGGAGAGTTAGACTTCAGATCTCTCCACTGCAAAAATGGTTTCGGTGCTTCCACAGGCCATGCCGAAAGCCGTCACCTTACAAATAGCTTTCTGGCCCCTCTTTAAAACGTTTTATGTGTATGCATGTGTGTGTATCTGTGTGTAGATATATGCATGAATGAAGTACCTGCAGAAGCCAGAAGAGAGCATCATATTCCTTGAATCAGGAGAGATCAGCTATTGTGAGCTGCCTAAAGTGGGTTCTAGGAACATAACATGGGTACTTGGTCCTCTAGAAGAGTAGTGTATGCGCTTAATTACTAAGCCTTCTCTCCAACCACAGGGGCCGGCCACTTGTTCTGTTCTGTTCTGTTCTCCCCACTCCCACTTTAATGGATTTCTTAATATACCTTTCTAAAACGTAATCATCTTTTCCTTTTACTGAACGAAATTTTCTATAAAATGTTGTGTGGATTCAAGACAAATTTTGGAAATTTAGAAACCTATTTAATTTCAGTTTTATAATTTAATTTTCAGAATTGGCTCTTTTTACACAACAATACCTTGTAGATATTCTTGGTCCTACTTGATGGCTTCTTTTTTTATTGTTATTTTCTTTATTTACAT
>NC_034591.1:23210280-23225677 GCF_900095145.1 Mus pahari
ACTTTCTCCTCTATCAATTTCAGTGTCTCTGGTTTTATGTGGAGGTCTTTGATCCACTTAGACTTGAGCTTTGAACAAGGAGATAAGAGTGAATCAATTCTCATTCTTCTACATGATAGCCGCCAGTTGTATGCACAAGATTATACATAGGATTACATGCAAAATTCCTAGGCTGATGGGTAGTACTAAAAAATGTCACTGCAGGTCACCCCTGGCAGTACATGCTTAGGGTCATGGGATATCTATAATCTATAATATACTATATATTATAGATAGATGGATAGATAGATAGATAGATAGATAGATAGATAGATAGATAGATAGATAGATAGATAGATAGATGATAGATAGATAGACAGATAGATAGAGCTTCCCTGAATGTCCTAGGTCTAACTCCAATCTTGCCTGCTACAATTTAAGCCCCTGCAAGTAATGCTATGGAAGATTGCTGTGCTGTGTCCCAACAGGAATATAAGGTGACAAATGAAAGTCAGAGCAAGACCACAGCTTAACATAGAGCTGTGCTGGCGCCAGCTTCAGGCCCTTAATGCCTCCAAAATCCAATAGCAAATTTGTAAATCAAATCAAAAAGCACATGCAGAGAGACAGAGTGGGAAGGTAAATGGGGTGAAACCAAAGAAGAGAGGCAGATTGCGTTTTGGTGCTGAATTTTAAAGCAAGAGACTCTTGGAGTGAACTAAGCACTTTTTGGCAGAACAGCTCCCCTCCAGCCAAAGTTCCTCTCCAGACTATCAAGTGTTGTTGAAAATAGTCTCAGCCTCTTATCCTTACCCCGACCTTTGAGATTGTCCTGAGATCTGCTCAGTTCCCATTCACACTGCTGAAGAAAAAGGGACCCATAACCCAAACACTGGTAAGGACAGAGGTGCCCTCCTCCCCACCTTCCTCCCTACCTGCTGGAACTCAGCCACCTTCCTCACCACTTGCTTGAAGTCCTCCACTCCTCATAGAAGTTAGAAGTTTATACACCAAAGGTCATACCCAGCATCTCACATCCCAGGTGTTCACATCCAAACAATTTCTTCTCAAAATATTTTTTCTGAATTTTTTCAAAACATCAATAAACAGTGAGAGATGCCTATGATTCCCAAATCATGGGTTCCATCACTGCTGCTCTTCAGTTCTAGAAGCCTCAGGGTGTCATGGAGAGATGCTGGAAGAAACCAGGAGTGGTAGGAGCAGACTCCATCACGTCACATGCACACATAAGCCCGACATGTGTGTGTGCCTGTACATACTACCTCTACACCTCAAAGTGAACAGGGGCTCCATAATGGAGAGCACACAAACTGAAGACAAGTTACTGTTTTAGACGTCTGGTACTTCTAAATGAAAAAGGATGGAAGCTTATCCACCCACAACATGCCCAGGCCTAAAGGATGGATTAATTCCTTGGGAGTTGGAGGCTCTTCACATGGAACAACTTGTCTCTTCAAGTTGTACTTCTGACCTGAATGTTGGCATTTGAAGCCTACACACCAAAGCAGAGCAGAAGTATAAATCCTGATAGCTGTGGGTGCTATCCTCCTCTAAGAAGCAAAGGATAGTGCTGGTGCACCTGAGATGCAGCATTCTAGATGCCATTCACTGAAAGTGCCCCGCTGTCAAGCTGCTATGCCTTACACTTCCAGCTCAGTGCACACAATGAGTCTTGTTCTACACAGTGCTATTCTTTCTCCATCTTTGCCATCAGCACCTTCTTCTGTGAGTGCAGCCATGTTCATAAACATGGTGATGTTTCCCAGCAGCATCACATGCCATCCTGTCCCCATGAGAATCAAAGGATGCTCTGGGCCACAGGTCTTGATTTATGCCATGCTCCCCAGGCATCCCCAGCATCCACATGAGGGCACAGCAGGAGCCCAATGAGTATTTGTTGATTAATGGGACTTGAGCCATGAAAGACAGCCCTCTTTGGGGAGCTCTATTCGTTAAGTGGGTCAATTAGCTTGTCTGTCCCCCTCGTGACTGATGGGATATTGTGAATTCCTGATGTCTACAATCAGCAGATTCAGACCCTCATCACTAAGAGTGGCTTTTTACTATTACAGCTACAAAAACAGCTGTAGGGTAGACTGCCATTCTGCAGGAGCTGGTGAGACAGTGTTGTGATGAATTAAAGATTCTGGTCAGTGAGAAGATCACGTATGCACAAGACTGTCCTTTGCATGAAGTTACACCCAAATGATATAGTTTCATCTCTCAAAAGGAACCTTGAAGACCCATCCTGGTAGTGTTGTGCCTCACAGGCAGGGCTCCCTTCATTTGGGGAATAATTGGGAGACAGAGAATTTAAGAGTGACTCTCTCCCGACTCTCTGTCTGAGACCTAGTATCACACACATGCCATGGCAGAACCAGTAACTGGTTACATGGATTCTAAATTATCCCATTTCAAGAGTGAAAATATAAACAGGATAATTAGGAGGTGGTTAAATATATGAGAATATGCTTCCCAAGTAAATCTGTAATGCACTTTAGCTCCCCACTCTCAGGGCTCAGGCCCCCTCCCATTTAAGGCCTCCCTTTTAAGGCCTACCCTATAGGTCCACTTCTTTAAGCCTTCCCTTTAAAGCCTCCCCTTTAAGCATCTCCTCTGGTACCACACACACACACACACACCAGTTTACAGACTCAAGTTGACAACATTTAAATTTTAGTATCTTTATACAGCTTTTATGTAACTTTAAATTTATTCATTCAAAACTTCTATAATAAATAAAAAATCAGTTATGGTTTCCATTTATTCTTTTAGGAGATTTAAATTTTTTTCGCATATATGCTCAGAGAGAAGTCTTCTACTAGTGAGGATACTTTTTAATGAACAGTCAGCATTACAGCAAATTGCAATTCAGCAGCTCCACAGTTGTTCTAAGTCCACTCCACCAGCTCAGGGGCCTGGAGCCTACTAGATCTTACCTCTCCCACAGGAGGGCATCTCAATTACCAGTCCTTAAGTGATCTAAACACACACTGGGCATCTGTATTTCTAAAAGTTTGAGAGATCTTGACCAAAGTACAAATGTAACTGAGCTTCCTAACTGAATTGCATTATGATGAGATGTGCAAATTTTGAGCAAGTTGGGAGCAGGAGGCTTACATGTGCATCTAAGATACATTCTATTCTCCTGGGTCTTCCCAGCACACGGGAGAGCTACCCTCTGCTAGATACCATCTGTGAACTCCTTGTTTGACTCCCCACTTAGCAGGCTTCCCTGACCTACACAACCTTTGAGAAAGACATATAGACAGTCTTTCTCTTTCTATTAATTTGGCAGTGGGCAGATGCTGCAGACAGCCTTGCAAACAGAGGCCCCAAACACTGGCTCCTGACTGTTTACACTAGGCATACAGGCTGGGGAGCCAGACAGCATCTCGGGATGGATCTGGAAGGAAGGACACCAAAAGCTTCATATCACAACATCAAAGCTTGAGGAGATGAAAGGGCATCTTTATATTTGCATCATAAATACATTTTACATACTCTGATATTCCAAGAATCTTTCATTTTAGCAGGTGGAAAAACAATGGCAGAGGCACCTATGTAAAACACAGAGGCCGGCTTGTAGCTGGCGATTAAGTTTTACGTGGCTTTGATATAACCACTGCAATTAAGTGCTCTGATGAGCAAGGACTTGTTGGGCTCTTTACAGGGTACACGTTGTTTACTAATCTCCGGTTTATATGATAAATCCATCATTATTGGGCACAGCTGCAAATAAGTTTTTAAAGGGATAGTTTTTGTTCAGCACAACAAATTCCAAATTCCAAATGTTCTACCTCTTTCTCTGAAGATTTTTTTTTTTTTTTTTTTTTTGCCAATGAGAGGTGACTAGGTAGATTCCAGGCTGTCTGACTGAGTACTAGGGTATTCTCAGCTTGAAGATGCAGGGTTGAAAGTCCACTGTCCAGCTGGTGGAGGAAGAACATGAACAGGCACACTTGACAGCATCCATACAGTGAGCAGGCCCATATATTTGAATGCTCTGAGTCTGAGGTCACACAGGGACCAGTTACCCCAGGACTGGGTCAACACCAGCTACATGCCTATTTTTCACTCTGTTGGAAAGAACAAATACCAAAGACTTTAAGAAAACGTGATTGAGGTTGGGTTTGGTTTGGTTTGGTTTGGTTTGGTTTGGTTTGGTTTGGTTTGGTTTGGTTTGGTTTTTTTCTGGGCTAGGTTTTATGTAGCCTTAAAGGTTGGCCTTAAACTCTCTAGGTAGCTATAGACATCCTTGAAGCCCTGATACTCTTGCCTCTACTTTGTAAGAGCTAGAGTTATGGGTATGTACCAGTTACCCAGCTTATGTGGTACCCTGTCAAACTCAAAACTTAATAAATTGCTAGACCAGCAATTTACCAACTGAGCTATATCTCCAGTTCTTGTATTGGTGATCTTCTAGTTGTATCTAGCAATTTTTAAAACATCTTGCTCAGTTTTATTCAAATTCTTTGTGGGGGTGTGTGAATGTGTGCGTGCTTGGGGAAGCTAACCGATAACCTTGGGTACCATTCCTCGGGAGCATCCACTCTGCTGCTGCTAGCGTTGTCTGTTGTACCTTCTAATTGTTTTTCTTCTTGTGTTAGCTTTCTTTCTGTGTGCTTCTCTGGTGGGGAGTCACATGGACATGCCAGATAATAACCTCAGGGATCTTTCCTCAGACACCATCCAACTAGTGTAGATGACAAAGAACAGGGTTTCTCAGTGGTCTGGAGCTCACCAAGCAGGCTAAGTGGGCTGCCGGTGAATCCCATGTGTTCCTGTCTTCCCAGGACTGGAACTGCAAAGGTACGCTTTCACGCACAGGTTTTACATTAGCATCCTGGGCTCAAGTGTTGGCCTTAGACTTGTATGACAAACAGTTTACCAACAATCTCTCCAGATATTATTTACCTTTTAAAGAACCTTGCTCAGTTTTATTCAATTTCGGAATTACAGAAATACTATATTTTAAATGAGTTCAGCTCTCATAACAACACAGACATTCATTGTACATTATGGCCAATCTGCCCACAGGGCAAAGATCACTCAAAGTTCTAACATACTATTACAAAAAAAGAAAATGGCTTCATTCTTTGAAGATGATGAACCTATGCAGATTTCAGTAAATCAGTGGTCTAACGGCACTGAGGAGAGATACATTTCCCATCAGTATCACTGATGGGAATGAATGAAGACTGAACCACACACTGCTTCACAGGGTCCTCATCACTTCTGAGAAGATGTTGGGAGCACCAGATGAGAGTGGGTAGATCTGAGACTGAGCATGCCTCAGTTATGAGAGCTTACCATCATCTCTGAACATTCTCTCAATCAATTAATCTGGGTCCATCACTAGGAAGTACATGCATATTAGAAAGTCTGCTAGCTTCAGAATCATCTCCTCTCTGCCAGAAAAGTTGGGATAGATGCACTGGCCCACAGCTAAGCCTGGGAGGCCATCAGGACTCCTTACACGTGGTTAAGTGCCAGCAGAGGAAGTGTGTGCAACCTGGCTGGAAGTGTGACTCAAGGCCATAGGTCAAACACAGGCCTCTCCAAGCTGGTCACTTTTCAATGTGTCATGATCCTGAGGGACATGTGGTTTTATGGTAGCAGAGCAACAATAATGGGGATGTGCCTGTTGCCTTTCAGGGTCAGCGCCCTGAAGCCTGAATGCAGTCTAAGACACTGGGCCCTCATTATAAATCCCTGTAGAAATAGTTTCTCTTTGTCCTAGCCCCTGGCCTCTGCTTGGACACAGGCCAACAGGTGTCTCTGTAGTTTCTCAGAAGAGTACAGGGGATACTAGGTTCCCTTCCTCTTGCAGCGAACATCTTGGTAACATGACAGCTGGCACCACATCTCTTTGCAGTGCCATTTTGAATGTGGTACAAGTTCCTCTATGTAGTTTGATTAGGTATAATTGTTTCATGGATATTGCTTTGTGGGCCCTAACAGACATTACCCATTCCCAGGTAACGGTCCCCAGTATTTTTGTGTGTGTGTGAAATCTTCATAATTCAGTTTTACTTCGATGTCTATGATCTAAGTCAAATAGATCAGTGGTTAGGATGGCTTTACTGAGGGTTTGGCTTTTCTGCTTGTTCTGTGTATGAATATCACATTATTCCAGCAACACATATTTACATTCACTCTCCTTGTTAAATGTCTTACCTTGGTTGATAGTCAATGACCCATGTTAGTGTAGACTCACTGCTTCAACCACAGGCTGACCTCTTTGCTTCCTAACATGAGAAGGCAGCAAACATAAACTCACTCACTATTTAGTCCTAACAGCACCAATATCAGAGGCAGCTATTTAAACTCTCACGGAATTAGGATTGTGACTTACAGAATACAAAGGTCCCATTAGAGACAGCTGGCAGCCACTCACGAACATGGTGTGAGGCTTAACCCTCTCTTGGCAGTGCCTTACAGTTTTCAATGTGATGTACTCCACATCTTTGATTACTTCTAAGTAGTTCATGTTCTTTGAGGCTATTTCACATGAATTGATCTTATTTTTCATTTTTGCTGTTGATTAATAAGTTAAAATTCAGGTTTTTTAAAACTTTGAAACCTTATTAAATTGCATATTTTTTTCTAACAAGACTTTTCCATTGCTTTGTTTTCTTGTTCTTGTCAATAATAATCAGGGTCTCCTGTTTGAACAAGACAACTTTACTTCTTGGCTTCTCGTCTGTGTGTGTGCACACGCGCGCGTGTGTGCGTGCGTGCGTGTGTGTGTGTGTGTGTATTCTCTTGTCTTTATGTTCTATTTGTATTCTCCAGCCCCGGGTTAGGTAGAAAACAGAGAGAAACTTTTCCTCCCAGGCTGAAGAACGGACACTCATGAAAGTTTGTCTGGTGCCTTTATCATGACAAGAAAGTACAAGCTTTTCTGCACTTCTCCTCTTCTCTGTTCCTGATTTCCAAGCACATCTACCTTGTGTGGATCTAAATGTCTGTCAAGCACATTCTCACTGAGATAAACATGCAGCTTTACTTTACACAGTTCCTTTAGTGGATCATGCTTATTTTCAGGCATGGAACCAACTTCATAGGATAAAGCCTACAGTGCATTATCTTTTTCTATAAGACTGAGTTCAGTGGCTGAGATTTTATTACAAATGTCAACATCTATGCTTGTCATTTTCTTGTTCCCTTGTTCATGACTTCACAATATTCATTGGGAAATATTCCTTTCCTGTGTTTAGAAAATATTATATGATTGTTACAATTTCTTCTTTGGAAATTACCTTTAGGAAAGTTATTTTGATAGAAACTCCATTAGGTATTTGATACTTAAATTTTATCCTGTATCATTTCTTTAGTAAGTGAAATTGTTTTTTTAAGATCTGTTTCTATGATCACCTGTCATTTACTAGAAAATTACCAATAAATCAGCATGCATGTTCATATTTCTTCTTATTTTGATGCTGGTCCAATCTAAAGCAATCCCCTCTTAGAAGCGCTGTTAGTTTTGTTTTCTGTGTGTCCTGAGTTATTCTTGGAGAGAGGCTGGCATGGGCTGTGACTTTCTCAGCAGGCGAGGCTGGGTAGTTTTGTCTTCCCTTGCTTGTGTTGTCTTCTATCTTCTGCATCTCTACTGTGATCTCCTCAACCTTCCTGCAACTTCCTGTACATCTACTGTGCTCATCTGCTTGACATTTCTTAAAGTGCAAGATGAGGTCCTTGCTTTAAATCATCGAAAATTAGCATTTCAGAACTAAATACTTTCATCAAAACATGACTTCAGTCATAAAATTTTATGTCTATTTTCATGTTCACTCAGTTTAACTTACTTGGGTTTTTTTTCATTAATAGTTCTTCTTTGATATATGTGACTTACAGAAGTTCATAAACATGAAAATAGATTGGGGCTTTTCCTGGATCCCTCAGTGGTTCTTCCCAGAAGGAACACTGATGGTCTCAGACTTGTGGAGGCTTGTAAGGATGCACATTCCCGTAACTGCCAGCTAAACCATTCAAATTCTGGAATTGAGACTAGTTTTTAACTTTACATTCATATATACATACGTATGTAAGTATGTATGTATATCAATTACAATTTAGATTCTATGTGCTTACTGATTTTTTGTATTGCTGTTTTATATCAAGTGCTGAGACTAGATTTTTGAGTATGGTATAGTGTATATCTGTCTATCTCTTCCCTCATTGTTGGCTTATGTAACTGTTACTAAGCTGACACATCTTACATCCTACTGAATGGAGTGTTCTATCTTTCCCTTTGCCAGAATGCTTTATCACAAAGTCCACTTTGTCTAAAATTTTGTTTGTCTTGTTGTTGTTGTTCTGATTTTTTGCTCATTTGATACTTGTTTTGCTTTGGGTTTGATGCCACAATTAAATCCAGAGCTTCCCACATGCCAGGAAGTACTCTCCCACTAACCACACCCCAGCCCAACTGCTTGATCAGCTATGTGTAGACATGTGCAGCCAATTCTAATTGATGTGTTAATCCTTTTATGTTTCCTCTAGTCATTAATAAGGCAGAGTTCAGGTACTATCATCTTTTTGCTTCTTATTTCTCGTCTCTTCCATCTTGTCTTTTTGGATCAGCAAAGACTTTGGATGTATTCCTGTTATTCCTGTTTTATATATATATATATATATATATATATATATATATATATATATATATATATATATATAAAATCTGGTGGCTTCTCTAAGGATTAAGATATATTACTATAATATGTTACACTGTCTTTTCAATATTGCATCACTTCATATAAACTACAGTTCATTTTTTAAATTCTTCTCTCATACATTAACTTTCTATCAGAGTTTCCCCTCCCTCTAGTCCTCGCAGTGACCCCACAATCTCCCCTTTACCCCAGGTCCACAGCTCACTTCTAAAGGATGGTTCTGTCCAGTCTTCCATCTGCAGCTGCTTTTGTGTGTGCTGAACTTACATATGTGCACTGCTCCTCTAAGACGGCTCCTCTCAGCCTCTGCTGCTGCTCTCAGCTGCTTCTTTCCTGAAAAGGACGAACGTTTTCCTGTTTCCCTTGCAACGGATTGCTTGTTACTACTGTTAATAGGCACAAATCACTATGAATGAACCACTGTGGGGATCCTGGACTCTTGCATCTCTGAAAGTCTTTTCTTTTAGCAGGCAGTTGACTTGGGTATTGACCCAAATATTCTAGAGTGGGCAGCAACTTCTAGATGAGGTCTTCCATGGCATTGCCCAGCTCTTAAAACCAATAAATGGTGCAGGGGTTAGACACTGATTTGGAGAGATTGTGCATGTAGAGTTTGGCTCTTCTTCTGGTCAGATCTCTTTTCGGATGATCTAGCAATTCCAAATTCCCCTCATCTCGGCCCAGGAAACCTGTTTGTTTCTCCTGTGTTGGGTCATGATTGTAAAGTGTTCTCCTGTGCTAGGTCATGACTGTAAAGTGTTCTCCTGTGCTAGGCCATGACTGTAAAGTGCTCTGAGACATTTTCACAAAGTTTAGTGCCTGTGTTTAGGTTTATGTCTACTAGTTTCTACCTACCGGAAGGCTCTCACAGGCTTCAAAGCATGCTCCTGTGAGTTTTCTAAGTGTTGTGATAGTCCCTGGTGGAGGTTGCTCAGCTAACCTGATGTTATTGCCATAAACCTGAACATCTGCTTTTGATGGACTGTCCTCCTGCTTCCAGCAAAGGTAGAAACCACATGTGTCTGATAATGATCAGAACTAGCATCAAATATTTCTCTCTTTGTTTTTCCCATTAGAAATTCTCACAACATTCAGAGAGGACAGTAGATCAGACTGACTTCATACATCTCAACTGAAGGGCAATGAAATGGAAAGCATCATCAGAGAACCCACCCAGCTAATCACACTGCTCCTCAGAAAGATACACTTCCCATGAAACAGTAACTTCCTGTGTGTATGCTCACTTCCTGTGGACACAGTCACCACTTGCAATGGTTATTTTTAACTGTCAACTTCATACAAACTAGAATTATAGGCAAAGAGAGTCTTAATAAAGAATTATTTAGATCATGTTGACCCGTGGGCGTATCTGTGAGGGGTTGTCTTAACTGTTAGTGGTGAAGGAAGACCCAGCCCATTTTGGGTAATACCATTCTTTGGTCAGGAAGTCTTGGACATTATGGGAAGAGAATGCCAGCTGAGAGTAAGCTAGCAAGCAAAGATATGTTTATTTTCTCTTTGTTCTTTACTATGGATATAATGTGACTAGTTGCTTGAGCTCCTGTTGAGTTCCCTAGAATGATAGACTGTAACTTGGAATTGTAAGCCAAATAAATCTTTTTCTCCTCTAAGTTGATTGTTTTTGTTTAGGGCATTTTATCAAAACAACAGAAGTGAAATTGGACATCACTTGTGGACATATTTATTGTGTATGCAGTCAATTCTCATATTCACAGTCACCTCCTGAAAGACATGAACGTAGTCATCTCCCATGGCCACACATCTCCTGTAGACAAACTCACTTCCTGTGCCACTGTTTCTTCCTTGTACATAGTCACTACCTGTCATGGACAGCATTATGAAGCTCGTGTTGATACCACATTCCCTCTTAAAGCTAATTTGTGGAGAACTATCGCTGAGGATCCAGGGGTCTTCACGCAGTACCTCTGGCTCTCAGGCCCTCCCCTGCTGGAAGGACAGCAGTTGCTTGTTTCAAGCTCTTGTGTTTCCAAGTTGTAACTTTAGTTTTACAGGAACCTGGACATAGAAAAGGAAAGGAAACCTTTCCACTTGTCACAAGCCAACTGGCCCTTGTGGGAGGAGGCCCAGGCTGTTCCTAACCTCAAGGTTCTTTTCCTGTATTGGGCTATATAGATGTAAAATGAGCAAAATGATTAATATTTTACTCTGACAGTCAAAAAGGAAGCTAGATATTGCTATATGTCTGCGAAAGGTAAATAAATTCCACTTAATAAAAATATAGACAAAATAGGAATACAAATTTATATTTAAAATTAGGAAAATTAAAACAAGCCCTCCCTTGCACTCATTGACAAGACTAAGTGCAGAGAGATTGAATTTTCCATCACTGCTAGTATTTATGAAAACAGCCACACTCAATTCTGGAAAATATCTTGGCATTACTCTGTGATGTTTAGTATATAAACACCCTACTACAGAAGTACTATAGAATAACCAATTACAGTTACACTGAAGGGAAAGGAAACTCTGGTGGCACAAAGCACCGCAAGTTAACCTCATTCCCTCACACAATACTCAGCAAGAAACAACAGAATGGAAAATGTCACAATACTGGCTGTCTCCTATCCACAACTGCCCCGCCCAGAGAGTTTCAGGAGTTGGTGACAAGCCCATCTCTGCATCTTTATATGCAGCCTCTCTCTGCATCCTGACATGCTAGCTTCCTCCACTGGAATCTGCCCAAATGGCTGTTTTCTATAGACTCCCAGCTGAGCCCTTACACAGTGCTGGTGCCTGATTGGCACCAGAATGGAAGCAGGATTGATTCCTGGCTTCTCAGATCTGTGTCACTGCAGTAGGAATCCCAATAGTACTCCAAATGAAGAGCTTACCTACAGATGAGGAAGTGCAAGTGAGCAGATAAGGAAAATACATAGCTGAAAGGAGAGCTAGGCCTAATTTGAACACTACAAACAATGTGCTGTCCACTCCACTCCACTGGCACATTGACTCATGGAAGAATGGAATGTTGAGGACCAAAGACAAGACCATATGATACATGTACCACTTTCCACCTGTATGACTCTGGCTCCTGCCAGAATCTATTCCATGTTGTAAGGAGTGTAAAAGATCCCCCAAACATGCCAGACCAGACCGAGGTTGTCACTCAGGCCTGCACCATTCATTTGCATCCATCCAGAAGAGCATTCGCCAATCAGTAGCTTTTACAAAACTCAGATGTCATCTCTAAGAGCTATAATAGAGTCTTAGAGGAAAGTAATACTATTTCAACAAACTGTGCATTTGTAATTCTCAACACCACCTCTCACCCCCCAATAAAACCCAAACAACCCAGGAAAACACACTGGGGCATCCACTGTGCTAAGGAAGGCTCATCCCTACCAAAGGCCTCATCTCAGAAGGGATAGTCACTCAGTAGGGATTCACTCATTGAATCATTCCCCACAATTTTTTTAATACAAAAACTTGAAAACTGGTTGAAAAGGTGGGGTGTTCTGTTAAATCCATACAAATACCCAAGCCAGGCAAAGTAATGACCTTTTAAATCTGCCCCTCTACAAGGTTATACACGTGTCATTAGAAAGTACAGATGCCCTCAGATGCTAGCCCCACAGGTTGAGATCCACAATGTGGGAACTGAGGCCTAACAGAACGGCAGCCTGCCTGAACTCATGCACCCTGACAGGCCCCTGAAGTGACTGGGGTGTGTTCTGAATTTCATATCTCCACTGGGTTTATCCCCAAATTTAGCTCTCAGGCTGGAAATGCACACATAGTGCCTCTTGCCTTTGAACAGGGCTTTTAATTTCTCCAGCTCAATTATAATTAGAAAGTATCTAAACTTACCTCTGTGGTTTGGCTTTCCCACTAATAACTGAATCTCTTGTAGGAACTCTCCCTTGCATCCCTACTTCCAGTTTCTGAGCACATTACACTGACAGGCTTCTAATTTCTTCTGAAAGTCCAGAAATGAGTCTAGGTTTGGGTCGGGGTGCTGACCTCTCCCACACGACAGCAGTGGTTGTAGCCAATATTCATTTGATGTATGGTACCATCACTGACCATTACTATTCCAATAAGTTGACTAGTCTATTAGCACAAATCATAAGGTATATTAACTGTGACAGGTTTTTATTGCTGGGACAAAACGCCTGATCAAGTCAACTTAAAGGTAGAAGGATTTGGGGCGAGCTTACGCTTTCTGAGGTTTCAGAGCATGGTTACTTGATGGGTGAGGAGGTAGACCAGCACAGCAGTAGGGGTACGGCGGAGCAAAAAAAAAAAAAATGCTCACTTCACAGAGGACAGGAAACAGAGAAAGGTAGAGTTCTGGTCACACATGTGAAGCTAGCCACCGAGGGTCAATGCTGGACACACACAGAGTCGGTGCTGAGCTTATATGGTCAATGATGGCCAAACAGACACAAGATGGCCACACAGAATCAAAGTGACCACACAGGGCTGAGCTGTCAACAGAGGGGCAATGCTGACCACAGAGCTATTTCTGACCAAAGTAACAAAAAGTTTCGCCTGCCCTTGTATTGCAGGGAAAGGTAGGCAGGTGGGACATAAGAAGGTCTTAACTTCATGCTAGGATAAACTAGGGAAGATACAAAATAAATGAAAGCCGAGCATAAATGGGGCAGCTGTAGTGCTGATTGCCAAACTGCAGGGCTGTCAATCGAATGACAGATCCCTCCTACAGAAACTGAGTTAGAATTGGCCCAAGGAGGTCCATTTTGGTTACAGTGAAAGAAAACTTTCTCCAAACACAGAACTGTTTTCCACAAACCATTATTCTTTCTGGTGCCATGAGTGGAGTGGCAGGGAAGTCATAGAACAGGGGTCTTCTTGGAGCTCACTGGAACAGCATGCTCTTTTATGACAGGGAGAACATACAGAGAAAGGCTGAAAGAAGATGAATACTTTTACAAGTGTCTCTACAAATGCTGCAGTGCAGAGAGATGCCAACGGGGGACCAGAGAGGAAATGAGAAGTTGGGAGTTATGCAGAAACTATTTTTTTTTTTTTTTTTTTTTTTTTTTTTTTTTTTTTTTTTTTTTTTTTGTGTGTGTGCCAGAGTGTATGGTGGCATGTTAACATGTCTGAAAGACCTACAATTTACATGTGTTTAGCCAAATGTTCTAGCACAGGAGATCTCAAAGCGCTTTGCACCAAGTAGCAGTTAACATCTCAGGAAATTTCTGCTTCGAGTCTGTGGCTCAGACACATGGATTGCTATTTGAAGTCTACAGCGGAGGAGATAACTCACGAGAGAGGGAGAGAGGGGTGGGTGGGGATAAACCCTTCCAGATTCATGGATTAGCTCAGCTCTGTAAACTGGCTTTAGCATGGAACTGAGACAGTTTTATAACCTTTTCAAGGGTATGAAAAGCAATTTGAAAGACAACCATCTTTACCTGAAGTATTGTTGATTTTGTAAAGATTATTCATTTCTTTTGAGTCCATTCATGCCTTCTGTGTATGTACATGTTTGTTTCTGTGCATACAGATATGCATACAAGTACACACACACACACACACACACACAGAGAGAGAGAGAGAGAGAGAGAGAGAGAGAGAGAGAGAGAGAGAGAGAGCTGGGGGGTTGGGGGTTCCCTATGGGCTGGTGTTTACGTAAGTGCAGTCTAATTGAAATGTAACTCAGAAAGGCACTCTGGCTCACTACAAAGGTTTCAGACTCAACCGCTAAAAAGACTTTAGGCTAAACCTGGAAGGGGGGGGGGCTGGGGGAAACTTATTATGCAACAGTTTCTTGTCTTTGCCAAACACTGATGCTTGGAAGTTGAGAAGAGACAGCCAGCACACCTGTGTCCATTGGCATAGAGTTAAATCAATACAAAACAGTAGGCAAACAGCCAATTACCTGTCACCCAAAGTCTCACTTGAAGGGTTTAAAAACAATTTTTACAAGCAGGAATTTAAAGCTTCCATATTTATAAGGAAGTCTTTCTCAGATATATAGAAACATTAAGATTGTATGTAGCAAATTAGGGAGTGACTTTCCTAATATTGTCTGGTAGCAGAACTGAGCATAGCCTAGGGAACCCTGGAAGGGTCTGATGGCTGACCCTTTGCCACCCTCCCACTTGCTTTTGTTTTTGGTTGGTTGGTTGGTTGGTTGGTTTTGTTTTGTTTTAACCTCATTATCCTGGCTCCACAGTTATGACAATCAGGTGATCACATATCCCATCAGTCTTACTCTCAGACACCCACTGGGATTCATTCTTGTGCTAGTCATCAGAAAGATACGGAACAGTTTCTAGCCACACTTCAGGTATTCCTTCTGGGGTACAGAAATGAGTGGGGCAAGACCCAAGCCACCTGCTCTTGTGAATTTATATATCAGCAAGGATCTCAACATGATCATAACATTTGCTCTGTAAACACACCGTTATAATCCAAATTTTTCAAAGCAGAAAATGAAATAGCTGGAACATGTAGGCAACTTCCTATCATTCTCACTGATGACTTGAGCCTACATATCCTGAGACATGTGCTCAGAAGATAGTGTGGTTGGGATTTTCAGCATCCTCAGAGGCCCATGTCGGAGGCCTGATCTCCAGCCTGTGATGACAAGTGGTAGAAGCTTGAGGTGAGCCTAGTGGTAGAGGTGTGCCTTTGAAAATGATACTGGGATCCCAGTCTCTCTCTCTCTCTCTCTCTCTCTCTCTCTCTCTCTCTCTCTCTCTCTC
>NC_034591.1:23225732-23230047 GCF_900095145.1 Mus pahari
TCCCTCCCCCCTCCCTCCCCCTGTGTGGTGGATTAAATATGCTTGGACCTAAGCTTAGCTGGGTGGGATCTTGCCCCAAAGTCACCACGTCCTTAACCTGTTTATCTCCTTGAATTTATGTTCCATTCCACTTCCTGGTGCCTCGTTATTACTTGAACATTTTATATATTTCTTTTCTCAGCTTGCTCCTTTTCAATAAAATGCTCTTTATAAGAGTGAACTTTAGTAAACACACAAAAGAATTTATACCAGGCTGTTTTGAGACTTCCTTTGTGAAAGCAATTAATCTAAATCTCTTCACCTTAGCCTCAGGCAGATTCTTCAGACAATGGCAAAAAGCAAACAGGTTCTTCACCAAAATATTACCCAAAACAGTCTCTAGGTCACATACTAATATTCTTCGCCATTGAACCCTCTTTGGCTAGCATGCCTACACAGTTCAAATCACCCTCAGCACCACTGTTGTACCTGTTCCTACTAAGATGGCCCATAAAGCTCTACTTAAAGGATTCCACTGCTTTCCAAATCCAAAGTCCCCAAATCCACATTCTTCCAAACAAAAGCATGGCCAGGCCCATCACAGCAATACTCCAGTCCCCGGTACCAACTTCTGTCTTAGTTAGGGTTTTACTGCTGTGAACAGACACCATGACCAAGGCAACTCTTATAAGGACATTTAATTGGGGCTCGCTGACAGGTTCAGAGGTTCAATCCATTACCATCAAGGCAGGAGCATGACAGCATCCAAGCAGGCATGATGCAGGAGTTGCTGAGAGTTCTACATCTTGTTCCAGAGGTAAACAGAAGACTGATGTCTGGACATCTAACATAAGGGTCTTAAAGCCCACGCCCACAGTGGCACACCTCCTCCAACAAGGCCACACCTCCTAAGAGTGCCACTCCCTGGCCAAGCATATTCAAACGACTACACTTCCCATCTTCCTCTCAATCTTCCCTCTTCCTTACTGCCATGCAAAGCTTTGCTCACCTAACCAAATGATGGCTCCAGCTAGCCATGAACTGAAACTGCCAGCCTAATAGGGAAGTC
This sequence comes from Mus pahari, assembly GCF_900095145.1. Classification (NCBI taxonomy): domain Eukaryota; kingdom Metazoa; phylum Chordata; class Mammalia; order Rodentia; family Muridae; genus Mus; species Mus pahari. The sequence goes on from NC_034591.1 coordinate 23,226,781, forward strand.
CCATGACCAACTGGCAGTGATGGGGGATGAATTCAATTAAAAGTTCTCTCAGTGGCCTTGGGAACTTGGGAACTACAGGAGAATGATATGTCTTCTGTCCTTTCATGTACTTTAGGAGCAGTTCAAAGATGTGTTTTACTTTCTTTGTGATGTCATAACACAGACAATAAATGCTATTAGGCACTAAAGGTTTTTACTTGCATGCTTCTCAGATTCATTTGTTTTTGAGAGACATACCATCCTGTGGGGTAGGTAGGCTTAGAAGTGCTTCCTACCACACATGCCCAACGCACACTGACTTCTTGGCTCTAGGCAGCTCACCAGAGTACATCACACTTGGTCCTTATTTCATATCCTGATGGTTCAGTTTCTCAGGGGAGTCTCACCCCACTCTGAGCTGCACGAAGGCTGCCACAGACAAGGCAGTCTCTGGAGAACAGATTAACTTCTCACAGTCCTGGAGGCTGGCAAGTCCAAGATCAAGGGACCAGTATCTGATGAGGACCTTTGTGCTACCATCCATGGAACAGCAGAAGACGGAAGGGCCAGAGAACACTGGAAAGGAGGGAAGGAGACAATGGTGGTACACCTGCACCTAATAAACCAACTCTAAGATAACTAGCTGCATTAACTACTTCATGAAGGGACCACCTTTTAACATGGTTGCATTAAAGATTTAGTTTCAGGGCTGAAGAGATAGATCAGCAGTTATGAGCACTGGCTGATCTTACAGAGCACCTGAGTTCAATTCCCAGCACCCACATGGCAGCCCACAACTGTAACTCCAGTTCCAGGGGATATGGCATCTTCACACAGAATTCATGCAAGCAAAAATGCCACATAAAATAAATAAATCATAAAAAAAATTTAGTTTCTGTGATGACTGATCTTCAACTTGACAGGTTAGAATCACCTCAGAAACGTAACTCTGGGCTATCTTAAAAACATTTTCAAGAGGTTTTACTGAGATGAAATGATCCACTCCAAATGTGGCTAACACCATCCTGTGGGTCAGCATTCCTGAATGAGCAAAAAGGAAAAACAGAGTAAATGGGCTAAAGACCAACACTTACTTCCCAAAGCAGGATGTTATTGGCCTGCTTCAGACTCCTGCTGCCACACATCCCTACCATGATGAGATGTACCCTCAAACTGTAAGCCAAAATAAACTCTTTCTTTGTATTGGTAGGTTTTACTGTTAGCAGAACACAGCTGAGATCAGCTGCGAAGAGGAAGCCTTAGTTAAAGTAGTGCCCATATCAGAATGACTGGCCCCTGCCCATTGTGCGCAGCAATACTCTCTAGGCAGGTGAACCTGAACCACATAAAAAGAAAAGCTACATAAACAGGAGCCAGTAAATATGATGCAAGTAGCATTTATCTGTGGTTTCTACTCCAGTTCCCGTTTGAGTTCCTAGCATCTCTCAAAAATGGACTATGACTGGAAGTTATAAAGTGAAATAAACTGTTTTTTCTCTTAAATTGCTTTTGGTCAGAGTGGTTTTGTCTGTCTGTTTGTTTGTTTTTAACAGTCCCAGAGGAGAAAACTAAGAACACCCTTCCCTGTTTTTTAAAAAATAATCTTTTTGTATGATTTTGAGTTATGCATATGTGTCTGTCCGTATGAGTATGTGGCATGAATACTGAGAACTGAACCTGGGTCTTCTAGAAAAGCATTATATTTTCTTAACCTCTAGCCATGTCTCCAGCTTACACTCTTTCTTCTTTAGATTGCTTTTGCAGATATTTGTTGTAGCAACAGAAAAATTAATACAGTTCCCCATGTCAACTTTGGAAACCACATTCAATCATAGCATCACACTCCTAGGATCTAAAACAGAAGTCCTTCTTACATGTAGTCACTCCACCAACAGTCATAAAGTCTTAACTCGCTTCAGCATTAGTTCAAAAGCCCAAGTCCAGAGTCTCACTTTAACAAAAACTGATGGCTTTAAGATGTGCTATGCTCTGAAATAGCTTCTCCATGCTGTGAGCCTATAGTATATAAGCCAGACATGCCCCAAACCCAATGGGGAGGTGGGTACAGGAAGGACATTTGCACTCCCAAAGGAGAAAATAAGCAAGAATGGAGATTCCTATCTAAAACCTAACAGAGCAGAAGCTGAGAGCTCTTCAAACTTCAGGATGACCTTTCAGTCATACGCTGCCACATGACTCCAACCTGCCAGATCCCTCAGTTCACTGGGCTCAGCTCTGTCAGCTTTCCAGTGGAATCTTGCTGAGGTTCTCCAAGCTGGGGTAGTCCATGGGGGAGCAGGGCTTTATAATTTTCACTCTCAGTGTCACTCCTGTGGGTCCATAAGATCCTTCCACAAGGATCCACAACATCAGGGTCCCTGTGACCAGCATCTGCTTAGGTCCCAGACTGACTATAGTACTCCTAGGAATCTAGGTGGGAACCACCATGGGGCCAACAGCTCTTGAACGCTATGTACCATAAGAATCAGAACCAAATGAGTGTTGTTTCAGATCTGTACTCCTGCCTCTATGCAGGGGTTCAAGCTGTATCCTGTGCCCCCAAACCATGGCTGGGGTGACACTGCCCCTTCTGCTGAGCAGAGTCTTTCAACAGCTCAGGAAGAGAATCCCAAGGTCCTATGGGTGTTCTCTGGAACTCTGGCCCTCTGGTCCTACTGTAGACATGCAAGAACTGTTTCAAAAATCTTAGGTTCCTCTGCTATCTTCCCTGCTGTTGATTAGCACCTGGTCCCTTCTCTTGTAGATGGATGAGGACATATTCCATTAAAAGGTGTCCTGCTGTACTCTTAACTGTCAAGGACACTCCACTTGACCTTGAGGACAGACAGAAAAACCTCTAAAATGAGAGTCATCTGTAGCCAGATCTAAGTTAAGTTTCCATCTGAGAACCAAAACCTGTTTCATTTCTCATAAAGAAGACTTTGATTTCACCTCATCCCCATTTTGATCTTGCATTTGAAGACACTCATTTTCAGATTGGGGAGAAGAACATCTTTACATATACTCTTTTCCCCATTGCACATTCCTGCGTGTGCTTCTGTGCTACTTTCCTACAGACTTCAGACAGAATCAACCCTCTTCCCTACATGCAGCATCCTCATGGCAGGCAACAAGGCCAAGTAGCTAAGATGGGGTTGGGGTAGACTTGAGGTAGCCCTGAGAGATCTGTCACCTCTAGTCCTCTTAGGCCAGGCGGTGGTGGCACACGCCTTTAATCCCAGCACTTGGGAGGCAGAGGCAGGCGGATTTCTGAGTTCAAGGCCAGCC
>NC_034591.1:23230117-23232630 GCF_900095145.1 Mus pahari
AAGGAAGGAAAGAAAGAAAGAAAGAAAGAAAGAAAGAAAGAAAGAAAGAAAGAAAGAAAGAAAGAAAGAAAGAAAGAAAGAAAGAAAGAAAGAAAGAGATATAGACTCTGACATGGGCCAGAGATGCTGAGACAGAGGTTACATTTGCTGAGGGACACCCCCACTCCCACCTGATCCCCTGTCGTCAGCTTGCAGTCAACACTTTGAACTTCATCCAAAACTGAGTTACCCAACCTCAAAAGCAGAGCTATGAGAGATACAGCTGCAGCTATGAGAGATGGCTGGTTAAGAACAGTTATTGTTTAGTTAAAGACAAAGGCTAAGCTGAGCCACGCTCAGGAGTTTGTATAGATCAGGTCTTGCCTTGATCTAGGAGCCTCAGAGGTGTCATCTCGGGCAACAGAATGTTGGTTATTTAACACACTGGCTCTTGGGGCCCATTAATACAAATGGCTGCCTATACTTTAAGGGTGTACTTTGCATAGACAGACTTCTGAGGAAGCAATAGTTCTACCAGGGGTATTTTATCACTGTGACTTTCTGCTTGCTGCCATCTCTGGAAATACATAGCTATAGGAATGACAGAAGTTTCTACATCCCTGGACAAGTTTGATAGCCTATGTTCTCAGTGTCTAAAGAGAAGAATGTCAGTAAAGCTGATGAGTCTTCCCACTAACATGCAAATCCCTAACAGAACATTTACAGCTGGCTTTTACAGAGTCCCTTCTAAGATTCAGTCTGGGAAGCCTTTGTTGGGAACACTGAAAGGAGACAGTGATCCTTTTCATGACATTGAACTTTCCCAAACTCTAATCTGTAAACTCGAAGGTGAAGGCCAGGGGAGTGAGTACAGAACACTGAGGCCAAGCTCAGCATGGCAAGCATGGGATGCCTTGCACTGCAGCTAGCAAGTGTGTTCAACCTTTGGTCATTAAGCTGAGATGTTACCTACCAGAGGTCATGCTTCAGAACTGACAATAGAACTATAGACTAAAAACCAAAAACCTTCATGATGTTTATAATTTTGTGTTGGGTCATATTCATACCTATCTTTGGCCAAATGTGGACTGACCACAGGCAATGGATTCAGATGTGCCTGCTGCTTAAGAAAACTGGCAAAGGTCTGAACTGAGGCTAAGTTGTCAACATGGACTAAGCACGTATTACTGGAGTATGAGTTAAGGAAGAACAGGGAGAAGGCTCCATAGAACCTTGAGCCATTTTCAGGGGTTCTTGTGTCCCCATATTATCTTTCAGTCATTGCTACCAACTAACAATTTCCAAGAAGTACAGGGCTACAGAGAAACAAAACCCAAGTTAGACTGTACTTTCAAGCACCATGGTGCACCCCATATGTAATAGCATTTATTGATTGCAAAAATGGCATTACCAGGATGATGGAAGAGAATGAAAAAGCCCAAAACATGGTGACAACAGTCTCCATCCAGAGATGCCATCATACTGTGTACACATAGATAAATGTACACATAGATAGAAGTACACATAGATAGATTTATACATAGAAGTACACATAGATAGAAGTATACATAGAAGTACACATACATAGATTTACACATAGATTTACACATAGNGTACACATAGATAGATTTATACATAGAAGTACACATAGATAGAAGTATACATAGAAGTACACATACATAGATTTACACATAGATTTACACATAGACAGAAGTACACATAGATAGAAGTACACATAGATGGAAGTACACATAGATAGATGCTTTGATTGCCTTAGTTAGACTTTCAAGACCCCAGTGACAGAGAAGACTTTCTAAGCATTAATCATAGCTCATATGTGAATCAAACATATTAATTAACTGCTCATTGTAATAAAAATGCACTCTGTACGCATTATTTGAATGCCTTCTTAGTTTGCTGTAAGAGGCCACTCAGTTTGGTAGCTCACCATGGGCTCTCCTAGGTCTCCAGCTTGCCACCTCACCTACAGAACGCAGACCAGTCAAGCTCTTTAACCACATACAGCCATTCCCCATTGTCTGTCTACTATGCATCCAGTCAGCTGTATCTCTGGAGGACCCTGGCTACCATACTCTCCTCACTAACACCCCAGTTTACATGCCACCTCCTACAGTCCCTTCAAACCATGTCTCGAAGCTCCACCTTCATCATCTCAAGATTTTATGCTGCTCTTGAAGAAAGTGATTCTCCAGCCTGTGAACCATCTCTGAACAGACAGTTGTCTCTCTACAAAGAGGTGTTCAGGGTAAAAATGAAAAATCATGACTGGTCATAGCTAGTGAGTTTTCTTTAAAGTAATGTTTTTATTATAAAATAATTCCTTCCTATTACTTTGGTTTAAAACTTTTGTCTTTCATGGCATTGTCACAAGTAAAAATAAATATTATTTTAATTACTCTTTCAACTTATACATTTTAAAGTTAGATATTTGAATCCAGTTTACATTTTTTCTCTAATTCTTGTCTGTCCAGATACAATTAGCATGCATGATAGCAGGTATGAGAGCTGTGCAT
>NC_034591.1:23233189-23234913 GCF_900095145.1 Mus pahari
TATCTGTATGACACCGTCACTACCATCACCACTTACTGCTTAGTATCTATATGACACCGTCACTACCATCACCACTTACTGCTTAGTATCTATCTATATGACACCATCACTACCATCAATGTCACTGACATCCAGTGGGTTTTGGAGCAGACTGATGCATTCATTTGGGGATATGCTTGGGGTACCTATGGGATACCCCAACATCTGTCAGAAGACACGAGATTGAGATGTAAAGAGGGAGACCAGGTGAGAGAGAGAGAGAGAGAGAGAGAGAGAGAGAGAGAGAGATCATAGTGCCAGTATATGAATGTGGGGGCACACACTGCCTGGAGGTCTGTGCACAGACAAGACCAAAGTGCAGAGCAGAGGCAAAGGAACCTCAGAGATAGGGGTACAGAATCACCTCCAGGATGCAGATGCTGCAGGGAGGAGGGGAGCAAGAGAAGCTGGATGCCTCAGGAGAAGCTCAGGGTGCCAGAGGAAATAAGCACTAACAATATTAGACACTGTGTGCCTGGATGGGGGACATCGGTACCAAAGCCTGGTGATCACTGACTGAAGCAGCCAAAGGGTTTGGAAAGTTTGGTAACTGTGCACTAAGAAAATTGATGTGACACATGTAGTAGATGTGCAGCTTGTTCTTCATGGGGATCCCCTAACAACTGGAGCAGGATAGGCTGTCCCTGACTCTGTTGCCTGCCTGTGGGTCCTGTTCCCCTAACTGGGCTGCCTTGTCTGTCCTCAGTGGGAAAGGATGTTCCTAGTCTTGCAATGATTTGATGGGCCAGGGTGGGTTCATACACAGGGGGAGGGGGCTTCCCACCTTTATCAGAGGAGAAGGAGGTGAGATAAGGGGCAGTGTGAGGAAAGACTGGAAAGAGGAAGAGCTGCAGCCAGGATGTAAAGTGGATGAATGAATGAATGAATGAATGAATGAATAAATAAATAAATAAATAAATAAATAAATAAATAAATAAATAAGGAAAAAGAAACATGGTATGAACAGGGGGGAAATGGAGTTTCCCGTGACTTCTGAGTTTGAATTATTTTTTATTTCCTCTTCTTCTGTTATAAAGAAAATGCTACACAGTATATTTTGATCATGTTTTTTCTCTCCCCCAGCTCCTCCTGGGCCCTTCCTGTCTCCTCCTCACACAACTTCATATTCTCTCTCTCCCAAAAGACAAAAATCAAAATCAAAACAAACAAACAAATATCACAACAAAAAAACATATTTTTTTTTAAAAATGAAGTTTATTCTGTGTTGGGCAGCTGCTCCTAGACACAAAGCATGTCCTGGATACACCATTGAAACAACTGATTTTCTCTTTACTGGTGGGTATCAACTTCAAATAGCTTCGTGATAAGGGTTGGAGCTCTGCGTCCACTTCCACTTCTCAGTTCTGGGACTCCTTCTGGCTTGAACCTGTACAGGCCCTATGCTTGCTGCCACTGTCTCTGCAGGCTCATATGTGCATCAGTCCCGCTGTGTCTGGAAAACAGTTTCCTTGAAGTCACCCATCACTCTGGCTCCTCTAATCCTTCCGTTTTCTTTTCTGCATAGATTCCTGAGCATTAAAGGAAATGCTCTGATGAAGACATCTCATTTAAGACTGAGTGCCCCAAATGGAGTACTACTCAGCTATTAAAAACAATGAATTTATGAAATTCTTGGGCAAATGGATGTATCTGGAGGATATCATCCTTAGTGAGGTAACCCAATC
>NC_034591.1:23235663-23244502 GCF_900095145.1 Mus pahari
ATGGCACCACCCACAAGGGGACCTCCCCCTTGATCACTAATTGAGAAAATCCCTTACAGCTGGATCTTGTGGAGGCATTTCCTCAACTGAAGCTCCTTTCTCTGTGATAACTACAGCCTGTGTAAAGTTGACACAAAACCAGCCAGTACACCAATCTACTGCAAGAATAAGCCTCTCTGAGAAGGGCTAAGCAAGACACTGATCTGAGTCCCAGTCTAGTATCTGAACTCTTTCTTTAAAAAAAAAAAACATGTAAGCCAGGCAGTGGTGGTGCACACTTTTAATCCCAGCACTCGGGAGGCAGAGGCAGGAGGATTTTGAGTTCAAGGCCAGCCTGGTCAACAAAGTGAGTTCCAGGACAGCCAGGGTTATACAGAGAAACCCTGTCTCAAAAAAAAAAAAAGTAAAAAACATGTATATAAGTATTCTTTCTGCATGTATATCTGCATTCCACTTGCATGTCTGGTGCCTGATGAGGCCAGGATGCATCAGATTTCCTGGAACAGGAGTCTCAGGTGGTTGTGAGCTGTCATGTGGGTGCTAGGATCAAAACCCAGGAACTCTGCAAGAACAACAAGTTCTCTTAGCCAATGACCCATTTCTCCAGCCCAAGGAGCCTTGGTGGAGCACGGGGGATAGATGGGTGACTCTGGTAAGTCACAAGAGCATGTCTAAGCATTCAGAGTGCACAACCATGGAGAGCTGAGGTTATCTGATAAAAGCATGTAGAAAAGGTGGGTGTATGAGAAGTTCAGACATATATGGAGGGTAGGACTTCATCACCTTGGGGGAGAAAAAGCACAATGATAAGAGTCCTGAGAAACATGGGGCCCCTGAGTATACAGTGTCAATCTTGCAAGCTTCTGATACAATTTTCCCTCTCCTTTAAATCATGTCTTGTGACTAAACCCTTAATAATCTGTCTGTCCCCAAATGCCTGCTCTTTAGTCAAGATGAATGGTGACATGCGAGCTTGTTCCCCGGGAGCTCAAACACAATCTAGACAGCTTCACACCATCTTTCCCTTCTCAAATAAATCACAGCCCTCCAACCCAAGAACTCAGCTCTTCCCTCATGCATGCAGGGATGTGAAGCTGCTATGTAGGGCAGCAATATGTTCACAGGTGCTCTAGGCTGAGGTCCACTGTGTCAGAAATATGGACATGAGAATAGATGGCACATTAATTAAATTCTCAATGGTGCTCTGAGCCATTGCTGAGCACAGAGCCACACTAGCAGAACTTGGAGCCTGGCCAGGGCCATATGGGATAGCTCTGTGTGTGTAACCTTCTAGGCTCCACTTGCTCCATATGTCTGAGGAAACCTGAAGGTCTAAGATCCTGTCTGAGAATGTGAACATAGAATCTTCACATTCCTGGACTATGGACTGATCCCAGAACACCACGCCTCAGACACATTCTTTTCTACAGGACAGTGCTCAGCTGTCTAAGCTGACTACTAGGCAACTAAACCGTCACCCACGAAGTTGCCGTATTAGTTACTTCTCTGTTGCTGTGATAAAACACCATAACAAAAAGCAAATTATGGAAATGTTTATCTAGGCTAGAGTTGCAAATGGGTAAGAGTTAATCATGGTGATCATATATTTAACTGCAAGAATGAAGAAGAAAGATAGATTAGATAGATAGATAGATAGATAGATAGATAGATAGATAGATAGATAGATAGATAGATAGATAGATAACTAAAAATAGTATCAGGCTATAAAACTCTCAAAACTTGTCCCCAGTAACATACATCCTCCAGTAAAACCACATTTTCTAAACCTCCCCCAAGACTGTCACAAACTAGAAATCAGGTGTTCGCATGGCCAAGCCTGTGGCAGGTGTCTCTCGTTCAAAGCGTACAGTTGCATTTGGAGAGGAGCTTGGAGTGCTTGTCCTGCGGTGACACCTGTCTTTTGGTAGAGTAACTCTGGAAAGTTCACCTGTGTTATGCCAGGCTGATGGGTGGGCCGTAATGAGCCAGAGACTCCCATAACGTCTCCCCATCACCCCCACATAGGCTGCCACACTTAGCTAGGGAAAATGAGACCAAACCTAAATACAGTCTGCATATGCTATAAAAGTAGATCTGCCAGAGGTGTTATTAACAGTATCATCACAATTATTAAATTGGAAAATAAACATAAACACATGTGTTGAATTTCAACATTCATTTATAGGCCAAGATAATACTCTAAACCTGAAGGAGACCATCACTTTCTTCAGGGCACCTACCATCCTAACAGAAAAAAGGACAGAGGTTCTGTGTCCTGGAAAATACTACAGGTTGTATCCTGTCACTTAAAGAAGAAGGAAAGGTCTAATTGTGGGGATGCTGGCCTTTTCTATAAAGTTGGTGCATTTTAACTGAGCCATAAAAGTCTAACTAATAGTCTGACTAACAGCTCAAGGATCAAATGGAAAAGCGTTGAACAGAGCCTTTCTGTAAGAGGGACTAATACACGATGAGGGCAGTGATCCATGCAAAGACTGTCAATGGAGGGAAATGGAGTAAGATGAAGGACAGAGTGTGGGGAGGTTTAGAAAATGTGCTTTTACTGGAGGATGTATGTTACTGGGGACAAGTTTTGAGAGCTTTATAGCCTGATCCTACTTTTAGTTATCTATCTATCTATCTATCTATCTATCTATAATCTATCTATCTAATCTATTTAATCTATCTTCCTTCTTCTTCATTCTTGCAGTTAAATATATGATCACCATGATTAACTCTTACCAGTTTGCAACTCTAGCCTAGATAAACACTTCCATAATTTGCTTTTTGTTATGGTGTTTTATCACAGCAACAGAATCCAGACCCACTGTGCCTGAATGCCTTTTCGTTTTAATCATACACAATTAACTGGTTAAGCAGTCATTTACAGCTCAACACAAACTTAACCTTCAAGGCAAGAAGAAAGTAACATTTCAGAGAAAACACCAACTAAAGATGAATGACTATAGATGAGCCTAGTGATGCATACCTGGAGGTGGAGGAAGGAGGATCAGGAAACCAGTATGTTGTACACACAATAAAATAAATGGATCTAATTAAAACTGTGTAATCCAAAAAAATCATCCTTGTCACCTTCTTTCAAAGATGAATAAAAGAGTTTAGGTCAAGACTGCTGTGATTTTTGTGTATTCCCGAAGTTCACATGCTAGAAACTGGATCCCCAAAGCAGCAGTTTAGACTGTAGGCTGTACAATGAGGCTGTCATGGATCACTCATGCCCTGTTTCTGGAGGGGTTATTATGAAATAACTTTTACCTGCTTCTCTCATCCTCTCATGCCTTCATTAGAGGAGAGCCTAGGGAGAAGGCCCTGGCCAGATGCAGACCGTCACTGAGCCAGAGAGACACACCACAGTCAGCATCAGTCACCCTATTCTCTGGAGATGTGTCACCATGGTATACAGGCTACAGTTCCTTTGATTAATCATTATGTCAAGGACAGCTGGGAATTATCCTTCCATGAGTGTACCACACAGCTACTGTTCTGTACTGGGTGGTGACACCCCTCCCCCAATCATCAAGTCCTCAGAGCAGCCTAGAACATGGATGTCAGTATCCCTCCTCATAGACAAGGAGGCCAGGAATCAAGGCAGATGTCCTGTTCATTCCAGGACACAAAACTAGAAAGTAATGAAGACCACTGCTGCCTTATGAACCAAAGTTTGTTGTTGAAATGAAGGAAAATTCTGAATCTTAATTCTTTTAGCTCTGCCCTTTCTTCATCAGATTTTGTTGGGTTTTCCTAGGTCAGCCTTTATGGTTTAGGCACAATGCACATATTGCTCAGACCTAGTTGTTGTCTTCAAGAGAAATCCAAGTTGGCATCCCATAAGATGCTGTCTGCCTAGTTTGTCTTGTTCTTCTGTGGGAAGGTTTTGCTGGCAAGACCCAAAAAGAGGATGAAGTCATGTCCCTGTTGCCACAATCCCCACATCCAGCCTTCAGCACCTTGGTTCTCACAGGTAGAAATCATGGAGATAAGACTAGAAAGTTCTTCCATCAAGATTGCTGTAAACACCAGCACATCTGGTTATGAGAGTTCCTTACCCCTCACTCTTCTTTTCCTACAGGAGCCCAGGCTCTCTAATCCACCCTGCCATGGAAAGGCATGAGTATGCTGAAAAGGAACCCACTGAGAGCTCATCTCTGGCCAGCTGTGTAGCCACTTTCTCAAAACAGACACATTCCTTCTTCTAGGGACCAGAGCAGCTCAGACAACTGACAAGGCTCAGGAAATACAGAAACTTACAAGACTCACAAGACCCCCCCCCCCTACTCCACCCCAGGAGTATACAAGAAGTAGCAGTTGCTGGGAAGGAGACCAGAGCAGACCTGCAAGTTGTGAGGAAATGCTACAAATGCTGTTTTTCTGACTGGTCACCCAAGCTGAGATGGGCTTTTAGTCATGCATGTCCCAGTAAATAACCCCAATAAACTCTATAGTTCACCAGCTAAATAGGTGAGATTATTTCTGTGGTCTGCTGTCATTTCTTTCTCTGGGGTTAATAGCTTATGAAATATCTAGGAAAAAACAAACAGCACAAGGTAAGAGTGCACTTCATCCTGTTCCCTGTTGTACACAGCTCCAGCCTGACCCCTAGGGTTGCCGTGTGATCCCAGTGGCTTCTCTTCCAACATGGGCCTTGAGGCCCCAATGCTGAAGGTCTCCCAGCCTTATTTCCCCTACATTGTGCCAAAGCTAAAATCATGTTTTCTGCCTCAGAGCTAAAAATAATTGGTGAGGCTTAAAGTGGTTCTGCCCCAGTTTATTTAAGGCGTAATCTCAAATATCCCTTTGTCCTAATTATGAGATGTCTCCGAAGGCAGAACTCAGGGAGACTCTGACAGCAGCGTGACATTTTATTTTTTGATCTTAATTCAACTATCAGATATTTACAAGTCCCTGCTGAGCGCCCTCCACTGGCCAAGTGCCTTTGATTTCACTGTGTGGTTGAAATTCAAGGGGAATGGATGGAAGAAGGACAAATAAGAATCGGAAAGTTACATACCAAAAAATTAAAGATAATTAACATGTTGATAAACTGGCAGTTGTTCAACACTGGTCACCATTGCCCTGACCCTGAAGTAGGCACTTGTGGGGCTCCTTCCTTCTGTGTCTGAGTGGGGCTCCTGGGCACCGTTCTTCACAAGCCTGCTGTAACACTTGACTTTCTTACCACAAAATCAGGATCATGGAAACCTATTTTTAAAGTTATGAATAAATAAACACTTATAAAAAGGCTTAGGAAGACAATTAGTTTCGAGGTGCTTGACTGAGCTATAAATTGAGCCAAATGTGAGCTTTGGGCCTCTGAGTAAGATGCCTACACTAGGCCAGTCTGCGTGATTGTAACAAAATGCCTGACAATGGCTATTGTATGAAGAAAAGGGGTTTATCAACTCATGTTCTGACCCAAGGTGGAGAGGCCACTTCTAGCGGTGACTTTGTTGGCAGAGACCCAGCTATGGTGAATGTCACATGGCAAGAGTCAAGGACTATGTCTTCCTCTTCTTAGAAAACTACTCGAATTTTAATAGGAAGCTTTCCCCATAACCTTACCTAATTGCTCCTAAGGGCCCCACCACTACACCTGACAGTGAAATTAAATTCCCTTAATACTTCATGATGGAAATTAAATTCAATGTAGAACCTTTAGAGGACCCTTCAAAAAACAGTGTGAAACAGAGGAATGCCCACCTGGAGCACCAGCCTGAGGTAGGTTCCCCAGAGGCCCACACTGCTTCTGCCTGCAACCTTGGAGACTCTGGGTCCAATTCTGTAGTAGAGCTTTATTTGCTAGTGTGTGTGTGTGTGTGTGTGTGTGTGTGTGTGTGTGTGTGTGTGTACAGATAAAGGTCAGAGGTCAACCTCAGGAGCTGCCTAGAGGTGCTATCCATCTTATAGTTTTGAACGGAGTTTCTTCACTCCTGGCCAGAGACCCCTGAAATCCTCTTGTCTCTTATCTCCTCAGCACTGGGATTATCAGTGTCTGCTGTGTTCCCAGTGTACACACAAGCCCGATCCACATTGAACCCACAGCTTCTTGCTTTCTTGGCAGGCACTTTACCAAATTAACTATCTCTTCAGTCCCTGAACCATCTCTTTCTGAGAGACTGAAACAGTAAAACATTAAAAAACAAAAACAAAAACAAAAAATTTTCCCTTTCAGGCCCACTCCAAACTAACATGAGAGTCAAACTTTGAGAAGTAGCTGCTCTAGGCCATGGCCAAGCAGCAGATGAATGTGTCACTGGCTCCACTAGGGAGAAAGCCCCATCCTGGGGGCTGAGGTAGGCTTGTGGGCCAGTAAGTTTTATAACAATTCATTTTGTCTGTGTCAAGGATGTTTTATAAGGTCCTCAGAGTGCTCTGTGGGGAGGAGTTCTAAGCAGTGGCATGCCAGCCAGCAAGAATTCATCACTTCTATAAATCACAAAACACAAACAAGAACATTACTTAGATGAGAAGTACTTTACTTACAGTTATTTTCCTTCATCTTATTAGATTTAAGCTTTGTCCGGGAATCAGGAAGTGAACATGAGCCTGTTGTTCTAAGGTCAAGTAGACTGTGATCAACAACAGCAGGTTCCATGTCTGTGTTACGGGGCTGAGTTTCCTAGGTGACAAAGAAAGAGAGGAGGGGAGGGAGGGAGGGAGGGAGGGAGGGAGGGAGAGAGACCTCTGTCCCAACTGTAGCAATGTGCTCTGTAATGGGTGGCAGCACGTTTCCACCTCTCTCTCAGGGAGATTCATTGATGTTAACTCAGCAAACACAGCGCATCTGAGATTTATAAATTCAGATGCTGCACTGAAAGTCCTAAAATAGAACACTTTAAAATATGCATAATGACTTCTAGAAGTTAGTAGAAATTTCTGAAATAACTTTAAAAATAAGGTACTACAATTCCCAAAACAAAGCACCTTCATCTACAAGCTGGAGCCCCAGCTGAGAGTCAGAAGGGTGGTCTAGAAAAAAACACAGGTAAGGGGATTACTTCTTAGAGATGTGAGGCGTGCCTTGGCAGAGCCTGCAGCAAGTCCTGCAACCTCTTGAGTGAATGGCAAGGCAAGCCTGTGAGATGCTTTCAGACACCTCACACAGTCCTGTCATGTGCCTACTGAGTTCGGTACTGGGCTCGGAAATCGTGCAAAAAAGTGCAACTTTTTTGTTAATGGCTTGTAAATGTCTGTTGATAACTTATAAGAACAGTGTTCAACAGGGCATACTGGTCATTTGGGGGGGAAAAAAAGATTCCTTAAAAGAGTTCCAGAAAGTTCTTTAGTGCCATATGCAGTCAGAGGCCTTTCTGGAGTTCCTAAGGAAAGCACAGCTGGAAGGGTGGGAAAGAGCTCCCGGGTTTCAGCAGTAGGTGACTGTGCACAGTTCCTGCACATCTGGGGGAAGCTTCTGCCATGCTGTGCATGTGTGTGTGTGTGTGTGTGTGTGTGTGTGTGTGTGTGTGTGTGTGTGCTTCTGGAGGTCAGAGGTCAGCGAGGGCTCTCTTCCTCCAATTGCTCTGTACTTTTCTTTTTGAGACAGGCTCTCTCATTGAACCTGAGCTTGCTGTCTGTCTGGTGGCCACAGGAATCCTTCTGTCTCCATCTCCCCAGCACTGGTTACAAGTACATTGCCTATGCTGCTGTGCCTGGTTTACTGCTGTGGCTTTTGATGGTTTAACATGAGGTCTGGGAGACTGAACTCAGGTCCTTATGCTTGCCTGGCAAACACTTACAAAGCCATAGAAAGTCTCTCTGTGGGTAACTTACTGGGCTTTGTTGTGACACAGTAGGCTTGTGGCCAGTAGCATTTTTATAAAAGCTAAGATCCTCATGTAAACACTTACACTGAGTGTCCTGGAGGAAATGGGAGCACTGTGTGAGGATTTCTATCCCCAAAAGATGACCCTGGTGGTGGTGATGGCTCCTGTTCCCCCTGTACCTTTGCAGTCAGCAGTGGCCTCTCCCCATCTGACTACCTAGATTGCTAGCCCAGAGCCCCTCTAGGCCTTCCCCAGTGGACATACAGGCGTGTGGCGCACCCCTTCCCTGACTGGTCACTCACTCATGAGGTCATAGGCTATTTCGAGAGGAAAAGTGACCATGCTAGGTCCTCAGTACACAACTCTCCATGTAGAAGGATAGGTAAGGTGGACAAGGAGAAGACTTAGATAGCACAACACAGAAACCCCAAATGCCCTCTAGTCGTGCTGAGGAGAAGTCACCCCTTCCCCTTGTGCATGTTCTTCTTAGGAAAGAAAAGGGAGTTGGAGGGAGAGGGATCGAGAGCAAGTAAATACAAAGCCAACACTTTGCTGATCAAAATGTCTGTCTAAGAACTCTAGGGTCACTTGACTGTGTAATCTTAGCTGTGACAGTTAATCATGAAAGAAGTTAGGTACCCTTCCCACAGACTCTCTTGGTGAAGTGCTCCCACCTGCCTCTACTCAAGGAAGGAAGAGGGAGAAAGAGGGCAGGGAAATAGGAAGGAAGGGGAAAGGGAAGGAAGGAATGGAGGGAGGGCAGGAGGGAGAGAGGGAGAGAAGAAGGGAGAGAGGGAGGGGAGGAAGAAGTGAGGGAGAGAGGGAGGGAGGGGACAGAGGAACAGAGGGACAGAGGGACAGAAGGATATGAAGTAGGAATAGGAATGAGACAGAAGAAGGAAAAGGGGGATGAAAAAGAGGAAGATGAAGTAGGAAGAGAGAAGGTAAGAACAGAAGGAGGAAGGAGGAAGGGGGATGGAGGAAGGAGGAAGAAGGAAGGAAGATAGATGAAGGAGGAAGGAGGAAGGAGGAAGGAGGATGGAGGAAGGAGGAAGGAG
>NC_034591.1:23244522-23283706 GCF_900095145.1 Mus pahari
AAGGAGGAAGGAGGAAGGAAGATAGATGAAGGAGGAAGGAGGAAGGAGGAAGGAGGAAGGAGGATGGAGGAAGGAGGAAGGAGGAAGGAGGATGGAGCCGCCTGCTCACTAGAAGGAAAGTAGGTGGTATTTTTGACAACTGGTGCCTATTTCCTTCCTACCTAATTGTTTCACTTTTGAATCCCTGTGAGATTCCAGAACCCATTCATTGCATGCAGAGATTAGTGATGCCACTTACAAGCATGTCCAGCTCTTCCTTCCAACAGCTGGTCTAGCTTCTGGCTCTACCAATGAGTCCAGAGAACGGACTGGCAGTGCAGAGCTCACCTCAAAGACACTGTATGCACTGTGGTCACATAGGCCAGATATCAGTGCCACTCCATGGACACACCTCAGTATCATGCCTAGATCCAGTTCACCTGCCACAGGCTCTGACAGACCATTCCCAGGCTCATCTTAGTGTGTACCCCTCACTGTCCCCAACATCACTGCCATCCTAACAGCTCCCATTAGGATGGAACAGCAGGAAGAGCTGTGGCACCCCAGCCATTTTCAATGACATCAAAGCATCTGAGACCATCACCATGCCTCCTTACAATAACTCTCCAAAATCCCCCAAATCAATACCCAGTCCCTTCCCAACCTCTCTGACTGCATCCATAGCTGCCCACCACTATGACCTAGCCATCCTGCCTTCCTCCCATCCAGTGTGCTCACACCCAGACTTACACACTACCCACAGTGCTCTTCACATCACTTCATCCTTCTCCTAGAAAAGTTACACAGTGAGGCCTCTGTGAGGTCTAGAGGTGTCCTGCTTACCCTCCACAGGGCATTGCTGCAAAACCTGAGGTGTAATGTAGGATGGTTTGTCTCTTTTTTCTCTCACAGACAAGGTCAAGCTCCTGACTCTTGTGTCCTCTAGTCCTAGTGTGGCTCCACCATCTGCTAAGTAAGTGGATCAGTAAGATAAGATTAGAGCCATATAAACTTCTACACACACACAAGACCCAGGAGGTGAGTTCCTTCAGAAGTCTGAGCACTTCCCAACCCATGCTGGGAAGACAGAATCAGGGCTTCCCACAGACAACACTGGCCAGAGCACACTCCAAGCAGCAGGACCACTGCAGAGCACAGCCAGGCAGCTACAGATGCACAGGAGTGAGCTGTTATACATACCCCTGATGGTTTTAACAGAAGCTATGACCTCACAGAGAAGCAGCTGGAGATCCAAATACCAATTCCCTCCTCAGCCTTGTGGTCACTTGCCTGAGCTCAAATCTTACCATAAGCAAGGGCCAAAGGTGGAAACTAAAAGAGCCCAACCAACACACCAGCATGGGGACTGGATGGCCATGGAAGAGACCCACTTCGAAAAGAGAGGGGATCTCTGCAGAGGATTAGATACTAGATTCAGATAAGCAGCTAGAGCTCATGTGTCCCACAAAGGGATCCTGGATGCTGGGTCTCATAGCAACTCCTAGGGCCTTTCATCCCGTTGATTGACAAGCCATACCTGGATGACACAGAGTTCAGTTCCAGTGAGTATGACTGACTATTTCTCCTTACTTATTACCACTTAGGCTATTAAAAAATGGAGCTAGAAGCATCAAGAGCATACCATGCCTGCCCCTTAGGAAACATTTGGCTTCCAGATCACCACGTGGCATTCACCATAGTACAGCAAGGAGCTATTTAGCAGAACCAACACAACACCAGCCTCCACCTGCTTCCCTGCTCCACCTCTTTTAGTGCATTAAGACACTTTAGAGTTTGCTTGCAAGTTCCAACCTTAAAATCCTGATCATTTATTTATGCCCTTTTTGTCTAAGAAGTTAAATCCCCAAAGCATCTCAATTTAGATCAAAAGCAATTTACCAAACTTCACCTGGCACACCTGTACCTTATGACTTGTTAATTACCTGCTTAGCATTTCTAGAGCCGTGAGACAGAGATGCAGTTCCATTGGCTGCAGGGAGAAACCTCTGATACTAGCCTCCTGTGCCAGAATGTTCCAGAACGCCTGAGGTGTTCACAGGCAAAACTGCTCCACCGCTACTAAGCCACATGCATTTCTCCAAATTGCTCTTCTTTTCCTAACACTGGGCAAACAAGCACATAAGTGTAATGAAGTTGTTGACATGTTCCCTGGCTACCTGGTGAAATTATATAATGGTGCTAATATATCTTATCAACAGTGTTCCACCATGCATGGGATTAGCAAGCCTGACACCCACTTACTCCCCAGCAACTGGGGTTGACAATTTGGCATTAGGATATTAGGAATGACAATAATTACTTGCTTTTACAATTGCTTCAAATAAAAGAGATCATTAACATACACACTTGAAAAGATGACCTCATTTCTGAGGTGTTCTGCATGTCTGTTTTTTCTTGTGCTACTGAGTTAGCAAAGGGTAGTTTTGATCACCCAGCAAGAGAGAAAACATGGAGTGAGTGACAACATTGTGGTGCACTGGAAGCTTCTCCCCTTTTCATTTTCTGGTTTTCTTAAGAATCGGCACAACCTTACCTAAGCTCTACCACTGACAGCAGGTTACAGTTAAGGCTGCCTTAGATTGCTGGACTGCTGGGGCCACGTGATGCCAAGGTTTGGATGATAATTTGCTAACTACATTTGAAATTCAACTTAAGGGAAGTGAAATATACTGTGTACTTTGAAAACAGAAATTTAAGATTATAGAAGGTGTTGGCTCATGGACATGAATAAGCAAACTGTGTGTAGCTCCATTCAGGTCCCAGGCATAACTTTGAGCCTCTAGGCAGGAGCATAACCCTCTTCACCATTAAGTAACAGTTCTGGCTTTTTGTTTGTTTGCTTGCTTTGTTTTGTTTTCCTGCTGGAAATGGGGTCTCATGTAGCCCATGCTGGCCCATGTGACACTGGGCACCAGGGTTTCATGAATGCTAAGTGAGCACTCTGCCTACAGAGCTGCATCCCTTGCTCTCCGCTTTATTTTTATCTCTTCGGGAAACTTGCCAAACTTTGACTTCAGGTCATTTGCCATTATGGCTCAACCCATTCTTTCTGTTACAGGTCCCTTTCAGGTTCTAATCTCTCAGTGGCTACTGATGGCATCCCTGGCCTACCATTTTGCACTCACACACATACAGCAGCTGGCTACAGTGGGTTTTTCTGGTGAGAGCTTCTCTCTTTGTTTGCCTCTCCCTTGCCCTTGCCCTACACCCCAGCCTCTAAACTTCTCACTATCATTTCCATTTTTGCTTAGTGTCCTAAGACGCAATCCAAAATGTTTAATTATCCCACCCACCCCAGCCAGATCACCCCATGATCTTACTATTTGGGGCTAGAATTAAAAAGCAATCCCAGTATTCATATTAAATGATTCATCTTTAATGAAATAGTGAAATAATCTCACAAACACAAATGAGTCATAGGTTAAGGACAACTGACTTGTAGGTGTCTGTCTTCCAGTCCCAACAGAGTAGGGAGCAGCTCTTAATTCACAAATGCACCTTGTGATGATGCAACATAGTGATGTGGTACCCAAAGTCCCAGAAAGTATGCACAGAAATACCCATTTTCTAAACTCCATCTCACCCAGATTAATACAAATAGATGAATTCCAGAGCAACACAAAACAGAAGCATGCAACAAATAGGTTTGAAAGAGTGGCAGAGAGTGAGTGAGCCCACGCCTCAGACTCCTTGAATTCTGACTCCTTGTTCACACAAAAGGCACAGGCATCGGAAAGAAAAGTCCTATCCATGTAACAGCACCTCAACGCTCCCCAACAAGTCACAGGCATCAAAAGAAAGAACCAGCCTAGGTTTCTGAGATGCCAAGACTCGGTCTTAACTAAAGCTAGGATACAACTCGTTCAGCACACACACACACACACACACACACACACACACACACACCTACCAAGTGTGAGGTACTCTCTGAATGACGATGTTATATTTTTTTCATTGCTGTGACAAGGTTTCTGTCACATATAAGAAGCCACTTCAGAAAAGAGGGTTATTTTTGGCTCCTAGTCCAGAGGGAACAGTCCATCACAACACAGAAGGCATGGTAGCATGTGTAGGAAGCAACTACTCACACAGCAGGGGCTGTCAGGAAGCAGAGGGCTTGCACTGGAAGTGCACTGGCATAGAGTTCTCAAGTCTTGTTGCCATTGACCTACCCTTTTCAGGTAGGTCTTGTTCCCAAAGGTTCTACAATCTCCCCCAACTATGTGCTGGGGACCAACATGAGCCTGTTCAAATTATTCCAGTATGAGCCATCATATGCACAATGAAGATTTCTCATCAAGGTCTCAGGGGCTTACCCACTTGGACACCAGGCTATAGTACAATTGTCTGCTGCTGATAAGAAACCAACCAAATCAGGCAATGCTCCCAAAGACATGTGACACATCTCTCCCCAATAGGATGACAGAGATACCTTAAGCATGGAGCTGAATGTCTGAGTAAGTCATTCAAGAGAGTCAGCATCCCAGACTCCTGCCCATCAGAGAGCCACTCTGTATTCATTACCTATGGCTACTAGAGCAAATGGCACCAAATTCAGAGACCAGAGCAATAAAATTGCATGCTTTCCTAATCTTCGGGATGGAGAGCAGAGGGTAAGGTGACCCAAGGGAGAGACAACTCCATACTTGCCTCCCCTTCCTGGTAACTTCCAACAAGTCTTGGTATTCCCTGGCTACAGATGCCCCTGCCCCCAGCCCCATCATCCCACAGAAGTTTTTTAATCTGTTGATATTACAGGATTACTGTTCATCCAGGCTCCTGCCTTGAGAGCCTATGTGATCTCATCTACAGAGAACCTTTTCCTAGTACTGTCCCAGCTCAAGGAAGGTACTCTGAGGTAGGAACTCCACTCATCCCCACACATGCTATGAGAAGGAAACTAAAGCAGGGGATTCCTCTGTTTCCACCTCCTTCATGTCTGTCAGTGAGCCTCACACCACCATGAGCTCTTTGGACAGCATCGACAACAGTGCTCCTCTGACCTGTTCAAGTCAAAAGAAGAAGCAATGAGTTTAATTGTTATAAAACAAGCACATTTGGGATCCTAAAGTGTAAGTGGACATCAAATTCCTTTTACAGCCAGTAAACCCTTCTTGGAATTGTCCCTGGTTAGACCATTCCATTTTCCTTGATACTGGAATGCTATAAGTTTGTATGGGACATACGAGAGAATTAAACCAGAGAATCATTATCTTTCAGTCTTCATTCTGCAGACCGAGTGGCCAGCACTGAGACTGGAGAGGGGAAGAAGGGGCCTGGTCTCCAAGACCTCACAGCTCAGCTGGTGACCAGAGAAATGCTCAAGTCCCATCAATCCCAGAGACCAGGCAGTGACTAACTTTCAAGTTCAAAGGTATGAGTACGAGGTAGCACCCCAGCGTAAGGTCCCAGGTATCAGACACAGCAGTCTGTGGTTAGCAAGCATGGAAGAACACTCAAAGCAAAGGCTATAAAGACATACGGTCCTGGGGACTTGCAGACACACACTGCAGCAGAAAATAGACACTGAGGCTGAGAATGGCAATGGAGGCCGCTTTGGAACCTCCTCAGAGGCCACCCCAATTTCTTGTCTGTATCAGAAAGCTATCAATGTCAGCTCTCTACTTCCTGTAGTTGGGATATCCAGGCACAGCCTGTGCACTGAGAACTGCAAAGATGGCTCCTGCCATCCAACCCTGGCACAGGGCCAGGCTGGTCTGGGATTTACACTCCTACCCAACCCCCAGCCCCTCACATGAAATGCAGACTTTGGCAATCAGATATTTTTGGACTGGAAAGTAACACCAGCCCTACATTAGAACTAATCAGAGCGGAGCTTGACAGACTGTCATGTCACTTGCTTGGAAACTCCTGCTCGCATTTACAACATATAAATAAGTCATAGACACTGTAGTGAGCAGAAAGCCATGATTAGAGGACAAATGAGAACATTTTGGCCAACTGGGAACAGGTTGGCCAACTGGGAGTGCCTATTAGGGTATTGTAGGAATTAGTTTAGGAAGAGAGCGTAAGAACAGATTTGTGAGCTAGAAAGAAGCTCACAGTACACATTCATGCAGTTGGAAAAACATGGCCGCTCTGTGAAGGGAGGTTCAGTGAAAGCAAATGGGACCAAGAACAGAAGCAAGTGCTCTGGACCTAGTCCATTGGCATCCCTCTTTCCAGGCCTCGGATTACAGCATCTACAGAATGGGGCACTTAGAGGCAGCATCCCTGGTATACAGTGCTGCTGTCATGGTCTTACATGCTGACTCTTAGGAAAGCATCCTGTATCCTGTATCATGTCAAATACAATTACTGTCGGGATTGAGAACAAGAGACACTGAGCCCTTGGAGGACTTCTGCACAAGTTTCTTTCCTATACCAAAACCTCTCCTCCACACTAGTATTTAGTCTCTAGTAAGTTGAAAGAAGAGCAGCCATCGATCCCAAAAGAAAAAAAATGAAATTTACAGAGCACAAAAATCTAACTTCTGTCTGCAAGTGGAAATGGGTAGGAAATGGATGTGGGGACCTTGGACTGAAGAACACACATGATGCAGGATGTGCAGCACCTAGACTTCTGCCCCAGAGACTCCAGCTTTGAGGGCCAAGCACTCGATACAAAGAAGGTAGGTTTGGAAGAGATTCAGAGATGAGCAGGAGCAACAATATTAAGGTGCTGGTTTCCAGGATTGATTTAGGAAGGAAGATTAAGTATGTACAGGCTTCCTAATCGCCGACTAAGTGAAGATACGCTGAACATCAGCGGATGTTTAAAGGTATGAGTGGTGAGGATAGAAAGGATTACATAAGCAAAGGTCTCAGTTTATGAACATCAGCAAACTCTCTTAAAAGCTATGGGGGTGAATACTTGGCTCCTCCTGTGGCTGAGCTGGAGAGAAAAAATCTTGAGCTCCCATAGGGAGGAGAGACTCTTCCTAGACAGAGATGGCAGAAAAGCTGAAGCTGTTCTTTGCTTCAATGAACAAATATGAAACAATGGATTGTGTTCAGAGCAGTAGAGATTTGGGCAGACAGTGGGCTGGTCTATATGGGATCAGCAGAGATGCCACATGCCCTCACCAGACCCACCTCTTCCTAGTACAGCAGTGTAGGGGGAAGCCAAGCAGAGCCTTGGGGTCAGCCCTGTCCCCCAGTGTTGAATGGGGCCTCAGTGGTTTGCTTCCCAGCTTGCCTTCCTTCCTCAGTGTGCTGCTCTCTTGTATTTTACTTCTCTCAGAGTCTGATGCTGGCTCATCAGTTCTTACCACCACTAATGACAAGATGGACTGTTTTATGAAGTTATGTGTTTACTACTTCCTTTGGAAAATTTTCTTGGTACTTCAGTTTTGCAGTATGGTAGTACTGATAGTAGTGTAGATAGTATTGATGGTGGTGAAATGGAATTGGTATGATGGTGGTCATGATGACAATGCTGGTAGGGAAGAGGAGACGGTGGAGGTAGAAGTGGTGATGATAACAGAAACAGAAAGATATGTTGTGGGAGTGTGGTGGTGGTGGTGATGGTGAGATTGTGACAGTGGAGGTAGAGGTCATGGTGTAGGTAGAAATGATGACAGTGCTAATGATGGCAGAGGTAGCTATGGTGAAGGTGATGAGATGCTGATGTTGGAGGTGGTGGCCATGGTGATGGAGGTAGAGGTAGTTATAGTGGAGAAGACAGTGGTTATGGTGAGATGGCAGTAGTGACAATGAATATGGGTGAGGTGGTGATGGTTGTGGACTGTGGCAGATGTGGGCAGCAGGAGCAGTATCAAGAGATAATGGGACATCTGGGTTCTTTCCAGCTTCTGGCTATTATAAATAAGGCTGCTATGAACACAGTGGAGCATGTGTCCTTATTACCAGTTGGAAGATCTTCTGGGTATATGTCCAGGAAAGGTATTGCTGGATCTTCAGGTAGTACTCTGTCCAATTTTCTGAGGAACCACCAGACTGATTTCCAGAGTGGCTGTACCAGTTTGCAATCCCACCAGCAATGGAGGAATGTTCCTCTTTCTCCACATCCTCAACAGCATCTGCTGTCACCTGAATTTTTGATCTTAGCTTCTCAGCCCTTCAGTATTCCTCAGTTGAGAATTCATTGTTTAGCTCTGTACACCATTTTATAATGTATTATTTGAATTTCTGGAGTCCAGCTTCTTGAGCTTTTTGTATATATTGGATATTAGTCCCCTATCAGATTTAGGATTGGTAGAAATTCTTTCCCAATCTGTTGGTGGCCTTTTTGTCTTATTGGCAGTGTCTTTTGCCTTACAGAAGCAGTGCAATTTTATGAGGTCCCATTTGTCAATTCTTGATCTTACAGCACAAGCCATTGCTGTTCTGTTCAGGAATTTCCCCCCTGTGCCCATATCTTCCAGGCTTTTCCCCACTTTATCCTCTATAAATTTCAGTGTCTCTGGTTTTATGTGGAGGTGTTTGATCCACTTAGACTTGAGCTTTATACAAAGGAGATAAGAATGGATCAATTCGCATTCTTCTACATGCTAACTGCCAGTTGTGCCAGCATCATTTGTTGAAAATACTGTCTTTTTTCCACTGGACGGTTTTAGCTCCCTTNTCAAAGATCAAGTAACCATAGGTGTGTGGATTCATTTCTGGGTCTTCAATTCTATTCCATTGATGTCACTGTACCAGTACCATGCAGTTTTTATCACAATTGCTCTGTAGTACAGTTTGAGGTCAGGCATGGTGATTCCCCTAGAGGTTCTTTTATCATCGAGAAGGGTTTTTGCTATCCTAGGTTTTTTGTTATTACAGATGAATTTGCAAATTGTCCTTTCTAACTCATAATACAGTACTACTCAGCTATTAAAAACAATGAATTTATGAAACTCTTGGGCAAATGGATGTATCTGGAGGATATCATCCTGAGTGAGGCAACCCAATCACAAAAGAACTCACTTGATGTGCACTCACTGATAAGTGGATATTAGCCCAGAAACCTAGAATACTCAAAATACAATCTCCAAAACACAAGAAAAATCAAGAAGAGAGAAGACCAACGTGTGGGGAACAAAATACCCACGGAAGGAGTTACAGAGAAAAAGTTTGGAGCTAAGACAAAAGGATGGACCATCCAGAGACTACCCCACCCAGGGATCCATCCCATAATCAGCCACCAAATGCAGACAATATTGCATATGCCAGCAAGATTTTCCTGAAAGGACCCTGATATAGCTGTCTCTGGTGAGGCTGTGCCAGTGCCTGGCGAATACAGAAATGAATGCTCACAGTCATCTATTGGATGGAACACAGGGCCACCAATGGAGGAACTAGAGAAAGTACCCAAGGAGCTGAAGGGGTCCACAACCCTCTAGGTAGAACAACAATATGAACTAGCCAGTACCCCCAGAGCTCGTGTCTATAGCTGCATATGTAGCAGAAGATGGCCTAATCGGCCATCATTGGGAAGAGAGACCCCTTGGTCTTGCAATCTTTATATGACCCAGCACAGGGAAATGCCAGGGTCAAGAAGTGGGAGTAGGTGGGTAGGGGAGCAGAGTGAAGGGAGGGTATAGGGGACTTTAGGGATAGCATTTGAAATGTAAATGAAGAAAATATCTAATAAAAAATTGAAAAAAAAAAGAGATAATGGGACCGGCAATGGTAATGGTGATGATAATGGAGGTACTGATAGCAGATGGAAAGAGGGTCACAGTGGTGGGACTGGTGGTGGATATGGTGTGGAATATGTGTGATGTGGTAGAGGGAACAGCAAAGGCAGTGATGGTGGAGGTGATGGGGAAGACAATGCCACTGCTGGTGGAGGTTGTGATGGTAAGTAGTTATGGCAGAGGTACAGGTCATTTTGAAGATGGGGATGATGGTGGTGGTAGTGGAAGAGGCAGTAGTAGAGGAGACAACAGGGTTAGCTCCTTTTATCCATAAACTAAAGGGTAGTTAGTGAGAGACCGACAGATGAGTAGTGTCATCACTCTGAGCAAACAAGCTCTTTCTCCTCTAGTCCTCTAGATTCTTCATCCATATATATATATATATATATATATATATATAATTCTCTCATGGCTACATATCTACTAAGCACATGACTCATTTTTAAATTATGAAAATGTTAAATAGGAGCCTCTAATCCATTATTTCTAAGAAATATTTAGCCAAAACCTCCAAACCAGAATCTTCATGTAAAGCAATGTACCACACCAGGAGGAAATGTGTTCTGCATAGCTCCTAACAGACAGCCTTCTTCAGCAAACAGCTGCGTGGGGCTATGATGGTAGCAATGCACTTAGATTGTGGTGTAGCTTTGTTTTAAATGTTGTATTAAGATTTAGAATCCTAAACATAAAATTGGTTTTTAAAATTGGGTGGAAAATATATTAGTAAGAGTTGTGTGCCTATATTCTGCTAGGAGGAAAAAGTTAAGGAAGGCAGTCAGTAGGCAATGCCTGGAGAGAGGGCATTAATTTCTACAGATGATAATAAACTAGCTCTTATTTCATCTCTTACTGTTGTGGTGCCGTTGTCTTTCAGGGCTAGATGACACTCAGTGTCACCATCTACTTCTACCACACATTCTACCTGTAGGATCCACTAGCCATATATGACTTAGCCATTTATTCCCCCTTTGATTGGTCCTCTGATCACATTTAACAGAACAAATATAAAACCATTAGCCCATACAAGACATTCTCTGGGGTTCACCCTGAAGTGGGGTTACTATGTCATGAAATATGTGAACACAAAGGACATGATGTCTGTGAAAATTTACCTTTACTGTATTAGTACAGATTGCTAACAGAATACCTGGCCCACCCTGTCTGGTAAGTGGTGTGACAGATGCCTTTGTGCTCCATGCCTGCTCACCCAACTGCAGTATTTTGATAGACAGACAGTTAGACACCCATCCGTTCATTGTAGCACAATGTAACAGTCTTTGCAATATGGACTACTTCTGTCATACAACTCGTATTCCCTTCCTGTCTCAGAAGCAGCTGCTTTCACTTGTAATTTGCTACACTAAACTTAGTTCACCATTGGAAGAAGCAAGCCCATGATCAAGGTTGTGTCTCCCTCCATATCATATCTTGCTCAGAATGCACCTGTTGAACACCCATAATACTGCCTGTCTGGATGCCGTGTGAGGGTATAACCCTCTGGGCTTCATGGTTCAAAGGGAAGGAAAAAACTTTACATGCAATGATCAACTCTTAACTTTTTAACCCTGTGGATAGGACTTTCCAATGGATCAAATCCTTGTGCCCTCCAAATCACTATATGGAAATCCCACCATAAGAGAACAGTATTAAGATGTATAACTTTTTGGATAATATCAGATTATAAGGATAGAGACTCATGAATGGGATTACTGACCTTATGGAAGGGGTCAAGGGAGCTCATTAGCTCTGTTTCCTCCATGTGGGGACACAGAGAGCAGGTGGCAAGCATCCTCACCAAAGCCTGACCACACAGCACCCTGACCTTACAGCCCAGGCTCAGCATTGTGAGAGAAGAAAGAAGTGAAGATAGGCAGAAGGGGGGAGAGAAGGGGAAGGAGGAGGGAAAGAGGAAGAAAGGAAATATGGGGAGGAAGGAAAGGAAAGATGAGGCAAGGAGGGAAGAAGAAGGGAGGGAGGGAGGGAGGGAGGGAGGGGGAGGAAAGGAAGAAAGGAGGAAGGGGGACGGAGGGAGGGAGGGAGGGAGGATTTTTCCCTTCTGCTTTCAGATGCACTGAGTCTTCTCTTAGCCTTGGTCTGTGATTTGCACTGCTTGATCCCTGGTTCCCAAGCTGTCAGGTTCAGACTGGAATTGTATTGTATCACTGGTTTTTCTACAACTTCAGCTTGCCCATAACAGATGGTAGGACTTGTTGAGCTCGAAAGCCCTTTGAGACAATTTCCCATAATCTCTGTAGAACTCTGACCAATTCAGGGATGTTCTCCTCAGATGTGAGATGGTACGTGGAAGTGATAGGACTGTGCAGGAAAAGAAGCAAGCCAGCAACATGGCAATGCTAAGGCTTCAAAGTTGTCCCAAACAGCCAGTAGGCTGGCCTTGTGGCCTCCTATGAACTAGAAGGAGGCATGTCCTGGAGCAGACTATTCCTTCTCTCTGGGGGTAGAGTCCAGTAAAGGAAGAGACTGAAAACCCCAGCAACTGAGACATAGGCATCATCCATGAAAAGGCATCTAGGGTAAAAAGGTTTGGAAACCCTGCTCATTAAGTCTAGGCCACCATCAATAAGGCCTTTTAACCATTTGTAGTTTTCTCCTAAGAAATCCCTAACATATCATTTGCCTGCTTTTCTATTTGAGTTCTTATGTTTCCTAGTTAATTTGCATATGTGTTTTTAACATATGCCAGCTTAGGAGTTACAGATAACTCCCTAACTACACTACTGCCTTTTATGCCAACTTGAAGGATTTCTGATGTTCCTTCCCTGAAGAGACATCCTGGGCTGGAAGGAAACCCCCTCAAATATTCTCTACCTTACAGCTGTGGTATTCCCCAAAAGTCTTCAACCCCAACATTTTCACTGGTACCTTTATAAGATAATTTTTGAACAAATTTTAAATCTATTTATTTTATGTGTACAGGCTTTGCCTGTGTGCATGCATGTATGTGCCCATGTGCGTGCACTGTCCCCAGAGGTAAATAAAAGTGTCAGCATCCCTGAAACTGGAGTTATGGATGATTGCAAGCAGTCATGTAGAAGGTAGGAATCAAACCTAGAGCCTCTAAAAGAATACCAAATGCTCTCAACTGCTAAGCCATCCCTTCAGCTCCAAGATAGCTTGACTCTATAACTGGAATGGAAAGTATAGCCAATATTATCTTCTACCTAAGCAGCATGCCCTTCTCCCAGATGTGTCACTGGTCAGATACCAAGTGACACACTGTGAGCCTGTTTCTGAGCTCTCTTCCTGTCCCACTAGTCATCTCTCCTCAGTCTCTCACCAGTGTTTCATGTTCATTACTCCTTCTGATGCCTTCTATATGTACTTCATAAATATCTCCCACTTAATATGTCTTTTTTTTTCAAAAACAATTGTCCAGGAATATAGGAGCCTTTATACATCTATGTAAATAAGCTTCTTGGGTTGCAAGAAGACAAAAATTCGTATTAGACGTTACACTCAGATTACATTAATCCCAGTATTCGGGGGGCAGAGGCAGACAGACCTCTGAGTTCAATGCTAGATTAATCTATATCCCAAGTTATAGCCAGGTGGTGCTGACAGTAATAATATAGCTAAAATAAAATAAAACAATACATTGAAGTCATTGATTAATTTGGAACATACCAACATCTTATAATGTTTAATTGTCCTATACATTTAAGTGTGTGTTTTCATTCATTAAAATCTACTTTATATTCCATAGGAGAGATTTAATTTTTCCTTCCTTCTTCTCTTCCTTATTTCCATTCCTTTTATAAAATTCATGTGTGTGTGTGTGTGTGTGTGTGTGTGTGTGTGTGTGTGTGTGTGTGTGTTTTAAGTATGCCATGTATGTCTGATGGATGCACAGAGGCCAGGAGAGGGCATCAGATCCAAAGCTGTAGTAACAGGCAAGTCATGAGCTGCCATGTGGGTGCTGGGAACCAAGTAGGTCCTCAGGAAAATGAGTAAGTGCTATTCATTGCTAAGCCTCTACATTTTCTCATCAAGGCCTTCTGCATCCTTTGTCAGTTAACACACATGTGTTATTATTCTTATTATTATGTTATATAACCTAGTTGTCTTCTATTAATGAGGGGACAATTACTGAGAAATACAGGTTAACATTTTTTCTATGTATGAGTTTTCTATGTGCATATATGGTCCATTCCAGAAGAGAACATCTGATCCCATTTAGATGGTTGTTAGCTACCATGTGGTTGCTGGAAATTGAAAGACCTCTGGAAGAGCAGTCAGTGCTCTCAACCACTAAGTCATCTCTCCAACCCCACAGGTTTAATCCAGTATTCTGCTAGACTCTTATTTTAATAAATTCATTGGTTCTGCTAGGCTTCCTCTGTGTATAATCACAGTCTGTGAATGACAGCTTTATATATTTCCTTCATACCAGTGTGTCATACATCCTTTAATCTATTTTTCTTGTCTTGCTCCTTTGATAGGATGTGTGTTGGCTACATGAGATGTCAATCACTCTTGTCTCTATCATAATCATAAACAGCCTATCTTTTCTCCATAATCTGTTGCTCACTTTTCCTTTTTGTCTGCACAGACCATGAGAAGCTAAGGAAATATCTTTCTATCCCTGATTTTGGGGTGTTTTCCCATAAGTGAGTAGACACTCTCTGTGACCCCTGGGCTTTTCTCTAGTCTATGAATGTGTGCACTATATAGGGAGGTTTCTAAAGATAAATCCCTCCTGAGCCATGATGTTTTTTCCTTTATTATTGAATGTGTATGCATGCTTCTATGTATAGAGGCCAGAGGTTTATGCCAGGTGTCTTCCTTAGTTGCTCTCCACCTTAGCATATTAAAGTAGGTCTCCCATTTGGACCCACAGTTCACCAGTTTGACTAGTCTGGCTAGCAGCTTTCCCCAGGGATTTCCTGTCCTTATAGCTTGAGCTCTGGGGTTGCAGGAAGGCTGCCATGCCCACATGACACTTGTGTGGGTCCTGGGAGCACTAAGTCTGGGCCTTACACTCACAGCATCATCTCCTATTACTCGCTGAGTCATCACCCCAATTCACTTCTGACAATGTTGGGTTGCTGAGTTCTCTCAAATGGCTTTTGTATACAGTAGTGCATCTTTCATTTCTGTTATGCTCATAAAAAAGATGCTTGAACTTGGCCCTTCTGCTTGGTATTTTCTGACTTGGTTTCACAGGAATGGGTCCTGCTGGACATTCAGGTCTCATCTCCATGTCCCATCCTCTGAAGGCCCACTTTGGCCACCCAATGCTGTGTCCTGTCCCTATTCTTATATTGGTACTCTGAGACATGGGTATAGGGAACACAGCATCCAATCTTGTGTAAGCTGATCATTTATCTTCTTTTCTTCCTGTTGTACTCACTTGAGAGATCACACCTTTGGAACAAAGGAGACAGTGATGACACCTTGTGCAGACACTGTAAGTGGTACAAAGCACAAGTTATACCACACTGAGGACACTTCCAATCACCTAAAATCAATCACAGGGACTCAGAGTAGACTTGGGCTTAGGCTTCTTAAAGCAGCTGATTCTGGCATGAATCACTGATGCATCTTGGAATATACTCCCAAATCCAAGCACCTAGTTAACACCTCTAAATTTGACTGCATGCGCAAACACATCAGAACTTCAGCAGAGATACAGAATCAAACCCCTAATGTTCCTGAGTTTGCGTGACATAGCAGGCTTCTTTTTTATCTTCCACAACAGGAAAAAGCACAACAAAAGAACCACCATGGTCATTTAAAGGAGGAGGAGCAGAGACCTGAAGTTGCCAAGAAGCACAGAACAGCCAAGCAGCCTCCTGTAGGCAGGAGACTCTGATGAGGAGAGAGGGGTAGACCGCTCTTTTCGGGTCAGGGCCGACACTGGGAAGACTAGGCAGACTGATTCAATCTTGTCCCACTCCCTGAGAGGAAAGAAGTCCTCCCTCAGGGTCTACATCTATGCTGTGTCGTGGTTTGAATAAGTCTCGGGGTGCTTTGAACATCATCTATCTCTATGACCATGGCACCTGATCATTTCAGTTTGCGGATATGAACCTATTCTAGTGCGTGAGTCCACACAATATCTGAGCACCTCAGCCCCATGTCAGAGTTGGGAAAGAAATGCCAAAGTTAAGTGACCACAGGGGGTTCTCCTGTGGGCTGGGAGGGTTCTGAATGGGGCAGTATAAACCCAGAAGCAGATAGCTCTTATCTTCTGTGCATAACTCTCAGAGGAGCTGAATGAAAGCCAGCATGTGTTTGGCCATTTCTAGCACAGACCTTTGTTTAGAGACTCCCTGCTAGGACGTCTTCAAACAACTGAATACCCTCCCTAGGAGGGATAGAGTGCTCTGATTCCCTGCCCAAATGGACTGGTTTCCAGGATTCTGAGGACCTAAGAATCTGTGCAGTTAAGATAGTCACTAGCATTCATTTCTGACTTACTCAGTAACAATGAATCACCTCACGCCATTTGGAATGTGTCTCTCTTTCCCATATTTTGTGTTTCCCACAGACACAAGGCTGTGTTAAAATGCTTGTAGCCTTTAAACCACACGAGTGCAAGTGATTTCTTCTTCCCTCACCCAGCACACTGTGTCTGTCCTTATGGCTTGGGCTATGTTATTTGTGTACCGAACAACAGATGGTACCGTCTTTTAAAGGCGAGAATGAACTCTAACTCAGGCCACTGTGGATGTTTTTTAAGTTCTACAACTTCTTGTGATTCTAGGAAGTATATCATTAATTCACTCAGAGTGAAAATTCCACATTGTCCTTGGTTGAACTTGTCACATGTGTGCAGAACGTGTCCTCTTCTGTCCTTATACACAAGACAAGAAGCTAAGTGACACTGATCCCTGCTGGGTGATGTCCCCACTGCACCTGTTTTTTCTGTCTGATCCTGACTGCAGCATCTACTGTAATTTAGATGTAATGTACTTTCGAGCATCCCATACTATCTTAAGATTAAAGCTCTAATGACCATTTTTCTGTAAGTTTCTGTCTCCTGTATTCTGATCCTAAAGATGGGATCACTTAAACTTCTATATGTATTACTAAATCAACACTTAATAAAGAGCTTTGGAGACCTGGGCTTCCCCAAACATTGTGGTTCCTCCTATATCTAAACCAACAAAAACAATCATTTCACACAACACCCAAGAAGAACTCTGGGTTGTCTCCTTGATTTTGTTGTTGGTGGTGGTAGTTTTGGATTTTTTGTTTTATTTTGCTTTTTTGTTTTTTTGTTTTTGTTTTTGTTAGTTCATTTTGTTTTGTTTAGCTTACCTAAAAACTTGGGGACTGGGAAGATAGCTCAATGAGTAAATAGGTTGCCCTGCAAGCACACAGACCTAAGTTTGACTCTCAACATGCACATAAAAAGCTGGATGTGGTGATATGCCACCTGTAATCGCAATGCTAGGGGTTTAGGTATAGGGGGTTCTGGAGCTTACTACTCACCCAGCCTGCCTACTTGCTGAGCCCCAGGTTCAAAGTTAGACACTGTCTCAGAAAATAAGGTAGACTGCTCCTGAGGAATGCCACACAAAGTTAACTTCTGTTTAACACACACACACACACATACACACACACACACACACACACACACACACACAAGAGAACTGTACTTCCAAGATAGCCTTTCATTTCATGCTTCTGAGCTCCTCTTTTGTTGGTGTCCCAGCACCTCTGTGGTGGCAGGAACTGGATGGAAGTGCTCACTCACTGTGACGACTCTCCGTGAGCAGGTGAGGGGACACTGATAGAAGTGTCCTTGAATCTTTAATGGACTGACTGACCACTTAGCTCCACTGGAGAGGTGACCACAGTACAAAGCTCATTTTGGCAATTCTATTAAGATTCCTCAGTCATCCAAAGTTGCTATGGCTTTGAAAGCATAAGTTCAGGATAATTGGCATAAATCTCACAAAGGAAGGGATGGGTTTCTTTTTATAGTCTCTTTACAAAGCCCACCAGCCTGCAACTTGCACATGATCACTTCAGGCAGTTCACAGCCATATAAAGAAGTGGTAAGGCAGAAAATCCCACTCAGTACACTTGGCCCAGCAAGAGGCTGCTCTACATGGTGCCCGGTAGACCCATACCTGAGGTCACATGGTTGGCTCCAGTGGAGGAACTGAGAAAAGCCTGGGTTTGGATCCTATATAAACTCTGTTTCTCTCCCAGACCCATATGGTCAAATTTACATAAGTCAAATGTAAATATGACATGACTTCACTGTAATCCTTTCCCAAACACCATTAGATGTGTTATCTTATGAGTCCCACAGATCCCATGGGTGGGTCATAGCTATTAGTCCCTCTTTACAGATGAGGAAACTGAGGCTCATCAAGGTTAAGAAACATTCCCAAAGGCAACAAGCAAGCTAATGAAATGACATAGATGAGAATAAGTAAAAGCTCTGAGGATTGCAGGTCTCTGGTCCATTCAGCCAGGAGTACATTGCCTGACAGCAGTGACCCTTGCTGCCAGGAGTACATTGCCTGAACGGCAGTGACCCTTGCTCCTGTTACCAACAGGGTGTCAGGCAGAGGCTGATGAGATGCTTATGGGCTCAGAGGCTTAAAACAAATCCAACTTCTTAATGGCCCACAATTATCAAATAAACATGGAGGAAGAAAGGCTCACGCTTTGATCTCCTATACTTTTGGTCACATTAAAGCGCAGTGTAGTTGACACATTTGGTGTTGGAAGCTTCCTTAAAGATTCAGCCCAATATCCTAATAATCCACGGAGGGAAACCGAGCAGCCTAGGGACACTTAAGTCCAGGATACCTAAATTACTAAAAGTAGTAACAGCTTACAACACTCTGTAAGCTTTCCCCAGAGAAGTATGATACCAGGAGGTGGAGAGGTGGCTCAGTAAAGCTGGGTGTAGCAGCATGGATGGAATCCTGGTGCCCATGTGCTGAGATGGGAGATAGAAATAGACCAGCTAGCCTGCTGAACAACAAAGAGAAGAGGCTTCCTAAACAAGGTGCAAGGTGAACTTGTTCTCTGACCTCCAAGCATTTGCAGTGGCATACATGTGCCCATACACACACATAAATATTCATACTACATATATGCATACATACATACATACATACATACATACATACATTTTAAAGACAAAGAAAGAAAAATGTAAGTAAGTAGGCAGCATAAGGTCTTAGAAACCATGGCATCATCTTCGTGGTACACAGAGTACAGCCATGATTCTTGTGGTATTTCTATTCTACCTTTATGTGCATCAAAAAGGAAATGTATGCTGTTCTCACAGCCATTAGAGTGGGATGGTGGCAATACCATGATACGGGGGCTCACAGTGGAGAGACTGAAGCCAATCCTAGAGGAGACCATCCACTAGGAAGAATGGAGCCCAAAGTACTTGGACTGAGGTGAGCAGAGGGAATTTCAAAATGCAAAGACGGGATTTGTCTCCCAGGTTCCACTAGTCACCCATACACTGGTCCTTGGGAAGACCTGTACAATATTTGGTGAAGGAGTGAGATAATCAGGCTCTGTGGGTGACAATGGCAAGTATTTCTGCCCATTCTGTGTGCATGGAATGTGTTCCTTCAGCAGGTGGCAGAAGGGGAACTCCCCCAGTAACCCTAGCTGATGCCCACAGACTCACCTGGGGAGAGCACCGGCTCCAACATTTATGACACTAAATTCCAGCTGAGAAAGAGCATGGTAACACATAGGATACCAAAAGATGCCACTGCCTGCCAGACAAGATCACATCAAGAGCATTCCTTTCTCACCCAATCTTCAGTTCATCTGAAGTCCATTCTCTATTCCCACCTGAGCCATCAGAATTCATGCCTGGCTTGTTTCCAGGGCGTGACTTCAAGGCCCTCATGGGTTAAGGCCATCAGCCACCATGTAGTTGCTTTAATAGCTGAATGCTGTCCACTCTGCTTTTAACAGATGCAGACTGCCATGCTTCAAGCCGTGGCACAGCTGACAGTGCGGGGCTTAGAGAGCAGAGCCACAGAAGACGCAGATAACTAAACAAGGGGCCAAGATAAACTGTAAGGGAAGTGGACTGCCGCTCTGAGTCTGAAGGAAGAGCACAGACGAGCTGCAGAACAGAGCCAAGTACACAGCAGGCAGATTTCGTGGGAGAATGGCCAATCCATCTCAAATAGAAGCACTGTCTTCGCCACTCACACCTTTGCCCTGAGGAGGTGAAGCTTTCAATTATCATCTATTTTACAGAGAAAGTGCAGCCTTCCTTTAAGTGGGCCCCTGTGCAGTACAAGTCAGGTTTCCTCTAAGCCAACAATGCAAATGAAAAGCTATGGACTCTGCCCTAAAAGAGATGCCACTTCAAGAGGAGGGCTTAAGTGGAGTGGGGGCCATTGGAGCTACCCTGGATCTGTGTGAGAAACATAAACATAAACAAATCATGTGTGTAAAACAGTGACTTCAGCCTGACCTCTGAAGACTAGGGAGGAGGAAAAGACACTTAGGCAGGGACAGTGGAGGCCCAGTTCTCTGCATAGGCAGGGGAAGTGTGGAGGGCAGTCTCCCTGGGAAAGCTGTCAATCACAGAACAGTGGAGCATCAGCAGGAGAGAAGTTAGATCTCAGAGAAGACCACATTGATGTCCCCACGTGGAAAATGAAAGCAAATGGGGTGCATGTTCAATAACAAGCGTCCCAAGACCGTATCGTCAGCCAGGGCTAAGGAGAGATGAGCACAGAGAAGAGCCCAGGCATGAGGAAGGTCTGTGCAGAAGAGATTTTAATCTGAGGGCCAAGAACTTCCTAGATTTTTTTTTAATTACTGGGGAAGAAATTGTGGCTGAAGTCATTAGGATTGAAATTACAATATTAAGAAACAGAAGAATCAGAAAGCTATTAATATAATGATCTGTATGTCTCACCATCTCAGGTTCCTGTGCTACAACTAGGGTGACTTAAAGCCCTACCACACCCATTCCCAGCCTGAAACACTGCTCTTCACAGTTTCTGTAAAAAAAAAAAAAAAAAAAAAAAAATCTCCAAATGCTGGAATCTGCCAGTCCTCAGCATTGAAATGGCTTTGCACTGTGGCTCCAGAGTCATCCTGCTTTCTTTCTGGTCACTGAATCCATCCCTGTGCCTCTCTTGAATCTCAGCACAGTTCCCATATTCCCCACAGGCAAAGCATCTATTCAGTGAGATCCAATGACTCACCTCCTCATCCTGAAGCCAGGTCCAAAGGAGGACACACATTTTCCTAGCTCTTTCCTGACAGGGAATAAGCAAGTGACATAAGACTTTGAGTGCTTCTACATTGTAGTCATACTGTCACTACTACCCCTCACTGCAACACAGCTTCATCATGGGACCAGAGGAAGAATCTCCAAAAAACATTTACTAAGGAAAATCTAAGCTGAGCCTTTGAGAATGGAATAATGTTTGAAATTTTGGAATGGATTAAGAATTTTTCAGTAAGAACAATTAACCCACCCAATGCCATTGAATCAGGACAAACCCAGATATTTCTGAAGAGTTTGGTCCCTTTTCCATCACATTCTACGTACAGGAAGTCAGTTACAGTAGCTGCAAACTCACCCAAAGAACCCTGCTTACCCCCGCAGAGCCTCACTTTTTTGTTGTTGTTGTTGTTGTTGTTGTTGTTGTTGTTGTTGTTGTTGTTGGCAGTCCACATCCAGGAGACAAGGACAGCCAAACTCAAGAACTCTATGGGAGTTCCATGTTGCCTTTCAAACATTTCTGCACTCAACAAGAACAGAGCTTAGGTAACTGTTCATTTTTGTTTCACTGGCAAACAGCAACTATGTTCTCCACACTTGGCAAGTGAAATGCTCAGGTGTGTGTGTGCACAGCCCCTATGTACTTGGGTCTGACCTTGAAAGTCACACTGAAAGAGTGGCAAGTACTTGTAACCTGTGGAAAGAACATCAAACTGGCAGAATGATTTTCTTCCGAAGTCCCCATGAAAACAAGCACTGGGAACTCATTTACTGAAAGTGTAATGAGTTGGCATGCATGACTATCAGGCTACCATGAAAAAGAGAACTTGGTGAGGTAGAAGGCCCTCCAGGGTTCAAGAAAGGTGGGGGCTATTCCTACCTCAGTGACCTGGTGAAGAGGCAAAGCTCCAATCCCATGCAAGCCTTAAGGATGAGTCTGGCTTTCCTCAATCTATTTTTTTCCTATTGATGTCCCTATAACCTAAACGCTTTTTTAAAAATAATAATAATTTAATTTTGTTTTTATTTTTTTGTTATTCACCTTACATCCCAATCACTGACTCCCTCCCTTCACCCCCTCCCACATCCTTCCCCATCCCTCATCCCCTTCTCCTCTGAACATATCCTGTGCTCTGAGCAGGCAGAAACAGGCAGAGCTGCCGGACACTTTCCACTCGGGCCCAGGTGGGCAAGCCTGACCCACACAGCAGGGGTGGAGAAGGGGCAGCTCCTGACCAGGGACACCTAGGTGACACCCTGTCGCCCTGGGGTTATGGGAGAGAGGGAATAGGGGAAGAAGTTCCCAACACTGACCAAAGTGCACAGCGGATCTTGATAGAGCAGAGACTCTCTATGTTTTAAGAGCTTTATTATAGAAATGCAGGGAGAAAGAGAGAAGGTAGGAGAGAGAGAGAGAGAGAGAGAGAGAGAGAGAGAGAGAGAGAGAGAGACAGACAGACAGGCAGGCAGACAGACAGACAGACAGAGACAGACGAGGGAGAGATGAGAGGAAAGAAGAAGACAAAGAGAAAGGGGAGAGGAGAGAGAAGTGAGAGGTAGAGGAACAAAGGAGTGAGAGAGCAAGAGTGAGAGTGGAAGAGGTAAGAGAGTGAGGTGAGGCTGAACACCCCTTTTTATGATCTTCACTGTTGCTAGGTAACTGGGGAGGAGTTTAGCCTGAAGGCCAGAAGCTTGGGCCATTGTCTACTTGACTACTGACTATGCTTCTCTTGTGGGGGCTGTGGGAGGTGGTAACTTAGGCAGGGGCCGGAGTTCCAGGAGCTTGAAGGAACGTCTACCGTGTCATGTAGGTGAATTATGACGATCAGGGTTCAGACCTCAGCTCAACTGGATACCACCAGCCTGCAATTCCCCACACCGCCCACCCTGGGTTTCAACCCTGCCCTGGCATTTCAAGTCTCTAGGAGGCTAGGTGCTTCCTCTCCCACTGAGTCCTGACAAGACAGCCCAGCTAGAAGAACATATCCCACCTACATGCTTGGGGATAGCCCCCATTCCAGTTGTTTGGGACCTATATGAAGACCAAGTTCAGCCCATGTATGTTCTTTGGTTGGTGGTTCAGACTCTGATAGTCCAAAGGGTCCAGGTTAATTTACTCTGTTGGTCTTCCTGTGGAGTTCTCATCCCCTTCAGGGCCCAAAATCCTTCCTCCTACTATTCTATAAGAGTCCCCAAGCTCCACCCACTGTTTAACTGTGGATGTCTGCAGATCTGTCTGAGTCAGCTGTAGGGTGGAGCCTCTCAGAGGACAATATGCTCCTGCAACCTAAACTCTTGTTTTGTTTTTATGGGTTTGCTATTGTGCTACATCTCCAACCCAAAGATTCAGGTTCTTGTTCTCTCTATCCCATTTTCTCCCCCTCCCTCTCCCTCTCTCCCTTCTTCTCTCCCTCTCCCCCCTCCCCCTCCCCTCCTCCTCCCTCTCCCCTTCTCTCCCTCTCTCCCTCCTTCTTTCCCTCTGCCTCTCCTTCTCTTCTCCCACTCCTTCTGCCTTTTCCTCTTTCCTTCTCGCTCTCATTTATTTTGGTAGTA
Organism: Mus pahari; assembly: GCF_900095145.1. Taxonomy (NCBI): domain Eukaryota; kingdom Metazoa; phylum Chordata; class Mammalia; order Rodentia; family Muridae; genus Mus; species Mus pahari. The sequence goes on from NC_034591.1 coordinate 23,267,932, forward strand.
CTCTGGATTAAGCACATCAGGAAGGTGCTACAGCAATGAGCAATATTTCCAGCCTTTATCAGCCATGCTGTTAAATTTTATTTACTAATCACTTTACACACGTGGGTGTTTTCGCTAGAATGTAAGTGTGAGACTATGATGCCTAGTGCCCCTGAAGGCCAGAAGAAGGCATCAGACCCCCTAGAACTAGAGTTACAGCTGTGCTAGAATCTCAGCTTGAAACCTCTGCAAGAACAACCAGTGATCTTTATCTCTGAGCTCTCTCTCCGCAACTCCCAACAGCCTAGTATTAATAAGATAACTTAAAGATAGGAAGATGGACATGTGCTTCTCTTGGGCAAGGAAATAACTGGTATTCCAGACGCTATCTGGCAGGTGTCGATACAGTTATAACAAGATAATTCAAGCACTGAAGCATTGAAGTTCAAAGCCAATGGCAGAAAGAAAACTGTGATAGAGAGTTCAAAGTCAACTAGCAGGAGAAGAAGCTAATGCTGATTCTTGAAGCTGTTAATTTGGCTCCTTGAAAGGTTCTGCCTGCATCTCTGGCTAGGTGGAGCTGCTCTGTGGGTGGAGTCGCAGCTTTGAAGTTCATGGAGACAACCTCAGGGAGAGTGATCTTGGTGCAGGTGGAGCCAGCCAGCAAGAGACAAGGGCATCAAAGGCAAACTTGGCTGCTTGGCCCTTTCCTAAGGGTGGGGCCTGCTCAGGTTTCAGCTGCTGTAATCCATTGTGCACACCACTGTTTGCTTAGGGTTAACTCCAGGTAGAATTCTGGTTTTGTTTCTCACTTAGAGAAAAAAAAATAGCTTTGTAAAGGGAGGTTACTAACTAAAACTTTAAGAACTCTATTCACCTTCAGACGATGACTTGTGCCTTGCAATCTGACCCCTGCTGGGTTACTGTGCAGGTATAGAATTCCCAGGAGACCAAAAGTCTTGAAAGAGATTCTTGCCAATACCTACCTTTCCTTGGTAACAACCATTTAAGGGCTGCCCAGTTCAAGCTTGAGACTCAGAGGCTGGATCAGCTTCCTTAATTCTTTGAAGATGTATGCAAGATGCCTGTTATCAACCAGGCAGGGTGTTAGAAAACACTAAGGCTTACAAAAGCATTCTTTTAACCCCCTGTTCTGCCTCCACAGAGCTTACCTTGCATTCTGCCTCCACGGAGCTTATCATGCATTCTGCCCCTACCACTTGACTGTAACTTTTTCTAGTGGATGGGCTCTAAGATCAAATAAGAAAAACCTGAACTAAAACTTGGAGAATAAATGCCATAGTGTGGAGCCAGTCCCATGGCTGGTTGGCACAGCACTCAGGGCCTCTTGAAGCATTCTGACCCAGAGAGAGCTCACGTGGCTCACACTGTGCATTGTAAAGCATGAGTGCTAGAGAGCCTCTTCCTAGAGACTGGTCACTGACAGTGCCACATGCGTGTGTTCAAACACCTATGAGTACACAGTGCAGGGTTTGGTTTACTTCATTTATACCATCTGCTACATCTAGAATGGATTATAATTTAGTACAATTTGGCTATCCCTGTGACTATTCCTGGTGGAAAATAGGCTGGTGGGACAAAGTGTCAGCTTATCAGATGCATGCTGACAAACACAAAGGTGTGGCCAGGAGATCAGGAGATGCCTCGGGGCTGTCTGAACAAACCCATACGGGAAGCAAACTCTGAGACAAAGATTACATGGGGGACATGTGCGAAAGAACTTAGGATCAAAGCCCAGGGAGAAACAAGAAGCCACCGTGAGCTCAGAGCCAGGCCAGCTCTGTAGAAGTCTCCCTAGTGGTCACAGTGCCGGTTCTCTGTGTACCTGCTCCATCAGTCTGTGGATATCACAGGAAGAGGGACAAAGCTAACAAGAGTCATCTGCTAATGCACTTAATAACAGAGTAAATCCTTCATTCCTAAAATCTGGGATCTCACCTCACAGGGTCATCGCACGGTGTGTAGAGCTGAAGAACTAAGACCTTGATTCTTGGAGAAGCCTAGGCTACCTCCCCACAAGGCCATGGCAAGGCCCAGGACAGCAGGCAGATTCAGTGAAATATGACAAGGACCCAGCCTCTGCACTTGCACCCCGTAGTTCTCTACCAGACATCCAGAAGCTTTCCCATCTGCTCCAGACCAACAGAATGTACACATTTCTCAGATGTTGCTCTGTACTACTTGAGCCAACTAAAACCAAGTTCCTCCAACTTACCAATGCCCCTAGTCTATTAACATTTGACACTGGAGAAAACTCACAAGTGGGCAGGCAGTAGGGGTAGAGTTCTCCACCATTTAGCATATAGTCAGTCCTTAATGAACAGCTCTGGAGCCCCAGTACCAGTCCATAGCTAGATTGCCACATGAGTCCAGACTCACATGGGAACATGCAGAGCTCGCATCTTTACACTTGAGCACCCATCAGCGATCGCTATTTGCACCAAGATAGACTCCAGTAGCCAAAATGATTGGTTGCATTCCCCCAGAAGCTCTTTGTTTCTCTTAATACAAGCCATACACATGACACACTGCAGAATATAAGATGTACAAAGTGCAAACTATAACTTCTCCACAGACGCTCCCTCTCATCTACCTACTACTAGGCTAGAAAGTGGAGTGGAGGCCCAAACACGTCAGGAACTTCTCCTTGCCACAGATGTCCTTATCATCTGAGCTGGCAAGCAAATTATTACTGTAAAGTTGCAAAAGTCTATGTCCAAGTGGCTTAATGGTGGCCCTAAATGCTGTGAGCTTTCCTAGAGAGGAATTGTACACAGGTTACTGTGCTTAAGAAGAGGTCCCACAAAGGGCTGATCCTGGACTGCCCTTGAAGGAGGGAAGACTTAGATTGTGGGGTTCTAGCTGAGGCAGGTCAGACTTACTGGTTGCTGTGGTGTCATCTAAACCAGGAAAAAGGAAAAAGAGGGGCTGGAGAGACAGCTCCATCATTAAGAACAATTGCAGCTTGTCTTAATTAGGGTTTATCTTGCCCTGATAAAATAAAATTCTTGTAATAAATATTTGTGATAAAACAAATACTTGGAGAGAAAAGAGTTTATTTTATATTTATGTTTATATTCAGGACAGGAACTCCAGACAGGAACCTGGAGCCAGAAACTAATGCCGAGGCCATGGAGGGGTGCTGCTTACTGGCTTACTCCTCGTGGTTTGCTCAGCCTGCTTTCTTGTAGCACCCAGGACCAACAACCCAGAGATGGTTCCAGACACAGTAAGCTGGACCTTGCCATGTCAATTATCAATCAAGAAAGTGCATCAAAAGCTTGTTCACAGGCTAATCTGGTGGGGATATATTCCTAACTGAAGCTCTGTCTTCTAAAAGAATCATGTAGCTAGTGTTATGTTAACATAAAACTGCCAGAACACTGCTCCTTTCCAACACCCACGTTGACTAAACTGTAACTCTGATATCCTCTTCTGGCATCCTTGGGTACTACTCAGGTACACACACACACACACACACACACACACACACACTACAATTAAGTCTTTACAAATAAAACAGGCAAAAGCTGATCTGACTACTGAGTAAGGCAGAGGCGACTTCTTGGGTCTGGGAGATTACTCCAGCCATAAGAGGGTTCATATTGAGGACACTATGCTAGTTGTGGTGTTCTGTCACCCTCATATGAAAAATGCCCAAAGCCTCCTATCATTAAATAGAATGTATGTGTGTGTGTGTGTGTGTGTGTGTGTGTGTGTGTGTGTGTGTGTATCTTCACAGGATGAGATTTTATTCTTTGGTCTTAAGCTGAAGCATGTGGATCATCATGTGTCATGGCTCCTGACTGGCCTGGAGATTTTGGCTAAACATCATTGTGACTGGAAAACAGAAATTGCTAAAGATGTCATGAGTGAGGATCAGGATCCTTGGGATCAGCTTGCCTGAGGCAGGAAGAAATGGACAGAGAAGCAAAGCTCAGCCTCAAGAGACAGATGAAAACAGTAAAGCATCAGTGGTGGAGGAGTGGAAGAGCCACTCTGTAACCCTGCTACTGAGCAACAAGTCCTCCTTTCTGCACTACATCTTACCAGGTACTTCCCAAGTACTTAGCTGCATCTCAAGGCCAGGACCTGCTCCAATGCCCCTAAGGTATGTAGCTGCCTCCTTGTCTTGTATCCAAGTGATGATCATTTGTCACATGCTTGCCTGTATTCACACCCAGAAACTTCTAGAGACTAGCTTTCATGTGTCTGCTTGCTGACTCCCCAACCTGGACATCTAGGTCCAAACCTAGGTCTTTGGCTTTCTGTCCCCACCTGCAAATCCTTGACCCATTTCTACCAAGGAAATGGTTTCCAGTGCCTTACACTGAACATGCTGAACTCCTTTTTGTCCCCTCTCTTTCTGTCTCCAGTATCTAGAAGCAAAATATATGTCCTCAAAAAGGTGTGTGTGTGTATACATATATATATATGTGTGTGTGTGTGTATACATATATATGTGTGTGTGTATACATATGTGTGTGTGTGTGTGTGTGTGTGTGTGTGTATTAACACTGTTGAGCACTGCCCCCTTGTCATAGGGATAGGACCTCTGTCCTCTGCTTGTGATGATAGTCTCAAAGAGAAAAACAGGGACTCCAACTAATGTTGTAGAAATACTCATGACAGGCCAGAAGTAGAAGCCATTCAGGAGGCCATAGCCACATGAATGAGTAAACCAAAAGGGATCTATTTATACAATATGTTTCCATCCCTGGAATTAGGGACATTTGGTCACATGCTACAGCATACAAGAACCTTGACGATATTATGCTCAGGGAAATAGGCCAATCACGAAGGACAAATACTGCATGACTCCATCTCTGTAAGGTGCCTAGAGTGGCTCACAGAAAGCAGAAAGCAGCATCAGTGACATGGGGACAGAGACTGCGTTTGAGAATGTGAGATGGCAATATAGTGATTGCCCAACCAAACAAATACCCTAATGTCACTGCACTCTACACTGGTAGCATGGTAGAGTCTCTGCTGTGTTTGTTTTGCCAAAATCAAAACAAGGGAAACCAGGGCAATGATTTTTAATCATAAAGCTAACCATTCTCCTCCCCAGAGTGGCACAGAAAGGCTCCCATCTCCTTACAGAGGGCATGTCTGGAGACCCCACTCACTCTATGAGTCCATCCATCCCCCTGGTCCCAGGACCCTCCCATCAGCCTCCCTTGATGACACATATCCTTGCTGCCATGGACATCTTCAGCCATTGCCTGGTGAAATCCAAGCCGTGCTTAGGGCTCCACCTCACCCACATACCTGCTGCAAGGTATCTGTCACGACACTAACCTTACTCTCTGACTAAATGAGTGATATGCTCATTTGCTTATCTACTGCAGTCTCATCTTAAGAGAAAGCCAATTCTATAAAAAGCTAGGTCTGGTCTTTCTATATTTGCTATAATAGAAAACACCAAAACCTTATCTGGCATAGAAGGTGGACCTTTCCTCCCATAACTGCTCTGTGAGTGAATGAAAGAGTGAATGAGTCAAGCTTATTTGAGAGAAGAGGAATTTGGTCTCTAACTAATTTTTGTTGTTCCTTTATATCTATCTTTTAAAAAGATCTACATGACAGGTGTGTACAGAGAATGAGATATCCTAATAAGCTGGGAATGACTGGTTTATCAGGCTCTCTATAAATTACTATGTCATGAACATTAGTTCGAAAGTTCACAAGCAAAGCTATGGATGAAGAATAAAGAGCTTTAGCAGCCACAGCTTAAAGCCTCACCAAGAAAGCTGCTAAGAGCAGCAGCAGCAGCAGCAGCAGCTTACTCACAGGGTACAGCACTACCACTGCTGCGAAACTTCACAGGCTTCAAAACCCTGAACTGAGGAACTGAGTGTTTTAAGGTCCAAACAGGTTTGAGAACTCCTCTTGAGAAATGCCCATAATATTCAAACAAATAGCTGGATGTTTTGGAAAAGAATAACATTCTTTGCTCCCAGCATTTTCTCTAAACCTCAGCTGTCAACACCAGCTAAGACCCCACCTATCAGATGCCTCTGCTACGCGCCTTCCCCTCACCCACCAGCCACTTAAAATACTTTGCTTCCTTTTAATCAGAATAAGCTCTGATTATCTCCCTTCAAACCAAGATTGATGTTTTCATAACGCTAACAGTCTGAAACGGAGCATAGCGAAGGATCAGGCTGGCCCCCTTTCCTCCTGGCCTTGGAAAAGCAGCTCCAATCTTAGAGACAATAAAACACATGTGAGACACAGGTACAGCTACCACATGACAAGAGGAAAACTGTGTGTAGCTTCAAGGAACACAGTACACACACAAATACACAGACAGAGACATACACACAGACACACACACACACACACACACATAAACACACATACACATAGAGAGACACAGAGAGACAGACAGACAGACAGACAGACAGAGACAGAGTGACAGAGAGACAAAAAGACAGAGACAGAGCCTTTTGGCCAGAAGGGAATCATTTCTGGGCATCAGTGGAAGCTCAGGGGAGTAGTAAGTTAGGTTTTGTTTTCTAAGTGGATAGAAATAAGAAAAATAGTTCATGCACTCTGAGGAACACAGGCAAAACCTGGGAAGCCAAATAAATTCAGAACTAGAAAGTGAAACACTTACTTAAGGCTCTGAGATCAATCAGGCTTCATTAAAGTACTCAGTGGTTCCTCCACCTAAGCTATAAAATAAATAAATAATAAATAAATTTTTAAAAAAGGAGAAGAATTTATTCCAGTTTTCTGTTTAAAAAAAATCACTTCTCTCAAACTATTTTCAAAAAGGCTACAGTTTCTGTTACCTGAAAAATCTGATTGCAGTAGAACAGAAGAATATCCCTTCTCAGTTGGTGCCTTGGACCCCAAGACCAGACAGACCTATCCTGACACTGCCTCTCTCCTCTGTACAGCACAGCAGTCACCCCAGCTTTACTACTGGGTTGCAGGAGTAACATGTGGGATAACCCTTCCTTTATCTGAAGAAATGGACTCTAAATGCAGTCTACCCAAGTGATTCATGAACGGAAAAAATCTCCACATGAAACATCTGCTCCATCCCCAGCCTGCCTTCATCAGTGCAGATAGCCCAGCTCACATGGCCACGCCTGCTGGACCATACCTCTTATCTAATAACCCCTGGTGTAGTTGGAGTGCTGAAGCAAACAACACCATCGATTGTCTTATTCAGTATTATTGAAACAAAACAAATCCACAGGTTGGGCTAGGGAGAAGTCCCTGTGAGTAAACTGCCTACTGTCAAGTATAAGAACTTGTGTTCAGACCCCTGATACCTATGCAGAATCAAGCCACACAACCAGCCACATACACTTTTAACTCCAATACCAGGGAGTGGAGACAGGAAGATCTTGAGGGCTCAGTGGCCAGCCAGTCCAGCTGAAAATGCCAAGCTTTAGGTTCAGTGAGAAACCCAGCCTCAAAAAATATGGTGGAGAAGCCATACTGTGTATGCAAAGTCCATGTCCCTGCAACTGACTTGTTATTCCCAGGCTTTTGTTAGAGTTTGCCACTGGAATGAGTGGTTTTCAAGATTTTTGTCACATCATTAATAACTTCACTTAAAAATCACACATCCTTATTTCAAACAAAGCATTCAGCCATGTAGTCAACATCTTTTTGACCTCACTTACAAACAACCCTGACAGATGAATGAATGATTATTTCATGTCTTTACTTTAAAATGCTTCATGGATATAGTTAATTATCTTTCCACAGCTGTACAAAGAAGGCACATGAAAAGACACATCTATTTTTTAATCATTTTATAGAAACATATGTATAAAAGTGTGTGCACAGAGGCAGAGTTTTGTATATTACAATAATTGCTGAACAAAATGATTGGTCCATGTTTTCCCACAAGTTCCCTTAAACGAGAGATCTGTGCAGCTTTCTTCAAGCCACAAGCTTACATCTGAATGTTGAATTATTTGGTAGTTTATACTACAGAAAGATAACTGACTCATGGCCAAACCTGTTCCAACAGCACATGATGCACCTCAAAGTTGTATGCAGGTCTCCATTAGCAGATGAGCTACCACCAGATGTGCACTGTGGGCCACACACAGACCCGGCAGTGCTCAGGCAGTGCTCAGGTCTCTAATGTTAACTGCACTAAAATGATCTGGTCTTTTTATAATGTTAGTGACATTGTGAGCCCTAGCTCAGTCCTATCAGCCGATGATAAATACCAGTTAGAAAATGATCAGAATCTTGAGCCAACTGACTGGGTTCAGCAGAGTGAATTAGACCAACAGTGACTCACACAGCATAGCAAAACAGCCAGAACTCAAAAGCAAAATTACATAGAACTCAATGAAAAAGCCATGTGACCTCCTCTCTCATCAAGCCAGGTGACCTGGAAAATCTTTGGGACCTTCCTGCCCTTCCCACACTGTAGCCTCAGAGTTTTGTACATCTCTGAGGAAGAAACATCACTGCCCACCTGCACTGTGGCTGACAGGTGTGTGTGTTACTTCTGTGTAACTACATTTTCAGGAGATTGTAAAACTTTATCAGCAGATGTATACATGTGCCCAGTTAGACTTTTGTTCGTGAATGTGGGCTATCATTCAGGTCGCTGCCTGTGTCAGCCTCACTTTGCTGAGGGGTGGGGTGGGGTGGGGAGAAAAGAAAGGGGAAATCTTGGAAATCAGAGCTCTATCTATCTCGACAACAGTCAAGTCAGACTTCTTTCAGAGTCCAGAAATTATTTCAGTGCTCTTTTTAAAATTACTGGAAGTACAGAAAGCTCATCTTTATAAAAATTATTATACCTTTAGTTTGCTTCCTGTAGGAAGGTCAGAGGGCCTAGATCCAATTAATGGCAAAAATCTTCTTCAGTCCACAGCATAATTTAGTAGTGACTATGTTTTATTGTTCTTCCGATGTCTTTGAGAACAAAGCTACTGCTGCTATGTTACCTGAACCCATTTAGACTTTGACTCAGTGTATGGACTGAGCCTTATATCTGAAACAACAAAATATAGAAACTCTACAAATTCTCTCACAATGGATTGGCCATGACAAATAAGCTGCCAGACCCACATTCCTGCTCTAGAAGACAGAGGCCAGTGGCCAGCCCTGCCCCACAGTAAACAGCTAATTAGATGAATGCTTTGTGTGAGGGGAGAAAAGGACAGTACCCTTCGGACACTGGTCCCCCTCCAAGTTGGCACTGCTTTTTGTCACTTAAGAGTTGAAGTGGTTTTCCTGCCTTGAATGGTTGGAATTCTTGACGTGGAGAAGAGCTGAAGTCATGAGTTGTGGATGACAGGAAAGAAAAGCTCCCCAGTCCAGTCAGTGACAGTCATCAACTCGATGGTCCTGCCTGGCTTGCAGGCAACAACAACAGACTGAACTTCCTGCCAAGATCAGGTATTCTTGCTGATTCCCATTCTCCAGGATGGGGGTAGTGAGATACAACAACAGAACTGCAGGTCCCAGGCCTTCCCTGAGCAGGAAGCCCAGGGATGAAGCCTGTAGCCTTCAGTGGGGTGCATGGGCCAGCAGCTTAGGGAGCATCCACTTAGTCAGTAACTCATGTTTCCATCAGAAGTACGTGCATGGTGGCCCCATATGAATGCAATTGCACAGGAACAGTTGGGATAAGAAGGTCCCCAAAATCTTTGAGTGGGCACTTGGTTATAGGAGCCTCTGTATCACTAGTTTGACCCAACCAGAAAGCCAGCCATAGTCCATAGTGGATGCCTGAGGGGATGGGGGAAAGGTTGGAAAATGAAGGAAATTGTCCTCTCACCCACGGGTGGCAGAAACTCTGTTCCTTTCCACCAGTCTTCCATCTGGCTTCCTGTGCCACCTGCTCTGGGAGGTCTCTCGAGTTCCTGCGGAGCACTCACTGTTCCTGACCATCATAGCAGCTCTTGCTGCTTTCTTGAGCTTGCTCTCAGCTTGGTAAAAGAGGTGGGCTCTTATCTAGCTTCCTGCTGTTCTCTGCTGTTTTTAGGTTTCAGTTGCCCAATAGGCAAGATTCACAACCCCTGCCTAGACCAAAGTCACACATTAGGTAGGATCGTGTATCTGAAACAAGAAATGATTCCATAACCTCAGCTCATTCTCAACACCTAAATTTTGTGACTATAAACCTCATTAATGAGTTTCCTCCCACATGCCAAAGACTACCTGCAATTCTTTATAGGCTATGCAGGGGTCAGAAAGCATCCAAGGGTATAAAACCAGCAGGCAGCACAGAACTGGCAAGAGGCACAGCTTAGCAGATCTCTCAAGGACAAAGTCTGTGTGATGGAGTAGAAGTCCCAGCCCAAGACAGCCCTAGAACACACTTAAACAACACTTGCTGGATAATTGATGGAGTGAATAAATGTCAGATGATACAATAAAGGGCACACTTCCCTTCCAGGCCGAAAGATATAGGTCTTCATTCCACTGTAATGAGATTGCAAGGGACAGTTATTAATTCTTTACAGCATGGTCAGGGTGAAGGCATGGCCTCCAAGGAGCGTAATTAATATGCAAGTGAGTTTATATCATTCTCCCATCAGGAAACCTGTCACTAGTACATGGTGTCCATCTTTCTTGATTATTCACTTGGGTGGTGGTCTGCAAATTAAGAGATTGTGCAACCCTGGAAGGAGGATCACCACAGAGAAGGAGTTTGGGTACAAGAAGCCTGGAACACTTTCTCGCGGTCATCCTGCAAAAACCTGAAATGGGGAAAATTAAACAAAGGGAATGAAGAGAGTGGGCAGAAAGACATGCTGCACGTGCTCCCAACCCGTCTGATCATTCTCAGGGACTTTAAGGACTACACTGGTCCACAGCCCTGACTTTATTCCCTACAGACCTTATCCTACAAATTTCCAGTGCCCACCTGGCCTTGTAACTCCACCTCCCCTCTCAGCTATCCATGCTCTCATAGGAGTTTGCCTTCCTCAGTTGACTGACAATTGACTGCCCCATCACAGATGCCCTGCTCCTCTCTGCCACTCTGTCGGAGCAGCTGCCTTTCACCTCTCTACAGCACCCTTTGTCTTATGAACAGAGGGATGTGCAGTCTTGCCCAAGAAAGAAAAGACTCCTCTTAACCTCAAAATGGAAATTCAGCAGGAGAGGTATTTTGGTAAAAATGAAGGGTCATCTGAACGAATGCACAACCCAAGCTGTACTTTCAACAAAGAAGCTGGCCTGATTGCCTGAAGCACCTGTGGTGGGTATTATTCTGCACTAGCTAAAAGAGTAAACAATGCTTTCAAACTGGAGTGCATCAAGTCTAGAAGGACTGCATGCATGTGCACATCACACCCTGTCCCTTCGCTTCACACTGCACAGAGTTCAAATCAAAGTTCCAAAGAACTTCACTGTTAATTGTAAGCTCATGATGAACATTCTTAATTGTAATGTGCTTATGCACTCAAGGAAAGCCAAATTTGATAAATCATTTTCAGCCCATCCAATGGCTGTCTGCACAGACACAAAGAACACTGGTAGCCTTAAGTAAATGAAATGCAAATGAGGTGTTCTGTTTTGATTTGGGGTTCTAGAGGTTTATTTATTTGCGTGTGTGTATGTGCGTGCACGAGCATATACAGGCATATGTGAATGTGTACTTGAGTATGTATGTCATAGCACATGTTTGGAAAACAGAATATAATTTGTAGAAGATAGTTCTCTCCTTCCACGCTACCAAGGATCAAACTCCAGTCATCAGGCTCAGTATAAGATGCTCCTAAGCCATCTACCAGGCCCTGGTTATATTCTTCTAAAATGTTCTTTTAGGTCCACTCTGTGGACTAGGCTGACCTCAAACTCTCAGTGATTGCCCTGCCCACCTCCAATGCCAGGATTACAGACATGCCTCCCTAGGTGCCTGTAGATATAAATCTTACGTTTTTCTTCACTGGTTTGTCACCAAGAGCCAAGGCTCTGCCAGCAACCCAATCATTTATATAAACATCATTCTTCATTTATTCCTCCAGTAAAATAGCCACTAACATTCTAATACAAATAGCTCTTAGGAAATCACTTTTCAACAGGTTACAAGGAAGAACTATTTTTAAGTTATAAGGGGATGAAAGGCATCCAAGCTTCACAGCATACAGCCTCAGGGAGAGTTGCTTCTCTACCACTTTCCCTGAACATAGAGCCACAGATGAGAACAGAGCATCAGCACAGGCTCTGAACATCTTGTTCACAAACTGAACAGTAAAACAAATTCTCAGAACGCCAGCAGCCATAACCCTAAATTCATTTTTAAAATAATGTGCTAGCACAAGTAAAAGAACCTACGTTGGCGCCCTCTGGTGCCCATAAAGAACTGATTTAGGCAACTTGACATACTAAAACTTGAAGTCTTTGTTACCTGAGGAGCAGAACATAAAACACACACACACACACACACACACACACACACACACACACACACACACATGCCCGCTCATGCTCACTCACTCGCTCGCACGTGCACTCGCATACACTACATGCCTTTCAACACATTAAATCACAAACAACAAACCCAACCAGAAGATAACCATGGAAACTGTTCATTCTTACCAGCAAGTGTGACTCTGTAAGGTTCTGCTGCTGTCAACCCTGAGCTCCCAAGCACAGTAACTCCGACTGATCCTTCCTGTTTGCTCCCCAAGTGGAAGTGCTGCTAACTCCTTGTCACCAAAACACCACATACAAGTACTTTACCAAGGCCACAGAGTATTTCCCATAGAGTCATATATTTAAAGTTGATTTGAAGAATTAAAAGGTAATTCTTCGCAGTTAACCCACACCCCTCAAATTAGCTTTCCTTTTTTGAAGGGAAGTTAATCCTTCAAAGGAGTTAAGAAAATAAAACTGAAAACATTTAAGAGCAAAATATACACTTGCTTCCCGAGATAGGAGCATCCTTACAGAGTGTATCTGTCTACGCGCAGCCTGGGAAGGAAGTCTGTCCTTGCAGGTAACCCTGGTCTAAGAGACAAAATAATCACCATATCTGGCCACACTGACGCCATGTAGGGAGGCCAGTTGCTGCATGGATGGAGCTGTGAGTGGTATAGAGAGTTAGTTACCTAGCCAGTCTTCACTCTAATTTCTTTTTTTTTAATCGGATATTTTATTTGTTTACATTTCAAATGTTATCACCTTTCCCGGTTTCCCCTCTGCAAACCCCTATCCCATTCCCCCTTAAACTGCTTCTATGAGACTGCTCCCCTGCCCACCCACCTACTCCTGCCTCACAGAGCTAGCATTCCTATACACTGGGGCCTCAAGCCTTCACAGGACCAAGGGCCTCCCCTCCCATTGATGCCAGATAAGGCTCCTTCAGCTCCTTCAGTCCTTCCCCTAATTCCTCCATTGGGGTCCCTTTGCTCAGTCCCATGGTTGGCTGTGAACATCCTCATCTGTATTGGTCAGGATCTGGCAGAGCCTCTCAGGAGACAGCTGTATCAGGCTCCAGTCCGCAAGCACTTCATGGCATCAGCAATAGTGTCTGGGTTTGGTGTCTGCATGTGGGATGGATCCCCTGGTGGGGCAGTCTCTGGATAGCCTTTCCTTCAGTCTCTGTTTCACTCTTTGTCCCTGTATTTCCTTTAGACAGAAGCAATTCTGATATAAAATTTTGGAGATGGGTTGGTGGCCCCATCCCTCAACTGGGGGCACGGGCATGCCTAACCTCTGGATATAGTCTTCCCAGGTTCTCCCTCCCCTTTGTGGGGTATTTCAGCTAATGTCATCCCTGTGGGGTCCTAGGATGCTCTTGCTTTCCTGGAATCTGGGACTTTCTGGTTTCTGCCCCCCAGTTCCCCACCCACCATTGCTATACACCTCTGTTCAATTTTATGACCCTCTGTACATCTCCTACATCTCCCATACCTGATTCTGCACAACTTTATTTTTTACGTCCCCCTCCTTTCTTCCTCCCAAGCCCCTCCCACACTCTACTTCCCTTGATTATATTGTTCCCCCACCCTCTACTTCCCTTGATTATATTGTTCCCCCTTCTATGTAGGACTGAAGCATATACTCTTTGGTCTTCCTTCCACTTGAGCTTCATGTGATCTGTGAGTTGTATTGTGGGTATTCCACGCTCTTTGCCTCATATCCACTTATCAGTGAATACATACTATGTGTGTTCTTTTGTGACTGAGTTACCTCACTCAGGATGATATTTTCTAGATCCATCCATTTGCCTGAAAATTTCATGAAGTCATTGTTTTTAATAGCTGAGTAGTACTCCATTGTGTAAATATGCCACATTTTCTTTTTTTTGAATTATTTTTTAATTTATTTATTATTATTTTCTTTATTTACATTTCAAATGCTATCCCGAAAGTTCCCTATACCCCACCCCCGCCCCTGCTCCCCTACCCACCCACTCCCACTACTTAGCCCTGAAATATGCCACATTTTCTGTGTCCATTCCTCTGTTGAGGGACATCCGGATTGTTTCCAGCTTCTGGCTATTATAGTCAGTCTGTTAGCTGATGATTTCATTGGGAATTGAGTTCACTGATGTTAAGAGATATGAAGGACTAGGGATTTCTGCTTCCTGGTATTTTTGTTGTTTGAGGTGGATTGACGTTAGTGTGGGGATCTTTTAGGGGGTTTGTTGAAAGATTACTTTCTTGCTTTTTCTAGGGTATAGTTCCCCTCCTTGTGTTGGAGTTTTCCATCTATTATCCTTTGTAGGACTGGATTCGTGGAGAGATATTGTGTAAATATGGTTTTGGCGTGGAATAACTTTTTTTCTCTATCGATGGTGATTGAGATTTTAGCTAGGTATAGTAGCCTGGGCTGGCATTTATGTTCTCTTAGGGTCTGTATGACATCTGCTCAGGATCTTCTAGCTTTTGCAGTCTCTGATGAGACGTATGGTGTAATTCTGATAGTTCTGCCTTTATATGTTACTTGACCTTTTTCCCTTACTGCTTTTAATATTCTTTCTTTGTTTTGTGCATTATGTGAGAGGAGGAATTTCTTTTCTGGTCCAATCTATTTGGAGTAAGCTTCTTATATGTTCATGGGCATCTCTTTCTATAGGTTAGGGAAGTTTTCTTCTATAATTTTGTTGAAGATATTTACTTGGCCCTCTAAGTTAGGAATCTTCACTCTCTTCTATACCCATTATCCTTAAGTTTGATCTTCTCATTGTGTCCTGGATTTCCTGGATGTTTTGGGTTAGGAACATTTATATTTTGCATTTTCTTTGAATGTTGTGTCAATGTTTTCTATGGTATCTGAATCTGAGATTCTCTCATCTATCTCTTCTATTCTGTTAGCAATGATTCCATCTATGACTCCTGATCTCTTTCTTAAGTTTTCTATCTCCAGAGTTGTATCCCTTTGGGATGTCTCTATTGTTTTTAATTACAGATCCTGGATAGTTTTGATCAATTCCTTCAACTGTTTGGTCGTGTTTCCCTGTAATTTTTTTGTTTGTTTGTTTGTTTGTTTTGTTTTTTGAGACAGGGTTTCTCCAAATAGCCCTGGCTGTACTAGAACTTACTCTGTAAACCAGGCTGATCTTGAGATCAGAAATCTGCCTGCCTCTGCCTCCCAAGTGCTGGGATTAAAAGCGTGTGCCACCATTGCCTGGCACATCCCTGTAATTCTTTTCTTTTTTTGGGGGGGGGGGACCTTTATTTTGATGTTTTCTTTTTATTTTCTTTTGGTTTTTTTTCTATTTTTATTAGGTATTTACCTCATTTACATTTCAAATGCTATCCCCAAAGTCCCCTATACACCTCCCCCCAAGCTAACCTACCCACCCACTCCCCCTTCTTGGCCC